>NC_059221.1:13391610-13766610 GCF_020615455.1 Coregonus clupeaformis | reverse complement strand
GTGAAAAACAGCCCACTCTGAGCTCACACACATGCCATCTATAAAACATCTATACTAGGGCCAGATATGTTGAACAGAGACCGAGGACCAAATCTGTTCTCCTCAGCCAAACTTTGAGGAAGACAAGAAACAATGTTAGATCGAAGAGAAGAGACAGTCAGTAGATAGATAGATAGATAGATAGATAGATAGATAGATAGATAGATAGATAGATAGATAGATAGATAGATAGATAGATAGATAGATAGATAGATAGATAGATAGATAGATAGATAGCCACACACAGCATGGGAGCATTGAATGTGCTGAAGTATTTATTGTTTTTAATGGCTATGGTAACTATCAGCAAGGCAATAGCCCTGTAGGGAGGAGGAGGAAGAGGAGGAGGAAGATTATTGCAAAATGGACATAATTTTTCTATGTTTATCTAATAGAAAACATTGACATAGAGAATATGATTTATAGACAATATTCTTCTTTTGTTTTGATCTCAAAAGAGACTGACGGCGAAAAGAGAAGTGAAGGGAACATTTCACATGGCTCGTTGTACTGAAACTGGCATACTGGGTTCTTTGTGTTTAGACTGAGATATTTAATTAAGCCTGAATGAATAATTTCACACACACTGAGAAGGATTGTGGATTTATAGAGGCGACTAGCTTTGATGTAGAAACACTTACAAATTGGGCCACTGACTTTATGTCGGCAGAAGCTTTACAGACAACTAATGTACGCAAACTAGACTATGGTAGTGAGATCATCTCTCTCTCTCTCTCTCTCTCTCTCATGAAGAATCAGGCAAAAGAGGTCAAACCACTTCCACCTTCACATAACAACCAATTCACAAATTGCCACGGCCATTGTCAATCAGTGATAACACCGTTAGGAGAAGAAACAACTTACAAAGCGTTCCCCCATCTGCAGTCAGCGTGACAGTAGAGGATCAGGGGTTAAAGGTCAGGGGTCAGGGAGATGGATGGGAAGAGAGGGTAAGTTATGTCCTCACCACAGATAAAAGACCACAGCCACACATCAACACATCTTACCGGAAAGGAGGACTGGGTGATGGAGGGATGGGGGATGGAGGGATGGAGGGATGGGGGAAGGGGAAAAGAGACCAGAAAACGAAGCTATAACCAAAAGATGACCACCACACATCTTACAGGAAAGACTATCCCAGGCTGAGGCTGAGGAATGGAGATGGATGGGAGAAGGAAAAGGGATAAGTCAAAAAGCAAAGCTATAACCAGACAAAGATCTTCCGGTCCATTGGATTGAAGAGAACGTCCTGTCCCTGTCCATTCTAGACCCCCCCCACTCGCTTCCCATGTCCCACATCACTGAAGAACAGATAATCCTGTCTAGGCTATTTTTTGAATCGTTGAAGTCACACGGTTCCAAACAAGTAAACCAACATAACCACTCAAATCTGCCCCAGACCAACCAGTGTCATGTGATACCACACCAGCTCACATACAGTGTTAAAACTAGAGTGGCCCGGTTGGGCTAATGTGAACTCCGCAAATGCCCTAAACAATGTTTCCTCTATGGCTGTACTAATAACAGCTACACAGCTGCGTTTACGAATAAAGCCTATTCATACTCTTCTCCATGCCGTCTTTATTTAGGTTTCCCTCCACTTCTCTTCCTCTGATGTGTTACTGTTGAGGGAGGGGGAGAGAGGGGAGGGTTACTGTTAACACACTATCACCTTACCATCCCTCTGTCCTTACGAGGACTAAACTGGGAGCTTTCTCCTCAGAATACCTCATCTATCTCTATGGTCATCTATCTCTATGGTCATCCAACTCTATGGTCATCCAGCTCAATGGTCATCCAGCTCTATGGTCATCCAGTATTTAGCTAGCTGGATTTATCCCTCTCTAGCTCTGCACCAAACTTTGACTCCCATCTTTGTCTTATTATATTGATGTTGTTGTGGTTTGCCGGGGTTCACCATGTGTCCATGCAGGTGTGTGTCTGCTGCTGCCCTTTGCCTTAGTTAAACTCCCATCCATCTATAAGGAGACCTGAGAAATCCCAGTAGTTGACGTAGAGAGTTTATCATTCTATCACGAGCCCCGACTTCTCTTGACCGGTTATGTAACCTTTGCCCGCCTCCATCTCTGTCTTTCTCTCTCCCTCCAACTTCTCTGATGCCGCTGCTCTCCAGCTGACCCTGTGCTGCTACCAACCTTGTTTGTGTATGAGGTTGGATATTGTGATAGCAAATCATTCAATTTCCGTTTAAAAAATGGACAACTAAGTATCTATTATATTCTTCCTCCCACTGTCCTTCTTTATATCTCTCTCTTTCTCTCTTTCCCTCCTCTCTCTCTCTCCAGACTCATACTCAGCGGCGGGCAGCGAGGGTAGCATCTCCACCTCCGTGGCATCCCTGCCCCCGACCGTGACGGCGTCCGTTACCTCCGCCCCCAGCTCCCCGGGCTCGCGGCGTTCCGTCAGCACCCTGAAGAGGTGGCTGACCAATCCTGTCCGCAAGCTCAGCGCCGGGGCCGTCAACATCTCCACCAGCGCTAAGGGGGAGCGGCAGGTCAGGAAGTTGGATGAGGGAAGCAAGCCGCCTCCTCCTATTCCACCCCCTCGCCACAGTCACGACCTGGGCCTGGGAGGGCTGGGGCTGGGCAACCCCCTGGGATCAGAGGACCACCTCAACACCATACTACCCATCACACACAAAGAGATGGTGAGTGGAGAGGCATTGCTAAGCACCAGTATTAAGGGTACAGTAGTGTCCATAGACCTCCATACGTACCAGTGGAGGCTGCTGAGGGGAGGACAGCTCATAATAATGGCTGGAGCGGAAGGAATGAAAGGGCATCAAACCATGTGTTTGATGTATTTGATACCATTCCACCTATTCCGCTGCAGTCATTCCCACGAGTCCGTCCTCCCCAATTAAGGTGCCACCAACCTCCTGCGACACATACAGGTATGTACATATATCACAGTGAGGAGTAGCTACTGTACACTGGGACTATGGCTAGTGACAGATCTGAAATGTGCCTCCTCAAAAGTAAACTCATCAGTATACTCTGTATAACTCCACAGTAATCTGTATATAATAGCTAGATATATATGTCTCATATCACAAGGTAGCATAGGCTTATGAACAGGCTCAATAGTAAATAGACTAACGATTGTTTAGTGCAGCTGTCTGTCAAACACAGATCTACAAGTCTTCCTGTGTAAATAAATAGTAATGCCAGCTTCCCCATAGATATACAGTATGTTTTATCTCTACTTAGCTTCCCTAACCACAGTCTATTGACAGTACAATACCTCGCCTATGAATACTATGAATGACTGCTGCAGTGTAAACACATGGTGGACAGTGTGATAGCTATGGCAGGGCTGATGCTGCTCGTTACACTGTGGATGGTGGTCCTGCCTCTCACCTCTGGGGATGTTTCTGACACAGTCACAGTGTTACACTGATTCATGTTGATGTGTTGAGTAATGTTGCTGTGTTATGTTGAGGAATCGTGTTCCTTCTGTCTCGCTGTGTGTGTATGTGTGTGCTCATGCGGTGTGTGTGTGTGTGTTGTAGGAGTGCAGGTATAATTTGGCCAGTCCTGAGGACCTCTCCCCAGCAACCCTAAACTCTCCCAGCTACCTGTCCGACTCACTACAAGGCTGTACTTCACTGGCCTACACACAGGTGAGTCGACGCGCGTGCGCGCACACACACACACACACACACACACACACACACACACACACACACACACACACCACACGCACGCACACACACACACACTCTGAGTTCACACCTACAGCCCTGTGTAACAGAGGTGGTTCGGGGAACCATGTTTGCCTGTTGACAAACTTTGCCTGAGACCTGACAACTCGTGTTAGCCCCCGAGCAAATGCCTAGGTCTTGGAGGCTAAACAAGGTAGATACAGTCATGCAATCCATCTTATCAACAGGGTCAGAGAGCACATACTCAGTCAACTTATCCAACCTAAAACAACACAATAAATCGCACTGAACTGTTGAAGAAATGAATTGGTAATCTATTGACGGTATTGGCTCTGTTGCTGCTCAGTGTGGGGGACTAGGGGAGATTTACTCTGAGGAAAACCAGACAGGGACATGGTGACCTCACAAGGCTTTGTTTCCATGGCCCTGAGACAGACCTGGATATGAAAGGGAGCCCCTCTCACAACCCCCCCACCCGCTGCTGCTGGGCTTGGCAGATCAAACACACTCTCTCTGTCTCAAACATACACAGAAGGACACACACGCAGACAGACGGACAGACACCTAGATGAACACAAGGCCCTCTCAGAGTTCATCAATAGGAGGCAGTCCAGTGGGGAAGGTTTGTCAAGGCTATGGCCCAAATGGCACCCTATAGGTCTCTGGTCAAAAGTAGCGCACTATATAGGGAATAGGGTGCAATTTGGGACGCACCCCTTGTTAGGGTTCTGTGTGATGGATGCTTCACATTCAACTACAAAGAACATGCCTCCAGATAAAAAGGAAATGGCACAGAGGAGAAATGTAATGGAAGATGACATGTGTTCCTGGAAATGACAAGGTCCACACAATGACCTGTTTCATTTACACATCAAACATTGGGAATGAAGTGTGAACGGCAACAGCAAATGGGATAGATGGCATTTGAAACAGAGAAGATTGTAATCGGGCCTAGATAATGGATACTGCGTCAGGCAGACATAAGAGAGACAGGACTAACTGGACTCTTAAGGGTCAGTATTGATAAAGGTTTTAAAACTCAGTGGAACAAGGGAGCTATATCTGAACTTGTCCAATTAGAACACCTATTTTTGTTTTCCGTTGCAAAACGTTTTGTTACAGTGTGCCCTGCTAAACACGACCCAGGTGCACCAGACCACCACATCAGTCTGCTAAGTCTGTTATTCCCCTCCAGTTCTGGCTGTGGGGAATAACAATTCAGTCATAATAACAGTCAGTCATAAGGCTCTGGTGGCAGGATTATACACAGACAGAGACAGGGGAGAGAAGGGAATGAGATCACTGGTTCCGTCTGTACTGACAGGGACAAGGTGGAGAGAGAGGGAAAGGGAGAGAGAGGGAAAGGGAGAACGAGAGAGAGAGAGAGAGTGAGCGAAAGAGAGAGAGAGTGAGACAGAAGGGACAGGGAGAAAAGGAACGGGAGAGAGTGTGTGAGAGAAAGAGAGAGAATTAGAAAAATTGAGCGAAAGAAAGAGGGGGATTAAAGTATGTAGGTCAGTCATCTCAGGGTCATGGCTTCTGTCATTCTGCTTTCTCTCTCTCTCACTCTCCCTCTCCCTCCCTCTCTTGCCCTCTCTCTCTCTCTCTCTCTCTCTCTCTCTCTGTTTTTGTCTTCTGACCACCCTCAGGAGATAAAAGATTAGACTTTCATTCTGCCAATTTCTTATTCTCATTCACTCTTATACACATTCTAGTAAATTCCCTTTCTCTTTAACTCATATACAGTACATTCTGTTTAGTGCTTACCCTATTTCCCTCTCTTCCTCTTCCTCTACCTCTTCATTCAGGATACTGATCTGCTAATCTGACCTAACATTCCTACAGAGGCCCAGTTTGATCAATTGTTTATTATTTGTTAGTCAACGGAAAATTCCTCGACGGACTTCAGTCAAACAGTCAAACAATGTAGTACTGTTACCCAAGAAACTGGACTAAAATGCACCAAGAGTTATAGCTCAGCTTGCTCTATTTATCAAAGGGGTTTTCCTTCCTCTCTTCAGGAGAGATAAACGTTTGTCTGGACTGTTACTGTCTGGATGCACTTTGAGAGATTCATAGTTTCTCCTTCAAGTAGGAAAGGAAGAGTTTGGAGAGTTCATAGAATACAGTTTTATCACCATGCACGCCCACAAGCACACACACTACCTCCACCTCACTAAGGGATTGTTTTCCTGTAGGAACAACAACAGCCGTGATCTCAGCTTTTATTAAGCTTTTGCAAGCAAAAATAGAGGAGTAAAGAGAGAGGGGGGGGGGGGAGAAAGAGAGAGTGTTCTTTCCTTTGGGGTTCTACCAGAGCAGAGGACATGTGGTAATGATCAGGATCAGGCAGTCAGGGAGAGACCTGTCAGCCAGGGCAGGAAAGCTAGGACACACACATGCACACACACAGACGGACAGCCAGACCGACACACACAACCACTGTGTACTCTACATCTTTAGTAAAAGGTTACATTTGCAGAAGTTGATTGGAAATAAAAGGCCACAGGTGAACATATAGCTATGCCGAGGAGTCTGGGCGGGAGTAAACATTTGAACAAATAGCGGCTGAACAGGTTGAACCAGGCCAGAGGGCAGGGCTGGTGGTGAACTAGAGAAAGTACCCTCCATCCATCAGGGAGACTGGCAGAGGAGTCACAGGGATTCATTTTTGTTTTTGTATTTGTATTTATTAAGGATCCCCATTAGCTGATGCCAAGGCAGCAGCTACTCTTCCCTGGGTCCAGCAACATTAAATTGTATATAACTGCCTTAACATTACATGACATTACATTTCATAACACATTAAGTGTGTGCCCTCAGGCCACTACTCTAATACCAAATACACTACATGACCAAAAGTATGTGGACATCTCATTCCAAAATCATGGGCATTAAAATGGAGTTGGTCCCCCCTTTGCTGCTATAACAGCCCCCACTCTTCTGGGAAGGTTTTCCACTAGATCTTGGAACATTGCTGCGAGGACTTGCTTCCATTCAGCCACAAGAGCATTAGTGAGGTCGGGCACTGATGTTGGGCGATTAGGCCTGGCTTGCAGTCGGCGTTCCAAATTCATCCCAAAGGTGTTCGATGGGGTTGAGGTCATGGCTCTGTGCAGGCCAGTCAAGTTTTTCCACACCGATCTCCACAAACCATTTCTGTATGGACCTCGCTTTGTGCACTGGGGCATTGTCATGCTGAAACAGGAAAGGGCCTTCCCCAAACTGTTGCCACAAGGTTGGAAGCACTGAATCGTCTAGAATGTCATTGTTTGCTGTAGCGTTAAGATTTCCCTTCACTGGAACTAAGGGGCCTAGCCCCAACCATGAAAAACAGCCCATGACCATTATTCCTCCTCCATCAAACTTTACAGTTGGCACTATGCATTGGGGCAGGTAGCGTTCTCCTTGCACCCTCCAAACACAGATTCGTCTGTCGGTCTGCCAGATGGTGAAGCGTGATTCATCACTCCAGAGAACGCGTTTCCACTGCTCCAGAGTCCAATGGCGGCGAGCTTTACACCACTCCAGCTGACGCTTGGCATTGCGCATGGTGATCTTAGGCTTGTGCGCGGCAGCTCAGCCATGGAAACCCATTTCATGAAGCTCCCGACAAACAGTTCTTGTGCTGACGTTGCTTCCAAAGGCAGTTTGTAGTGAGTGTTGCAACCAAGGACAGTGTGGCCTACCACTTCACGGCTGAGCCGTTGTTGCTCCTAGACGTTTCCACTTCACAATAACAGCACTTAAAGTTGACTGGGGCAGCTCTAGTAGGGCAGAAATTGGACGAACTGACTTGTTGGAAAGGTGGCATCCTATGACGGTGTCACGTTGAAAGTCTACTAAGCTCTTCAGTAAGGCCATTCTACTGCCAATGTTTGTCTATGGAGATTGCATGGCTGTGTGCTCAGTTTTATACACCTGTCAGCAACGGGTGTGGCTGAAATAGCCGAATCCACTAATTTGAAGGGGTGTCCACATACTTTTGAATATATAGTGTATCTACAATACAAAATCCATGTGTACGTGTGTAGAGTGTGTTTAGGATGTGGGTGTTTGATTAGTTGTGTACTGTGGGTCTAAGTCGGAGAAGATGTGCATGGCTGGAACATGGAGGCCTAGAAGTGAGGACAGACAGAGGGTTTACTCAGTCACAAGTGAATGAATAAGCAGAAAGAAAGCTGATGAAGCTGAACAACATTGCTCAACAAAGAAGGGAGACTTTCACAAGAAAAGGAAGAGTGGTTTGCCGACCATTTAAACAGGGGAGTCAGTGTGTGCATGTCTTAAGAAGGTTGACAAACACACATTCAGTTCTATTCTAAGACATGTACATGAAGAGCAGAAGACTGTGGCCAATGAACAAGAGATGCTCATTTCTCACACAAGCATGACAGTGTATCTTACTGCTCATACAAGCGTTGCTGTAGTGTAGAGACGATGCTTCAATGTTCAGGGATCTCCTTGGGAATGTTCCAGGAAAGTAGCCTGTGAAAAGGCACTTATGCGTACCTCATCAACCCAACTGATTGTTTACTATGTCGCACACTTCCTGAATGGATTGGGATTGGATGTTTATGCTGACACAATGTTCAGTGCTGGTCTGTACCCTACTATTTCTACATTGGGTGTAGAGCAGTGGAGGCTGCTGAGGGGAGGACGGCTCATAATAATGTCTGGAACGGAGCAAATGGAATGGCATCAAACACATAGAAACCATGTTTGATGTATTTGATACCATTCCACTGATTCCACTCCAGCCATTACCACGAGCCCGTCCTCCCCAATTAAGGTGCCACCAACATCCTGTGGTGTAGGGGCTGTGCAGTAAACCGTAAAAAATTATATCCGGTATTCATTCACGGACTGGTTTGGATTTTTACTTTACCTTCTATAACAGTATTGTAATGTTTGTTACATTAAATAATTCAGTAATGACTCGAAAAAATCACTGCTAACAGCTGAGAAGAGAACTGCTATCTTAGCTAACTTGCAAGCACAACAAGTCCACAACTCTGGGAGTACAGACCCACAGAAAAATGGCCGACTACCCCTATAGTGCATGAGCCATGGGGTCGGTCGGGCTCACTTGGGGTGACGATGTCTCATAGTGGTGAGTTTAAAAAAAATCTATGTCTCTAGAGTTGGAAAATGTGTGATAGCAGTGCAGCAATGGCAGCATTCTCTGTGTTATCAGTCTCTCATTCATCCCTCCATTCCATTCATTTTTTCCCATAGGGATGTTACCCTATGACAAACAATGTCAGTATACAACAAGGTATTGTACACTTATACCCTTTAATCATAAATCATTGGAAAGCTTAGATTCACAGCTATCCATCAGCATATTTAGACACAAGTTCGGAAGGTTCAGGTCAACAGAACTTTGAGCTTTGACCTCTAGGGTACATATCAGAATTACCTGTATAAATTGCTTTTAAAAGGAAACCCTGGTACATTTTGAAATCTATGGACATACACTTTCAAAAAAATATATTTGAGACATCGTCACCCCAAGTGAGCCTGACGTCCCAAATTTGGGAGTCTGGCTCATGGACTACAAGTGCCGAAAGTAAGAACTACAATTGAAGCCATAAATGCAGTCAAAGAGGAGAATAATTATTCTGCCAACAATTTATTTTTTATAGAGACATACTAAGGTAAAAAGAAACGTGACACAATGTTTAAATGATAACAAATTAGTGCAGGAAATGAATAACTTGATAAAATCATGGAAGGGAATGCTGGAATTGAACAAATAATTATGGAAATAGCAACCATTGGTAGAGTACCAGAGTTAGAGGCTACAAAATAGGATTTTGATTCCTATGCACAATAGGACTTCACTGTCAGTTTTGGCTGAACAGTTTGGCTGAACAGTTTAAAACAATCAGAATGGAGAAAGCCCATTAAAACCACTTACAATTAATGTCTTGCCATCCTAGTGTCATGCACAACCCATAAAGCATATTTAGAACTTTTATTATTCAGAAACATAAAATACCATAAAAAAAATGAAAAATACAGTGCTATGATATTTTGGCCATATCGTCCAGCCCTAATTGGGTGCTATGCTAACACCACAGAGATCCAATTAAATTATATGTAATTCTATACCTAAGACATTCTGTCAAATTATTGTCTCTACCTACCCTGTTCTCTTTCTTTCTCTCCCTCTGTCTTTCTCTTTCATGGTGACTTTTCCACACCATACACTATTATTGGTGACAATCAGATCCCCTTATCATTCTGTCACTGTCCCTAGTGTCTGGCTGCTCTCCCTCCCTGGTCACCTTGGCAACCTGCATCATTATCCTCTCTCCCTCTCTCTTTCACTTTGCCTCTCTCTCTCCCTCCCTTTGCCTGTCTGCATCCCTTCCTCTCTCTCCCGCTCTCACTTTGCCTCTCTCTCGCTCATCTCCCTCAATTTCCCCTCCCTCTCTCCCTCACTTTGCCTTTCTCTCTCTTTACCTCAATTTCTCCCTCCCTCACCCCCCGTTACATTGCCTCTCTATCCCTCAATTGGATATTTCCCTCACCCTTTTTCTCTCCTGCTATATTAAAAATGCCAACGGACCACAGATTATATCATAACCGTATTCCCTGTCCCCTCTGTTTCAACAGGATACTCAGCCCACCAATGTCTATCCAGATGACAACGGCTCAGTGTTGATGGACGACACCTCCAGCCAATCATCAGCCGCAGCTGACAATGAGGAGAGGAGGAGTGCCTTAGAAAAGAGCATGTAAGTGGTTCACCTTTAGTTACACAACACAACACTGCCCTTACTATTCTTCACTCTAAAACTGATCCAAAGTTTGATGTACAACACAGCATTGCCATAAGTATCAACACACTGACAGCAGTTACATGAGAGTGTCACTGTGTCATCTTAAACGGACAAGACTGTTTGCAAATATTTTGTATTGATGGGGATGACAGGGGCACCAAAAGTCTGCAGTATTTGTCATCCTCTGTCTCTCTGTCCAGGTACGTACTGAAGGAACTCATAGAGACAGAGAAACTGTATGTGGAAGACCTGAGGTTCATAGTAGAGGTGAGAATACAGCATTATAACCATATTCAATCACAGTAATATCAACAGCGGCTTAAGACGTTTGAAATCCTTCGCCTTTTGTATCAACAAAGGCATAAGAAGAACCCCCACCCACGTATTCTATTACTTGGCCTTGAAATCCTTGTCATCACAATACCTTCAGTTTCTTTCAACATAGCTTGGTCTGGCTCCAAAAACTGCCATTCTGTTATTGGGATGATATATATATATATATATATATATATATACAGGTAAAAGTCAGTAAATTAGAATATTTTGAAAAACTTGATTTATTTCAGTAATTGCATTCAAAAGGTGTAACTTGTACATTATATTTATTCATTGCACACAGACTGATGCATTCAAATGTTTATTTCATTTAATTTTGATGATTTGAAGTGGCAACAAATGAAAATCCAAAATTCCGTGTGTCACAAAATTAGAATATTGTGTAAGGGTTACATTTTGAAGACACCTGGTGCCACAAACTAATCAGCTGATTAACTCAAAACACCTGCAAAGGGCTTTAAATGGTCTCTCAGTCCAGTTCTGAAGCCTACACAAACATGGGGAAGACTTCAGATTTGACAGCTGTCCAAAAGGCGACCATCGACACATTGCACAAGGAGGGAAAGACACAAAAGGTTATTGCAGAAGAGGCTGGCTGTTCTCAGAGCTCTGTGTCCAAACACATTAATAGAGAGGCAAAGGGAAGGAAAAACTGTGGTCAGAAAAACTGTACAAGCGATAGGGATCACCGCGCCCTAGTCAAGATTGTGAAAAAAAAACCCATTCAAAAATGTGGGGAGATTCACAAGGAGTGGACAGCTGCTGGAGTCAGGGCTTCAAGATCCACCACCAAGAGACGCTTGAAAGACATGGGTTTCAACTGCCGCATACCTCGTGTCAAGCCACTGTTGACCAAGAAACAGCGCAAAAGCGTCTCACCTGGGCTAAGGAAAAAAAGAGCTGGACTGCTGCTGAGTGGTCTAAAGTCATGTTTTCTGACGAAAGCAAATTTTGCATTTCCTTTGGAAATCGAGGTCCCAGAGTCTGGAGGAAGACAGGAGAGGCACAGGATCCACGTTGCCTGAAGTCTAGTGTAAAGTTTCCACCATCAGTGATGGTTTGGTGTGCCATGTCATCTGCTGGTGTCGGTCCACTCTGTTTCCTGAGATCCAGGGTCAACGCAGCCGTCTACCAGCAAGTTTTAGAGCACTTCATGCTTCCTGCTGCTGACCTGCTCTATGGAGATGGAGATTTCAGGTTCCAACAGGACTTGGCGCCTGCACACAGCGCAAAATCTACCCGTGCCTGGTTTACGGACCATGGTATTTCTGTTCTAAATTGGCCAGCCAACTCCCCTGACCTTAGCCCCATAGAAAATCTGTGGGGTATTGTGAAAAGGAAGATGCAGAATGCCAGACCCAACAACGCAGAAGAGTTGAAGGCCACTATCAGAGCAACCTGGGCTCACATAACACCTGAGCAGTGCCAGAAACTCATCGACTCCATGCCACGCCGCATTAATGCAGTAATTGAGGCAAAAGGAGCTCCAACCAAGTATTGAGTATTGTACATGCTCATATTTTTCATTTTCATACTTTTCAGTTGGCCAACATTTCTAAAAAATCCCTTTTTGTATTAGCCTTAAGTAATATTCTAATTTTGTGACACACGGAATTTTGGATTTTCATTTGTTGCCACTTCAAATCATCAAAATTAAATGAAATAAACATTTGAATGCATCAGTCTGTGTGCAATGAATAAATATAATGTACAAGTTACACCTTTTGAATGCAATTACTGAAATAAATCAAGTTTTTCAAAATATTCTAATTTACTGACTTTTACCTGTATATATATATATATATATATATATATATATATATATATATTAGATTACTATCATGTTACAATGACAGCGGTGGATATACACTGTAGGTGAAGAAATTATTGTCTCAGCAAAACTGAAGATTTCAGAAAGTTCATTTGGGCCCAGTGTTGTTATAGCAACATAATAGCGACATGCCTATATTTTTCCAAGTCAGAAATAGTTATTCTCCAGGTAGGTATGTACAGTATATATTACAGTAATACATAGGCTTTAGCTCAGCAGGTTAACACAGTCTTAAATGGCTTATTATTATTATTATTATTGTTGTGTGCAGGAAACCAGGGTTCGAATCCCAGTCAGTCACATACAGTATATCTGATCTGAGGTTGTGTGTGTGTGTGTGTGTGTGTGTGTGTGTGTGTGTGTGTGTGTGTGTGTGTGTGTGTGTGTGTGTGTGTGTGTGTGTGGTGTCTCCTCTACAGGGCTACATGGCCACTATGAATACCAAGGGCATACCTGAGGACATGAAGGGAAAAGACAAGATTGTATTTGGAAACATTCACCAAATGTTCGACTGGCATAAAGAGTGAGTATCGAAGATGTACTGTGGAGAGTGTGATTGTGTGTGATAGTGTGTGTGTAACCTATCTCTCTCTCTCTGTCTAGCTACTTCCTGGGGGAACTGGAGAAGTGTATAGCAGAACCAGAGAGACTGGCCCAACTTTTCATAAAGCATGTGAGTCTACTTACACACACAGCGAGTAGCTGTTTCCTGTGTCTGTTTGGTGTGAGTTGAGGTAAATAGCTGTGAGGAAACACATGAAGAGCTCCTATTTATACTCCAACGTGCCGTGCCCCTGTCAAGATTTATGTCAGCTGCTAGCATTCGCCACTCCACTTCCCTGTTATAGATAGGTCTCAGAAGAGCCTGCACACACACACACACACCAGCGTTTCCCCCTCCACTTCCTTGTTATTGATAGCTAGGGTCTTAGACCTGCCTGTGTTTTTCTAGCCACAGACAGGCTGGCTAGCCTCCAGACCAGACCAGACACGACTTGACCAGTCAGTCAGGAAGTGTGTGTGTGTGTGTTTGTGCGTGCATGCCTTTGTGTGTGTGTGTGTGGCTGGACTGAACGGTCAGGAAGCAAGTGGAGAATAACAGTCTGAAGAAACAGGCAGAAAAAAGCTACATAAATAAGTCTCAGAAATAATAAACACTAGACTATTTGATATGCAGACCATTTTCCTCCAACCCCAAAGACGACCTATTTCTGCCCCTGTATCTGTGGTCTGGTACGGAGAAAAATGAACAGGAGATGAAAGATATAGTGTACAGATATACTGCAGAGTTTATTGTTCTTAGAATATAACTTAATGAGTAGAGCTTTAGATGTGGATTCAGATAATTACATTTATGTTAATTGGTTAAGTGGAGACAGAGTGGTCATGTTGGGTTAATTCGACCAACTTGGAGTTAAATAGATTGAGTTAATGAGTTATCTCTCGCTCTCGCTCTCACTCTTTCTCTCTCTCTCTCCCTCTCTCCCTGGCCTTTAAAACAATTCAATAAGACTTGAAGACGTGATGAAGTTAAAAGGCTGTGAGGGAATAAAGCAGCTTGTAACTAAATCTAATGGTGTCAAACTGTGAAAACAAGCACACTAGGAACATGGCCTGTAAAAACAAAATGGAGTCCAGGAGAACCTTTATATAGAAGGGTTTATTTCAAATTCGACATTACAAGGTATCAATTAATTATTTGACACGATTCACATAAATACACTATTCAAAATCATCAGCACAATAAAAACTACAACTTTAAAATACATATATTTTGGAAAACTGTCAGTGCTAAGGGTAAGACAGATGTGGCTGTCCATAGCTCACTGGTTGAGCAGCCTAATCATGTATGGTACTGGTTGAGTAGCCTAGTCATGTATGGTACTGGTTGAGCAGCCTAGTCATGTATGGTACTGGTTGAGCAGCCTAGTCATGTATGGTACTGGTTGAGCAGCCTAGTCATGTATGGTACTGGTTGAGCAGCCTAGTCATGTATGGTATCACGCTTCTTGGATGGATTCCAACATTGTTGAGGACCGGGTAACACGATCAGAGATGGAGGAGCGTTCTGGGGGCAGCACGTGTCGGTAGAGGCCCGGTTTGAGGAGGGTCTTTTCAAACTCTGCGGTCCGGTTTTCCAGACGCGTTTGCAGGGAGGGCAGATTGAGGCAGTTGCAAGCGTTGCTGTAGCCTTTGTTTTCCACACCCAGTGTGATGCTCACCGCCCTGCCCTGTATCCTCTAGATCCTGTCCTGCTGTTTGCTGGTTAAAACAGAGTGCCACACTGGCACATGCCGTATGTATGTGGTGTACACCGTCACCATGTCCTCCTGTGGGACGGAGCTATATTTCAGCTTCCTAAGGAGGAACAGGGGTTGACTGGCCTTCTTGGAGATTGCATCCACCTGTGTTGTCCAACGGAGATCTGCCTGGATGAGGATACCTAGGATTTTTATGGCTTCAACTCTCAGGAGCTCTGTTATTGATGTGCAATGATGGTAGATCCGGTGATTTTCTGGAGATGAAGGTGTGAAGTACTTTGCATTTCTGCTGGTGGAGAATCATGTGACTGTCTCTGGACTAGGGCTGTTGCGTATTATTGTTACCGTATTATCGCCACACCGGCAGCCCTGAATCATGACTGCAGTAAAATTCCACGTGACCGTTGAGTCACGGTAATCTCCTCTTATGCACTCTGGACATGCTTTGGTAGTACCCAACTTGCTAACGACCATCCGGTCCTAATGGCCTGGTACTCAGGGCTCTATTGTTCCTCTAACCACTCTGACATCAATGCAAATACAATCGAAAACAGTATCATGCTTTTAAAACTCACCTCACTGTGATGATCAATTTGAAGTTCAACAGCAGGTTGAAACTGAGTGTAAATCATGGTCATTGTGGATGTTGTTTCAAAGCCTAACACAACTAAATGGACAGTGCTTTCTAAGGTGATGATTAATTCAAAACACCCATACACATATTAGAGCTTATGCATACTCATAGGCTTGTGAGTCCAAGCCCGAAAAAACCCAGAATTAAAATGATGATTGTTCCATTATACAATACATAGCCTACCGTGTATTACACATGGTAGAAAAACATAAAACAAAACTGATTTAAGATGTCTTTGGTACATAATTGGTCTAGACTATAAATTAGAGTAATTGCTGTGTGGACTGTATTATTATGCATACTGGATGGACTGGTTACCTTATGCTATGCTCCAAAATGTGTATCCATGAGTCTGGGAGAGAACGTATAGCCCTATGCGATGCTGTTGGTTCATTGATTGTGCAGGGCGGCTTACAGATAGCCTACAATTATAGTGAATTTGTATTTGATTTTGAATAGCCTAGTAATAGGGGATTTTTTATATTTTAATAATTAAGTGTGTGGCACATTACCTTTAGCTATACAGAATATCTCACCACCATGCATTTCCATCTCCTCCCTCTCCTTTTTTCCTTTCTTGAGTGTGCAGAGGGGCTTTCAACAGTTTAGTTAAATATGTTTTGTTGCAAAAACCTGTTACTATCGATGTTCCCGGACAGATTTCACAATTAAGGACTGGGTAGCTGCAGGAAAAGGGTTGGAGAGCCCATGGTATACAGAGCTTGGGCGGAATATCACCTGTCGCGCAGCGAGAGCATGCTCCTCAAACAGTGGTTGATCCGTGGAGTGAAACGCTATGAAACCGAAGTAGCTTACCAGGCAGCCATCATTTAAAAAATTAAGCATAGCACCACTATAAAACTGAAGTAGCTTACCAGGCATCATTGAAAAATGGACCGGAGGGAAAGCGGCCTTCATTTGCTATTCGAGGGCATACATATTACATGTATTTTTCCCCTGACCCTATTCCTGCCCATTTAATAATGGATCATTCTAAATATCAACTAATTTTGCATACTAGTAAAGAATTTTACATATTAGTTAAGATTAAATTGAAAATAGTCTGATGGGTGAAAATATGATCACTTGATGAGAGAACAACTGTGTGCAGGAAAGGAACAGAGCGCAAGCTTTATTGTGACTTTCTCAACTCATCAATAGTCTATAGTTGCACCATGACTCCAGGTCGGACAGGTCTTGTTGGATTGAAGAGGGTGCAGTCTGGGGTCTGTCCTCTAGTAGGTTAAAATCGTCCATGAACTTCCAGTGTTGTACTGTTGTGTCGCTTACTGTGGTGTTTATATATGTAACGACTTTCATGGGCCTGAGCAATGTTCCCTGAGGGAGGCCACATGACACTCTGACACTGTCCGACATGGAGCCATGGTACTTAACTGCCTGGTGCCTGTTAGATAGGAAGTCAGCAATTCACCTGACTAGTGATGGTTGAAGCCCCAAGTCTAGGAGTCTGGCGATGACCACATTGTGGCAGACCCTGTCAAAGGCCTTGATATAGTCAGTGGTGACCAGTGAGCAGATGAAGCCAAGCTTGTCGGAATGCTTGTACAGCCCCTTGATAGTCATTGATTTGGGGAAGGATGTCTCCTACTGCCCACTGGGAGATGAAGCTCTCGGCTGCCTTGTCTAGAAGGGAGGTAAGGGAGATGGGTCTGATTTCAGCAAGGCTGGGTGGATTCGACTTTGGGAGGGGCACCACAGAAGCAGCTTTCCACTCCTTAGGGACCACACCTTGGTTGAGGGAAGTGTTTAGGAACCTGCCAGGTATTCTGTCTGCTTTTTGGGTTTTGGGTTTTCACCTTAACCAACTTCTCATACATATCCCATGCTGGATGGTTGGAGCTATTCTTCATGGTAGATAGGAGGGGAGCTGTAATGGTCGATGGGGGGTATGAACTAGATCACAGAGGCTAGTGATTTGTTAATTTCATTGGCTATTCCTCGGCCATCACCTGGGCTAAGCCCCTCAATGTGGAAGGTGGGCTCAAATTTAAAGATGTTGGCCAAAGCCTTGACTTCTTTGTGCCATTTCGCTGGATTTTGTTTTTTCAGTGCTTTAATTTTATCACTGTAGAAGGCCTGCCTAGTTGTTCTGATCTTGCATTGTATTTTGTTCCTCAACTTGTTCCATAGGACAGTGTTCTTCTGGGAGAAGGCTTTTTGACACTCTTGGATTAGGGCCTTGATCTCCACTGTCATCTATGGGTTGTCGTGGTTGTGCAGCCTCACTGTTTTGGTGGGGAAGTACTCATCCATCTTGGATTAAAGAGATCCTGCCTGTTTAAATCACCTCCGATAAACAAAACTATGGCAGGGTGTTTCACTTGTAGTGCATCAATAGTCTCTACTAATTGATCAATGAGGATATCACCATGTGGTGAGTCAGGTGGGAAATACACTGCACATATTGCAATTCTGGAAAAGGAGGCGATATGGTCTGACCTTAACCACTATGCACTAGTTCGTGATGTCAAGCATGTCAGGGGAAACGTCGTTTTGGAACCACGTCTCAGATACAATTTCTATGTCCGATTTAGTGTCCTTGAGACGCCATTCAAACTCGTTTAGCTTGTTGCAGAGAAACAGTGCTGGTAAGTGCTTATTTTTCTTAGCAGGGGTTTGCACGGCGGCGTAATGTGAATTAAGTTTTGAGCATTCACTTGCTGCCGGAGTGCATTTTTAAGGTTTGTGGCTGATTGACTGAGTTTTGCGATGAGGTTCTGCCATTTCCATCAATAGTTGGAGTTTCAAAAAGAAAGGACTCTTCATATAATTAATTAAAATGCCTTTATTTGTATGGCATGTTCAATGGAAACAAAGATTAAAAACTCCTACGTGTTTTGGCTGTATGGCCTTCGTCAGGGAGTACAAAGACACAATAATGTAATGTCCTCTTTTGAACAGCACTTTCCAATCGACCCTGATTTGAAAAGGGAGTGGTTACAGAATTCATTGGACAACACCTAGTAAGCAATACTATACACATTAAAAAGTGAAATAGATATGTTATCAAAATGCAAATCAAGGCTAGACATATCAGAACCACTAGAAAAGTAGTTGTCCAAAAAATTTATGTTATCCTTGCTGTACTCCATAGTATGTTTGATGTTAGGGTTAATGCTGTTAAGACCAGAACAGGCAAACATCATCAATATAGCGTCCCCACCATATAATTTGGTCAAATAAGTGGTTATTAGAAGGATCCAAAATGAAGTCATTTTCTCATTTACTGTACCTATGTAGAAACCAGCGTAGGAAGGGCTGTAGCAAGCTCCCATGGCACATCCTTTGACTTGTTTAAACATATGGTCCTGGAAGACAAAGATGCTATTATTAAGAGTCCATTCAGTCAATGAGACAATGAATTCTGTGGGAGGCATCTCAGTCTCAGTCCGGGTACTCAAGAAATTGTGCATAGCTACCAATCCTTGTTCATGTTCAATGGTGGTGTATAGAGACTCCACATCCATGGTGACTAAAAATGAAGCTGTACCTATATTATCCAATTCCTTAATTTTGTTCAATATCTGTGGTCTTTAAGATAAGCTGTGAGTGATGGCAGAAAATGCTTAATAAAGTAATCAATGTACTTGGAGATGGGTTCTGTCAGACTTTCATTACCACTAATGACTGGTCTACCAGGGGGATTCTTGTGGACTTTTGGAAGAAGATAATAAGAAGCCATATGCGGCCTGCCATTGAAAATATATTTTAACATATTGTCTGAAATGTTGCCATTCTCCTTAGCTTCTGTGAGGATCCCTTTCAATTCAGTCACGGATGGAAATCCTCAATTCAGTCACGGTTGGAAAGAGCTGTTCAAAAGAGGACAGTATTATCATATCTTTGTACTCCCTGACGAAGGCCATGCAGCCGAAACGCATCAGAGTTTTTAAAGGCATTTTAATTAATTATATAAAGAGTGCCTCCCACCAATTTACCCCTTTTACCAAAGAGCACCTTCTGTCTACAAAAACCTACTATTGTGTACCTTAGCAGCACTTCCCTTCCTTCTTTTTTTCTACAATAGTTGGAGTTTGTTGTGAGTTTCAAGCTGCTCTCTTTCCTCTTGGGTGTCCTCTCCTACGCAGTGACGTGCAGTCAGGGTAGGCAGTGCTTACCCTGTGGTCATCTAATTAAAAGCTTATTTGTTGTTATTTAATGTTTTTTCTCATAATCAAAACATTTGCTAATACTGCATCAAAACCTTAGGAAAAGCACCTGGGTATGCATGCCTCCCTCCCCATCCATTCAAATCCATGCAAATCGTTAACGCGCACAGCCGTTCCTGACTCCAGTCACTGTTAATGGACATGGTCACCATAGGCCTTGCTGCTTTTCCTAGCTGACATTCGTTGCATTGAGCGTATTTCATATTTTGCACAGGCGTATTGACTAAACATGTTGTGTGGGTAAACTCTGCACATTTGTGCTTGTCTACATAATTTGGCGCACACATCCCTTAAACTGACCAAAACTATCTAGCTAGCAAAAACAACCTACCAAATGGACACTATACTGCACCTCAAACTATTTTCCAAGTTGGATTTCCAAGGAAAACTTGGTATAATTCAGAAAGGGAGACACATACCTGAGCCTGACCCTACGTCAGAGGAAGGGACAGAAAATCATCTGATCATTTAAACAGAAGTGGTATGAACCAAAATAATGGCTGTGTGGCTGCGCTACCAGTAAGCTGCCTATACGGTTTCCCCTGCCTGCTTTTCTCAACCGGTGACAACTTTTGGGTAGAAGGCGGCTGCAACCTCAACAACCTGACCAATGCCCTCAACAAACACAAAAAGTCGGCATCGCACATCCAACACCAGATCACCTTAAAGACATTTGGGAACACACGGATCGATCTGGCGTTAAATGAGTATCAAAAACAAGTGACCATCCACAATGCTAAGGTAAAGGAAAACCGTAAGATTTTGAAGGACCTTATTAGAGCAACATGCTACCTAGGGAAACAAGAGCAAAACAATTTTTTTGAATAATGAGAGTACCAGTTCATGTAATCGTGGAGACTATGTGGAGTTATTGTATAACTTTCCTGAAAAAGACGGAAGGTTAGCTAGACACTTGGAGACTTCCACTGTGTTTTCGGGTACATCAAACAGAATACAGAATGATTTGATTGAAACAATCAGTGATGTGATTCGAAAGGACATTGAAGATCAGATTAATGCAGCCCCATTTGTTGCAGTAGAAGAAGATGAGACCACAGATGCTACAAACAAAGGCCAGATCTCTGTGATTTTGCGTTATGAGGCTCAACGCGAAGTCAATGAGGTGTTTTGGGGATTTGATGATGTGAGTGACGACAAACCAGCTGTGGCCTTGGTGGATTATGTATTGTGAGTGTTAAGGAAGTGCAACTGCATTGAAAAGCTGGTAGCTCAAACATATGATGGGGCCTCAGTGTTGGCATTACATCTTAATGGTGTGCTGGCCAAAATAAGATAAAAAGTGCCTGAAGCTACATTTATTCACTGTTATGCTCACAAGTTAAACTTGGTGCTCTCTCAGTCAGCGAAATGCATCTCAGCGTGTCAAATCTTTCTCAAGATATTTTGATGATAGCAAGCTAGAGAGCCTGTCAACATATGCAAAGTACTTCGACTTCATTAGACTAAAGGCTGATCTTGTCAGACTGTACAGTTTGAAAATGGTACGGGACAACTGCAAATCACTCAGACTTTATTGGACTTCATTTAAATGGAGTTCATTTACAAGTAAAGGTAGGCCTAAATGCATTTTATTTGGGGGTTAGGCTACTGTTGAATGAACATGAAAATAGGGTTGCTGTCCATTCAGCACCACAGAGTTAACCTGTAGGGTTTCATACAGTATGAATGGCCCCCGAGGCGCTATCCATTCAGCAGTGCTGAATCCTGGCTGCAGCCTCAGATATCTTTGTATTTGTGAGAGGTATCTTGTATTTGTGAGAGGTATTGACATGTTGAAAGCACTGAGCAGTCTGTTTAAACAACTAGCACACATCTCAGACACCCATGCATACCCCACAAGACATGCCACCAGAGGTCTCTTCACAGTCCCCAAGTCCAGAACACATTATGAGAGGCGCACAGTACTACATAGAGCCATGACTACATGGAACTCTATTCCACATCAGGTAACTGATGCAATCGAATCAGATTTAAAAAAACAGATAAAAATACACCTTATGGAACAGCGGGGACTGTGAAGCAACACAAACATAGGCACAGACACATGCATTCACACGATAACATACGCACTATACACACACGTATACATGGATTTTGTGTTGTAGATATGTGGTAGTGGAGTAGGGGCCTGAGGGCACACACTTAGTGTGTTGTGAAATCTGTTATGAATGTATTGTAATGTTTAAAAAATTGTATAACTGCCTTAATTTTGCCAGACCCCATGAATAGTAGCTGCTGCCTTGGCTAATGGGGATCCATAATAAATACAAATACAAATCTTTATAAAATATTTTACTTTGTAGCTTACTTCCTCATTTTCAGCATGGCCTATACTTTAGTGGCTTTAACATGTATTTAATTTCCTAAAGTGGTCTAGGTGTTTATAGTTTGTATTTACGGACATCATTGTCACGCCCTGACTTATGGAACTCTTGTATGTTGAGATCTATGTTATTATTTCTATGTTTACATTCTAGGTATTGTGTTTCTATGTTTGGCCGGGTGTGATTCCCAATCAGAGGCAGCTGTCGCTCGTTGTCTCTGATTGGGGATCATACTTAAGTAGCCTGTTTGCAATCATTAGTTGTGGGATCTTGTTCCGTGTATAGGCTTGTATTGTGTTTAGCCTGAGGACTTCACGTTTCGTTGTTTTGTTGTTTTGTTGTTTTGTTCGTGTGTTTATTTTGATAAATAAACATGTATGCATTTCACGCTGCACCTTGGTCTGACCCGTCCTTCAACGTCCGTGACAGAAGATCCCACCAAAAATGGACCAAGCAGCAAGCAGACATCCTGGACATGGGAGGAGATCCTGGACGGAAAGGGATCTTGGACATGGGAGGAAATTCAGGCGGGGATGGATCGCCGTCCTTGGGAGGCGACAGTGGAGGCCCAGGTTAGAGAGGAGCAACGGAAACACAAAAGGACTCGGTCAGGAAGAAAGCCCGAGAAGCAGCCCCAAGAAAATGTTTGGGGGGGGGGCACACGGGGTGGTTGGCGGAGCCTGGGTTCAGAGCAGAGCCAACTCCCCGTACTCACGCTAGGAAGCGTGTGACCGTGCAGGCTCCGTGTTATGCGGAGCTACGCACTGTGTCACCAGTGTGCCGGCACAGTCCAGTGCGTCCTGTGCTAGCACCACGCACGTGCCGTGCGAAAATGGGCATCCAGCCAGGACGGGGTGTGCCGGCTCAACGCTCCTGGTCTCCAGTATGCCTCCTCGGTCCAACATATCCTGCGCCGGTTCTACGTACTGTATCGCCAGTGCGCGTGCACAGCCCAGTGCGTCCTGTGCTAACGCCACACACGTACTGTGCGGAAGTGGGCATCCAGCCAGGACGGGTTGTGCCAGCTCTCCGCTCCAGACCTCCAGTCCGCCTCCACAGTCCGGTACGGCCCGTGCCTGCTCCCCGCACCAAGCCAGTGGTGCGTGTTCCCAGTCCAGTACGGCCCGTCCCTGCTCCTCGCACCAAGCCAGTGGTGCGTGTCGCCAGTCCGGTACGGCCCGTGCCTGTTCCTCGCACCAGGCCAGTGGTGCATGTTCCCAGTCCGGTACGGCCCGTGCCTGCTCCCTGCACCAAGCCAGTGGTGCGTGTCGCCAGTCCGGCCCGGCCCGTTCCTGCTCCTCGCACCAGACCAGTGGTGCGTGTGTCCAGTCAGGCAACGGCCCGTGCCCGTTCCACCGGTGCCTGGTCTGGCACCGGTCAGCTGCTCCACTCCGGAGCCAGAGCAGTCCGCTCCACCGGTGCCTGATCCAGCTCCGGTCGGTTGCTCCACTCCGGAGCCAGAGTAGTCCGCTCCACCGGTGCCTAGTCCAGCTCCGGTCAGCAGTTCCACTCCGGAACTTTAAACAATGCACTCTGGCAGCAAGTAAATGCTCAAAACTTAATTCACATCAAGCCCATTCACCTGAACCAGGCACACGCCTCTGTGCAAACCCCTGCTAAGAAAAATAAGCACTTACCAGCACTCTTCCTCTGTAATTCCTGATCCCTCTGCAACAAGCTAGACGAGTTTGAATGGCATCTCAAGGACACTAAATCGGACATAGAAATTGTATCTGAGACATGGTTCCAAAACAACATTTCCCCTGACATGCTTGACGTCACGAACTAGTGCATAGTGGTTAAGGTCAGACCATATCGACCTCCTTTTCCAGAATTGCAATATGTGCTGTGTATTTCCCACCTGACTTACTACATGGTGATATCCTCATCGATCACTTAGTAGAGACTATTGATGCACTACAAGTGAAACACCCTGCCATTGGGTTTTTTTATCAGAGGAGATTTCAACAGGCAGGATGTGGGGAGGCTAATGTAAATGTAATGTAAATGTAATGTAATGTCTATGTAAAAGTCACAGTTTAAAGCAGATGGTTAACCAACCAACAAGAGGAGAAGCAATCCTTGACCTGGTCATTACCAATCGGTCACATTTCTACTGTGTTCCTGCAATCTCGGACCCACTAACCATGAGTGACCATAATGTCATCACTATCCAACCCAAGGAAAGAAAAATCCAGTACACGACAATAAAAAGGAATTGAGGAACAAAATATGTGTAATAATATTTCACATAATAATATTATGTGTGTTTGTGTGTGTGTGTGTTTGCCAATTTCGGTTAATAGCCTATGTCACTCTGGTTGTTGGAGGTATCTGTTGTATGGTGAACTTGGGCTTCATCAAGGTTTATTTGTGAGAAAATCTTGCTTTGATAATAGCCAGTGTCTACCCAACCACCGAGCTCACCACACGTCACTGCTCCTACGAAATAAGCCCTCTGTCTTTAAGAAAGCCTTGAAGTCTGTGGTAATAGCTGTCCTCATTTTCCAAAAGCCTCTTTCTTAGGAACGTCTGAGAACAGCGTAGGATTTCAGATGTGTTGATTGATGCAGAAGCAGTCGTGTTTATCATCCAGTTTATCATTATGAACCAGAATTGTTCAATTGTCTACTCTCAATACGCTTTCAAAAACAAAACAATTTGTGCAATTACTTAATGATTAAATTAGCAGGAGTAAATTCCAAGGCTGCCATCGCAGTACTATGGCAACAACGTGCCTTACACACACACACACACATTTATACATGCACAAACACACCATCATGTACACACATACATAAGCATGCGCACACACACGTCCTGTATGCATGCGCAAACACATGCACGCACCCACGCACGCCCCCCATCCGCTGCAGTGGTTATTCATGACAGCCCCGGGCCCATAGACAGCCTATTCAGGTGCTGGTCTGGTCCCTAGGCTATAGAGCTCCAGATTAGTTGCTAGGTCAAAGGTAGAGCCAGGCTGCTCTGCTGTACAACGCCCTGGTTACATGGATGATAACTGGACAGCATTGTGGGTAAATTATATATAACCTGCTGCTCATTTACACGTAACTCCATTCCCCCTCTCAGACTGATGCACGCATGCACACAACACACCTATTACTACTGCTAGTTCTGCTGCTCTCTGCTGTCTGACAATTACTCACACTAAACTCACCATAGGGAGAAAGAGAGAGAGAGAGAGAGAGAGAGAGAGAGAGAGAGAGAGAGAGAGAGAGAGAGACTGTTTGCTTTCTCTAATGTTTTGTAGCTTCCTTGTTTTGCAACCCTCTCATGGATTGAGTCATGAACCTCTTACAACACAATATGTTCAATAGTTTATATTTTGAATGATAAGTTCCATCTGTTCATAACAGTTGTGGATAGTGTTATGTACAGTATTTTCTGACATTATAAATTGCTACAAGGTGAATGTGTCTGTTTGATTTTATATTGCAGGAGGTGTTTTCAGTAGTTATGTAGTCCTATTTTGAATCTAAAGCAGTTATGGATAGTGTTGTATATTTTATGACATGGTAAATTGATACAGGGTGCTTTCACTGTTTGTATTACAGGAGAGGCGTCTCCATATGTACGTGGTGTATTGTCAGAACAAACCCAAGTCAGAGCACATCGTCTCTGAGTACATTGAGACTTACTTTGAGGTGAGTATCTCTTAGTCCATCATCGATCTCTGTTATCTAACTGTAACTCTCATTTGAAAAAGCAATTACATTTCTGCAGACTCCCTTGTGGTAATGTTATTTCCTATTGATGTGATTGTGGGAATGTCAGGTTTGGTCACGTTGATTGGTGGTTGTAGGAATGTAATTTTATGTCACATTGATAGGCTATGGGAATAATGCTATGCCTTGTTGATATATGGTTAGGTGAAGGTAATATTATGTCATATTGATGGGGGGTAGTGGTAATGTGTCTGTATGTCACATTAAGTCATAGTGATGATACAGTATATGGCTGAAGTAATGCCTCTGTGTGTATCTCAATCCCGTGTCTTGGATTGGAACCGGTGCTATGGTCAGATGACATGAAAATAGAGCTCTTTGGCCACCACACCAGTGGTGGGTTGAAAAGCAGAAGCATATGCAGAAAAGTACCTCACACCTACTGTAAAAAATGGTGGTGGTTCTTTGATGTTATGGGGCTATTTTGCTTCCACTGGTCCTGGTCAACGGCATCATGAACTTTACCCAGTCCCAGGACCCTTTAGCCAAAACCTGATTGCCTTTGCCAGGAGGCTGAAACTTGGCCACAAGTGGAGCTTCCAGCAAGACAATAACCCCAAGCACACATAAAAATCCACAAAGAAATGGTTAATTGATCACAAAATCAACATTTTGCAATGACCATCTCAGTCTCCGGGTTTGAGCCCCATTGAAAACCTGTGGTTTGAATTGAAGAGGGCAGTCCATAAGCGCAGACGAAGGATATCAAGGATCTGGAAAGATTCTGTATGGAGGAATGGTCTAAGATCCCTCCCAATGTGTAAAACATTTTAGAAAAAGGCTCAGTGTCGTTATCCTTGCAAGGTGAGGTATTGAAATGTATTGGAAACAGGGGTGCCAATACTTTTGACCCCTATCATTTTTAGCAAAAAATGTATTACTTGTTAAACAAAATATCCTTGTTTTTTTCAATTGTATCAGTACAAAAGAATATTCTATAAATTTCTATTTTGTTTTGCATACAATATAGCTAAATATTTGTTTTATTTATATTAGACAGTCTTTTTTGCTCATCTTAATCAAGGGTGCCAATAATTTTGGACCTGAGTGTATATGGTCATGGGAATGACTGTATGTGTTGGCCCTATCAGGAGCTGAGGCAACATCTGGGTCACAGGCTACAGCTGAACGACCTGCTGATCAAACCAGTCCAGAGGATCATGAAGTACCAGCTGCTGCTCAAGGTGACACACACAAACACACACGCACGCACGCACGCGCGCACACACACCACACACAGACGGAAACGGAAACCTGCACTACGATAAGGTCTAATTCAATGTGGAAATGTACATAAAAGATGAGTGGCTATTTGAACAAGGTCATAAACATCTACCTAGTGCCAACCTTGTGCCTGTTGTACCTCTGGTATTCAAACTAATAAAGCATCTTCCAGATATCTTCACCTTACAAAAGATTGACTAGTAAACTTGGAATGCTCCTGACTCCATGCTGTGTTTATGTGAACAGGACTTCCTCAAGTATTACACCAAAGCTGGGATAGACACAGAAGAGCTGGAGGTGGGTGTTCTTCTGATACAGCTCATGCTGTTATTACCCTGTATCTACCATTCATCTACTATATAGGTTATCTAGGAATAGGTGACTAGAGCAAGTGTGAGGCTGTACGCGGTCTCTGTGTTATTTTGTTGAGTTGAAGGGTTCTCTCTAGTCAACCAACCTGTATTCAGCATTTGGTTGCTTTAAGGAACTCTCATTCTCTCTCTCTCCTTCACCATCACAGAAAGCGGTAGAGGTGATGTGCTTTGTGCCCAAACGCTGCAATGACATGATGAACGTGGGACGTCTGCAGGGCTTCGAGGTAAGGCACTGCACTTAGGTCTCTCTCTTTCAAATACTCCACATTCACAGTTCTCACACAAGTCATCTATTGTACTGTAAGCCAGTGTTTCCCAAACCTCTCCTCGAGGAACCCCAGGCCCAGCCAGTCGATTTATTTGATGTATTCCAGAACTAGCAGTGTTGGTTCAACTAATGAAGGGCTTAATGATTAGGTGACAATTTGAATCAGGTCTGCTAGTTTTGGAAAACATCGACTAAGTGGACTGGCTGGGTGCTCAAGGAGAGGTTTGCAAAACACTGCTGCAAGCCATAAGTAAGCCATGTAATAAACCCCTATTCTCTTTTCACCCTGTGTCTCTTCCCTCCATCTCTCCCTCCATCTGTCTCTTTCATCTCCAGGGTAAGATCACGGCACAGGGGAAGCTGCTCCAGCAAGACACTTTCACGGTGGCGGAACAGGACAGCAGCTTCCTGTCCCGAGCCAAGGAGAGGCGGGTCTTCCTGTTTGAACAGCTGGTCATCTTCAGCGAGCCAATCGACAGGAAGAAAGGATTCTCACTTCCTGGTTACACCTTCAAGAGCAGCATCAAGGTAGGTCTCTCTTCTTTTCTGATTTTTTCTCTTCTCTTCTGTAATTTCAGATTACATTGAATGCAGAAATGTTATAGGCTTTTTACCATAAGGAATCTAAACAAATTTGACTGTTACATAACTTATTTCAGTCCCAGATAATGAATTGCATAACCGATGTCAACAAACATAATGTTTGTCCAAATCGAACGTTGTGTACAAGTTCTTGAGTGTTCTTGGAAGCCTTAAAAGCATCTGTGTCTGTTCTGTTGGTGAGGTATTTAACGACCCACACTCCAGCATGTCTTCCTCCTTCCACCAGATGGTAGTCAGATGTGATCTGTTCCAGGTGGATGGAACGTTACAGAAACGTTCATTTGGACAAGCTTGTTGAGTAAAATGACAAATTAATGTATGCTCAAAGCAACCCAAAACCACACCCATCATTATCGTTTTCCCAGCATGCTGTCTTGCAGGTTGTTTTCAGAATTGTTTGTTTCAATACCTGTGTTTTTGCATGGCTACAGTAATGAAAAGCATTGAATACAACAACCATGTCTCTGTCGCTAACAAATACAGTCATGGGTGGTAACTACAATTCACTCGAAAGGCAAGGCCCTCTGGGAAATATGCAAATAAGGTAGAATAAATTCTCAAGTTAAATTGCATGTTCACTCAACCTAAAATTCAAAGTTGAGTGAACATACAATTCAACTTGAGAATTTATGTTGGTTCAGCTACACTCTTAGAAAAAAAGGGTGCTATCTAGAACTAAAAAGGGTTAATCGGCTGTCCTCATAAGAGAACCCTTTGAATAACCCCTTTTGGTTCCAGGTAGAACCTTTTGGTTCCAAGTAGAACCCTTTTGGGTTCCATGTAGAACCCTTTCCACAGAGGGTTCTACATGGAACCCAAGAGTTCTACCTGGAACCAAAAAGGGTTCTCCGATGGGGACAGTCGCAGAACCCTTTTGGAACCCTTTTTTCCAAGAGTGTATATGCCCACATTTTTTGCAAACTCACAATCTTATTGCAGCTGGTTGCCTTAAAATTGTACGTTGAATCAACATCTTCTTCTTTTTTACAGTGCAGGGTTGCTTTTCTAAAATGTGTAGGTTTCCCAGAAGTCCTGGTTGGAGAATTTAGAATTGCCTGCTTATTCCGTTCTCATTCTGGGAATCTTACAACCGGCATTTATGGAAAATTGTGACATTTTGGGAAAGTTGCAACCCGGAATTATGCAACCCTACTGAATACACCTGTGCTGTGTTCCAGGTGAGCAGTCTGGGGGTGGAGGCTCCGGTGGAGGGGGAGGCGGGCCGTTTGGTGCTGACCTCACGGGGGGCTGATGGGAGTGTGGTGAGATATGTGCTGCAGGCTGCCTCCCCAGAGGTCTGCAGGGCCTGGGTCAACGATGTGGGACAGATCCTGGAGACCCAGAGGAACTTCCTCAACGGTAGGATGGAAGATATACTGATAGAAAAACACAACCGCTTTACTTTCAGGATTCATATTTAACCCCATGCTGCCAACTTCCTCAATGGTAGGACAGGAGACACAGACAGACAAAACCTACACAGTAAACACCCACTTACCTTTACTCATGTCTGGCCTTTCCCACTGTTTCCCGGACGCCGAAGACATGGATGTCGATTAAGGCAGCCCTCCGCACCTCTCTGATTCAGAGGTTGGGTTAAATGCGGAAGATACATTTCAGTTGAATGCATTCAGTTGTACTAGGTATCCCCCTTTACCTTTCCATTCCCTTTCAACTTCCTCAACGGTACAATTGGAGACATACTGATGGCAAAACACAACATCCAGGAATCTTTACTAGTCACCTGTCTTACGTTTGGCCTAATGCAATGTGAGCACTGAGCAGTAATGTTATCCAAAAATCAGTTCAGTACCAAGTCGACTTACACAAACAATAAAACTACAAAGACAAATGCAAAATATTTTGACAGACATTGGGTTTCAAAATGAAATGTTGCCTGGTCTAAATCCTCTCTCTCTGTCTTGTACCATTCATTCATCCAGCCCTCCAGTCTCCCATCGAGTACCAGCGGAGGGAGAGTACCAACAAGTCCAACAGCCTGGGCCGGAGCATGAGAGCCCCCCTGTCTGCGGCCCCCGGCCCCCTGCGCCCCCACTCCTCAGCCTCCATCGACCGCCAGCGCCTGCCCTGGCTCCGGTCCTACAACACCTCCCTCCCCACCCTCTACCTGCCCAGCCAGGGGGGTCAGGGAACGGGCCTCCAGGGCTCCGCTGAGACACACACACCCCAGGAGGTAAGGTCATACTGTATATACACATAGACTACACACACACACACATACTGCCGGAGGTAAGGGGCCCAGTCACACACACCTCAGTGACCTGCAGCAGCCAGGGGCCAAACACTGTGCTTCTGTTTGACCACAAACAACGAGACACTGCCGTCCCCGTTTAGCTCGCTGGACTGGAATGGGCTCCAGCCAAGCCTGACCGAGTGTACACATCCACCCCTTAGGCTACATTTGACCACAGCATCCACTCTATAGACCACATGTCTGGATCAGGAATCCTTCAATTAAATCCTAATCTGAAATAATCTGAGATCTCATGAGAAACTTTTTTCATGCAACAATAAAGAAAAACAATAATCTGTTGACTATCAGCTCTCAGTATCTAATGTTTGTTGTGTTGTGTCTGTGTGTTTGCAGTCTCCTCTGGTCAGTAGGAACAACCAGACAACAGTCTTGCCATCTCACGTCCAGCTGGCTTTCACTGACCAGTCTGGTCTGTCTCACTACTCCCAGACCCAGACCCCACTGCAGTGCCAAGAAGTGTCCAATGGGCTGCATAACACACAGGTATATGCACGTACATGCACAAACACTCACACTCATGTGCACACAGCACACAGCACAGAAATAAACACATGCAAGGATACAAACTTTTCTTAGAAACCTATTCCCCTTCTCCATTATGGGAAAGCATGCATGCTGAAATATAATTACATGATTTACATATCAGTACATTTCAATCTGCTCTCTAGGTTTATTGTATGATTTATAGACATGATTTATCACCCATGTTAACAATATGAATATGAAAACAAACCAGGAGAAACTGCTGGGGGACCAGCCATCCAGACAGCAAATGAATCTGTGGGTTTGCACAACCAAAGAATTTCTGCACAAACGGTCAGAAACCGTCTGAATCCCGGTTTCAACTGTACCGAGCAGATGTCAGACAGTGTGTATGATGTCATGTGGGCGAGCGGTTTGCTGATGTCAATGTTGTGAACAGAGTGCCCCAGCCCCATGGTGTCAGTGGGGTTATGGTATACGCAGGCATAAGCTACGGACAACGAACACAATTGCATTTTATCGATGGCAATTTGAGTGCCCCAGCCCCATGGTGTCAGTGGGGTTATGGTATACGCAGGCATAAGCTACGGACAACGAACACAATTGCATTTTATCGATGGCAATTTGAATGCACAGAGATACCGTGACGAGATCCTGAGGCCCGTCGTCGTGCCATTGTTCTGCCGTTATCACCAATAATGCATGGCCCCGTGTCGCAAGGACCTTTTTGTTCAGTGCAGTAGCTCATTTGCAAAACATCTTTATTCGTTAACGTTTCGCCTAAATTCCCCTAAAAAAATATCTTCTGACATCTGAGATTTCTCCCCGAGTTATACACAATGGCTATAGTGAGGCATATGCCTCTCTTCTGACAAACAACAGTGAATTGGTACTAGCTATTTAGGCTATATTTCATTGAATCTATCTATGAAGTTGTAAACATATTTGAATCTGTGTCTCCTCCTCTCCCCCAGCAGACAGCAGGAGAGGGCTGCAGTACCAGGGGCCTGCCTGGTGAGGCTGGACCTCCTCCTGTATCTGTCTCTGGTCCATTGGCTGGCAAGCGCTCCAGCAACCTGGCCCAGCTCAATGAAGATGACCTATGAACCCTGACCCCTAGGAGGAAGGAGGGTCACGGACCGCCACAGCTACAGAGAGAAGCAGGAGGACCTCATCTAGGCCTACCATATGTTGATGCTATTGTAACTTAAGGGTCCTTTTGAAGGTGGATGGGTGCTTCTGTAAGGAGCAAGCACTAGATGGAGACTGCTTTTCCAGGCTGTTACAGCTGCTTTTTCAGACTGTTACCGGGCGGTTCACCGACATTCTGAGAAAAATAAACCATGATTCTAATGGAATATACAGTATGCGCCGTTCATCTGATTTTTTGAGCGATGTGATTTGAGGTTGAAGACGTGCCTCTAAGTGGCACCACTAATGTGTAGCACCCAGCTAGATGTTGCAGTGGCTGAGGTTATGAAGAATACTTAATGGACATCAGGTATTATGGTGACTTTGCTTGTTTTATTATGGTGACTTTGCTTGTTTTATTTTTCATTTTTGAGAATTTCTACACAGTATCTATTGTACTGTCTATCTGAGGGCCGTAGGATTTGTTAAAAGGAAGAAAAGAAATGTCCATTCCTGATTGAGGAGGTCACTGGAGAAGTGTGAGTGAGTGCCCGTGCTGCATGCGTTTGTGTGTACGTATGTGAGTAAAATGCGTCCGTGTGTGTGTGTGTAAATATGTGCGTAAATTGAGTGTGTTTGTGTGTGTGTGTGTGTGTGTGTGTGCAGGATTGGCGGCTGCTCTTCTTGTAAACATGCTGATAAAAGCATGTGGAGTGATCGTGGACCTACTTTTCTTTCTACTTTCGTTCTACTTTTCTCTCACCCTGCTGGATTCTTACGAGGCCCCTTTATAAAAGACAGCTATTTCTATTTTCAGGCAATGTTTAAACATTAAGTCATTCCTCCACTGAACGTAGTCTACAGTGCGATATCTTGCTGTAGACACTGAGGAGAGAGGAGGGCATAACAGCAAATACATTTGTTCTGTATATATGTAGAACATTGGATTCATCTCTCATAGGACATATTTTTTCTGCTCCTACCGCAGTATTTCAAAAGGATGAGAATGAGAGAACTCTCCCATGTTCTCTTATTCTGTTTGACCGAAGTTGGCGCTTGTTTGATCTGGAGATTCCAGACTAAAAATGGGCGAGGGAGCCCCCTGGAGGCACTCTGCAGGCATGACGTCACTCTAGTGTCACTTCAGACTTAATGGTCTTCCCTTGATTCCTTGTGTTCTCTGCTCCCATCCTTTCTCTGTCTATTTCTCTAAAAGTCAGAGGGAAGTCAGGACAGGATTATATTTGGAGAGAAGATACGGGGAGAGGACGGGGGGAGAGGACACAAGGAATCGAGGAAAGACTATTGAGATGTGGCCAGAGTAATGGCCATGCCATAGCCAGTCTGACGGGAATGCTTGGGGACGGAGACCGACTGATATTTCAAACATATGTTTTCTTGACAACAGGAGACATGAAGGGGTTGTATTGTAATGTGGTAAGGTGTCACACAGTCTGTCAATGAAGTCCAATGATGATGTGCCACAGCCTTCTGCTGTATTCAATGATCTCTACTGGCTTTTTCTACTCCAGCACAATACTACACACCATACACCTGGCTCAGGCTTACATCTCTGGTTCTTAGATAAAGGATAGCAGTTTAGAGACTGTTAACTACTTGGGTTGTTGTATCAGTTGACAATATTGATGTAAAGTGCTGCATCTGCATGCTCTGTACACATCAAAGTGAGACTTTTGCCAAAGGCAGGTGCTTTTAGAACTTCAAATACTTCCGTTCATATTGCTACTATAATATATTACCAACTGTTGTTTTTTACACATCAAATCAAATAAATGTAGTTGTGATTTGTTTATTTCAATGCCCAACCTTTCATCTTCTGAATCAAAGGAAATTACTGTAAAAAGAGAAGAGAAAGGAGAGATTATTCAGCTCTAGGTGAATTCTTCTCTATGACCAGTAGAGGTCAGTGTAAGGCTTTCACATACAGATAGCAGTCTGATTAGAGATTAGACTGCTGCATCAAACAAAGATCAATGTATTCGAGTTCCAATGACCCCTCTAGCTAAATCTGCTTGAAATATAAGCCCTGAGAAAATTACAGTGAATGTTTGAATTCAGAACATAAAAGTTTGGTCCAAAACTCCATCTCAACTCCCCAGTGCTCGTGGACTAAGGGGTGCCGTTTGTAAAATTGTACAGTCGTATTTCGGTGGCTTATTGCTCCGGCATTTTGTGCATGTTACTTAAATATGAAGGAATACCATTACAGAAATGAAGATACACTAAATGAAATAGCAGGAAAAGGGGTTATAATGATGCCATGTTTGACTGAATAGAATCGGTTGTATTATATCAAATAAAAAGTATTTTGAATTAAGAATTGTCTATTTTATGTCATTTCTGAAGGTATATCCCTCTAACATTGAGATGATCTGAATATACAGTACCAGTCAAAGGTTTGGACACACCTACTCATTCAAGGGTTTTTCTTTAATTTTACTATTTTCTACATTGTAGAATAATAGTGAAGACATCCAAACTATGAAATTATTATTATTATTATTATTATTATTATGAAATAACACATATGGAATCATGTAGTAACCAAAAAAGTGTTAAACAAATCAGTGCTGCGGTCCAACTCATCCCAAACCATCGCAATTGGGTTGAGGTCGGGTGATTGTGGAGGCCAGGTCATCTGATGCAGCACTCCATCACTCTCCTTCTTGGTCAAATAGTCCTTACACAGCCTGGAGGTGTGTTGGGTCATTGTCCTTTTGAAAAACAAATGATAGTCTAAATTCTAAATAAATAACCGACAGTGTCACCAGCAAAGCACCCCTACACCATCACACCTCCTCCTCCATGCTTCATGGTGGGAACCACACATGTGGAGATCATCCGTTCACCTACTCTGCGTCTCACAAAGACACGGCGGTTGGAACCAAACATTTCCAATTTGGACTCACCAGACCAAAGGACAGATTTCTACCGGTCCAATGTCCATTGCTTGTGTTTCTTGGCCCAAGCAAGTCTCCTCTTCTTATTGGTGTCCTTTAGTAGTGGTTTCTTTGCAGCAATTCAACCATGAAGGTCTGATTCACACAGTCTCCTCTGAACAGTTGATGTTGAGATGTGTATGTTACTTGAACTCTGTGAAGCATTTATTTGGGCTGCAATTTCTGAGGCTGGTAACTCTAATGAACTTATCCTCTGCAGCAAAGGTAACTCTGGACCTTCATGTCTTAAAGTAACAATGGACTGTTGTTTCTCTTTGCTTATTTGAGCTGTTCTTGCCATAATATGGACTTGGTCTTTTACCAAATAGGGCTATCTTCTGTATACCCCCCTTACCTTGTCACAACACAACTGATTGGCTCAAACGCATTAAGAAGGAAAGAAATTCCACAAATGAACGTTTAACAAGGCACACTTGTTAATTGAAATACATTCCAGGTGACTACCTCATGAAGCTGTTTGAGAGAATGCCAAGAGTGTGCAAAGCTGTCATCAAGGCAAAGGTTGGCTACTTAGAAGAATCTAAAATCTAAAATATATTTTGATTTGTTTAACACTTTTTTGGTTACTACATGGTTCCATATGTGTTATTTCATAGTTTTGATGTCTTCAATATTATTCTACAATGTAGAAAATAGTAAAAATAAAGAAAAACCCTTGAATTAGTAGGTGTGTCTAAACATTTGACTGGTACTGTATATATCATGGAAATATATCAGGAGTATTAATACATGGGAATAATAACCGAATCAGATGTATATTATAAAAAATAATAAAAAAAATTACCTTTATTTAACCAGGTAAGCCAGTTGAGAACAAGTTCTCATTTACAACTGCGACCTGGCCAAGATAAAGCAAAGCAAACCCTTATTTTACCAGGTAAGTTGACTGAGACCACATTCTCATTTACACCAACGACCTGGGGAATAGTTACAGGGGATGATTAGGTGGCCATGATGGAATGAGAGCCAGATTGGGAATTTAGCCAGGACACCAGGGTATATATCCCACAGGATCTCTGAAATTAAATTTGAACAATTAGAGGACCCTGTCACTATCAGCTTGTCTCTTTATTCTAATCTGAAAATGAACCATAAAAGGGAAAATGACCTAGCCCTGCTCATACACACAGAAATAGCAAGGAGGAATTTCACACGTTTTTTATTCTAGTGCCACACACCCCAGCTTAAACTAAAGAAAGTTCCCTTCAAACAGCCCCTGAAGACAAATGCTGCTTTTAGACTGGAACAACAGTGTTACACTAGTGTATACACCCTTATGTTATACTAGGGATATTGTGTTTCCATATCTAGGGCTGACAGTGAGGACTTAAGAAAGGCATAATCAACAACCTCTGCATAATCAAAACAGTTGCTTTGTGAGAAGGTGTTAAAGTTCACTGTTAGCCATTGTAATGTAAATGGCTGCTGAAACGTACCAGCGACCTGGCTTTGGTAAGAACAGATCCACTGGAGCCTTGGCCCACTGAGACACGGCCCACGTAGATGGAAACAGAAAAGTCTGAGCCTTTTTGGGTAAAACACTGGGGCAAATCCTGTATGGAAACACGCAAAAGAGATAACCCCTGGATAAGCAGGGCCACCTGAAATCTGATATTCAGAATAAACGGTCATCCTAGTCCTGAGCTGTAAAGTAGAGCAGGGCTGGTCCTGATCGTAACATGCCTGGGATATATATATATATATATATATTTTTTTTTTGCAGACACTCTTATCCAGAGCGACTTACAAGAGCAATTAGGGTTAAGTGCCTTGCAATTAGGGTTAAGTGCCTTTCACCTAGTCGGCTCGGGGATTAGAACCAGCGACCTTTCGGTTACTGGCACAACGCTCTTAACCACTAAGCTACCTGCCGCCCCGGCAAGGGGGGAGAGGGGGTGAGGCTGGGGGAGAGAGGGGGGTATAAAGGGTATTAACTTTCAGGGGGCCAAATCAATGGGAGTTCCTATCACCAAGGGGGGTAGTTAGTTGGTTAGTTCCCCTGAGAATAAAAGGTCACCCTAGGCAGTACAAATACCCACATGTATATATTACCTCAATTACCTCGACTAATCTGTGCCCCCACACATTGACTCTGTACCGGTACCACTGTATATAGCCTTGCTACTGTTATTCTACTGCTGTTCTATAATTATTTATTTTTCTTCCTCTTTTTTTTCCTAATCTATTTTTTACTTAACAGTTATTTTTCTTAAAACTGCTTTGTTAGTTAAGTGCTTGTAAGTAAGCATTTCACTGTAAGGTCTACACCTGTTGTATTCGGCGCATGTGACAAATAAAATGTGATTTTATTTTATTTAAATCAGGTCTGAACGTAACACAACTGTGATATATAGGAACGGGGGGGGGGGGGGGACCTGGAAGAGAGACGCATGAGAGAGGTATTCACTTTCAAAATCAAAGGGCTTTCCTGTCACCACTGCGGGGGTCTGAGCAACAGGGGTCCCATTCACGGGAGAGTCCTGTCGAGTGGAGGGCCATTGCATCTGTTGTCTCAATCTCCTCCACTCAGAGAAAGAAAACAGCCATTAAAGCCACATGACTGTGAACTTGATTGCAGAAGGCGAGACAACTACGCCCCCAAACTGCCCCGTCCCCCCCCAAACAGCCCGCGTCCCCAGTCAATGGTGGTCTCTCTGTGTTTACTTTGAGGTGTGAAATCTTTGAACATCCCCTCTACTGCTCAAGAGGTGTTTCCTTCACACTTCAATGATACAATGACCCACCCTTTGTATTCTCAATGAATACAAACAAATTACATTTGAATGAAATGTTAGATATTTTGGTTGACTAGAATGCCATTCACTGTATTAGGTGGAAGTATTAGGTGGAAGCATGCATAAAACACATTTGAGTCTCACACTATCACTCTGAGAAAATAACATATAACATTGAAAATTGATTTGTTTTAACAAGGAATTTCCGTTTATTAAAATGTACATGCAGTCTTAACTTCAATTAAGTGAAATTGATACATTATTTACAAAGTCTTCCAACACATTTTGGTTTCTACACATAGGAATGGCAATTCACATTCTGATTAGATAACAATATTCAATTTCAACAACAGATGAAACTGAGTTAAAGGGGTTTATATATCCATTAATAAAACATTATAACACTGATCCCACAATCAACCGTCAGATCAATATATACATTTGGCCAAACAGCAAATGTCTTAAATCAAACGATATGTGGCATACTTATTTCAGATACATTTTCTTCCTTATGTAATTCACATTTTATTAACAAAAACGTTTCTGAATTCCAGATTCTAAAAGGTGAAACATGCAGAAAGTGGATTATTTGCATGTTACATAAATTTGCTGAATTATTTATATTTAAATATTACAAATTAAATCTAAATTAAATTAAGAACTTGGAATTCTTATTTATTATTACCATTTATTTAAGTTGCTATACCAATTCACTTTACTTTACTCACTATACAACTTAAAAACAGTCTTCATTTGGAAAAATCATACTGTATATTCTATTATGTACATACTTCTCATACTAGTTTTTATTACTATTTTTTTGCTTTAACTTTTTATTACTACTTGTTATTTTTTGACTTTTGTATTTGGCTTTTGATTCTTGATTTATATTATTGTACTGCATTGTTGAGTTAGCAATCAAGCATTTCACTGTACCGTGTGCACGTGACCAATAAACTTTGATTTGATTTGACCTTGGACTTTGATAGCTGATTATTGTGGGAACCAGGTTATAATGTCATCATCAAGGGTTAAGAGTGGCTACCATCTTGCTATGGAAGATCATTTTTGTGCGACACCTAGAAATGCCCAGTGAACGCTTTGTATCCATAGTAAAATCCTAAACCTCGCCACTCGCTTGGCTTCCCTTGTTGTGAAATACCTCTCAAAAATGTTTTGTTGACAGGCTGAAAATGGTCACGACAACAGAGTTGAATAGTCTATAGGGTGTCCTTGTGGTCCGCTCCACTCTCTCTCAGAGGATCTGTGGCAGTTACAGCACAGCCACATATTGCAGTCTCTTGGCTCTATATAGTGTCTATTGAATCCCCCTCTAGTCCATTCTACTCTCTCTTGATGTTGGCCAACAGAGAGTCCGACGTGTTCCCACCGGACCGGCTCTTCCTACTCTGATGGGTCTTGACGTGTTTGGAGAGGTGGTCGCTCCTCATGAACCTCTTCCCACACTGCTGGCATCCAAACCTCTTCTCCCCGGTGTGTGTTCTGAGGTGGCGCTGTAGCTCGTCGGAGCGCGTGAAGCTCTTCCCACAGAACAGCCAGTTGCAGATGAATGGCCTCTCCCCGGCATGCCAGCGCAGGTGGGCCTTCAGGTGAGACGTCTTCTTGTACACCTTGCTGCACTCTGGGATATGACAGATGTGTAGTCTTTTCTTGCCGAACTCGAGTCCCCCGCCGTTGGCCTGGCAGTTGGGGCACTTGCAGCGACGGCAGCGGCGCGTGGAGGATAACAGCCCCTTGGAGGTGCCCTGTAGGAGGGCTGCAATCTGGGGCTGGTGGCCCAGGACCAGCTGCCGGCCCAGAGAGAAGGGGTGGTGGTGGTTGGTGGGGCTTCCGTGGCCAGTGGTCTGGGGGAGGCTCCACCAGCCCTGCTGGCCCTCCTCCCCTACATGGTGGTGTCCTCCGGATAGATGGTGCCTGGCAGAGGATACAGAGTTCTGAAAGAAGCTGGGGAAGTTTTGTCCCACAGAGACGCCATTATGCTGGGGGTGGTACTGCGGCCCATTGGGGCCCTGGCTCTGGGATGAGAGGACCTTGACGGGGGAGAGCTCGAAGGAGTAGGCAGAGGGAGGCTCGGCAGGCGGGGTCAGGGGCAGCTCGTGGTGGTGGTGGTGATGGTGGTGGTGATGGTAGAGTGCGTGGGGGTGAGGACCCAGGCCAGACTGCAGACTCTGTCCAGGGCCAACAGGGAACTGGACCTTGGGCACCGCGAATGTCATCTGATGTGCGGCTGCAGTGAGGCTGGAGGCGCTGAGACTAGAGCTAGGGGCCACCGCCACCTCGTTGCTCCAGAGCTGGAACATCCCGGAGGCTGAGCTCACCCCCACCGCCCCCTCATAGGGGAACTGGGAGCTCTCGGAGCCCACCGTGCCACCCACCTGCCAGGCCTGGCTACAGGTGGTGGCCAGGAAGGACAGGGCGTTGGGGGCTCCCTCTGGGGACGAACTGGGGGTCCGGTCCTGGTGGAAGATGGATAAAGCACATAATTCACTAACTCACACTAATTAGCCAGGCTAATGAAACTCAATATATCAAATTTTTTCAGAAAGCACTTTTTACATCAGAAGTTGTCACAGAATGCTTTTACAATAAGTCTGATGAAACTTCAGGAATCACAGCAATTCATGTGAATATTGTGTAATAAAAAAATGTATAGTGTGCAGATTTCTCATGTGGTACTTTTATTTGTTCTTGAATATCAGTTTGCATACTAATGTCAACTACAATATTCACAAATATTTATTGATTACAACTATATCATGATACAGTATCTGTGCAACTTCCTAACATTATTTCATTCTGTAAGGTTTAAAAAATAATTCACATTTACTTAGCTATAAACGGGACAGCGAATATAGCCTACTGAACATCAAACTTTATAACTCTACAGACTTATTTACTTTGCACAAATTCTTGCCACACATTTATGTAGACGCAATAAACTGTATAGAAGTGCCTATATTGATTTGTATCAAATCGTTTACATACCTGTAAAAAGGTGTGCAGAAAGTTGTCATTCCGTTGTATCGTCAGTGCAGCCATCTGTCCACGCGCTCTGTGTCTCCTTCGCACCTGCAACAGGAGCTGCGCGGAAAGGCAGCGACGAACGAGTTCACCAGGAAAGAGGCGCGGTATCGGTGGAGAAGAAGCGCAGCAAGCACTCGGGTTTTGGATGACACTGAAACTAAAAACAGTCCTATCCAGAAACAAAGTAATCCCGTGTCATTCAAGGCAAGTGTCCGGTCCTCAGTCCGTTTGGTTACAACGCTTCAAATGGTCTGACTCTGAATGAAAGACCAAACTAATTCCAGTTCATGTGGGTTCTCTTTCAGTCATAGGCAGTCGCATTCAGTCACAGAGCAGACCGCTTCTTTGAAGTGCAAGTAAAGAAGAGACTATCGCAATAAATCCTGTGGATTATTTCAAAGGCAGTTGCATGGGCTGTATCTTTATAAAGAGAAAAGGTCCTCTCAACGGGGTCTCCATGAGAACCAGTATGGAGAGGAGATGTGAGGAGTGGAGTATGGGAGGGGGTTGATTGGGGAGGGGGTTACATTGATAGTTAGTTGGGTGACGGGGAGGGTTGCTCATAATTTGCACTCAATTTCAACCAAATGCTGACCTTGCAAAACAACTCCTCCCTCAATTGTTCTGAATAACTTTGAGGCGTGAAAAAGGTATTCAGTAATATCCCGCAATTTCAGGGAGCGATGTGCTCTCGATTTCCTCTGTATATAAACTGCATATCTACACGGATTTTGTTAAATAAATTGGCAACTTTATTACACATGTAGGCTATTACTATTTTTAATAATAATAATAAGCCTAATCGTAATAATAAGCATACTCATTATCATCATTTGGCATTTCTGCACATAACATTATCAATATAGTTTCGAAGACAGTAAAATCTAAACCAAAAACTCAATTTCTGGGAACAACACAATTCGCATTAATGGAATAATAATAATTATTGCGCATTCTAAAGATAATATTCTTAAATTACTGAATTATATCAGCAATGTCTACAGTGCTTGCAACATCGTTTGAATTTAATTGGGATCTTTACTTGTTATTGGATCTTTATGATAAGCAGTTCATGAGCAGTTAAAGGCGTAAATGGCTTAAATTGTATTCAATGCACTAAAATGCAAAGCAAGTTTGAGATGAGATTAATTGCCCATCGCAGAGCATTCAGAGTCAAATACATTGGTGATATATCATACCAGGGTGGAGATGGGCGATAAATGACCAAATCAGTTTGGAAGTCTGTCAAATATGTTTCATTACATAAATAAATAAAACGCTTTTAAACATCGTCCCTTAATTTCTCTCTCTTTTTTTCTTATTCTCACGGTTACACCTTCCCAGGCTTCACTTGGGATCAGACTGTAAAGAATGTCACATCACCCTCATGACCATAACATTACATGTTTTCCCTCACAAAGCTAATTGATAAAACCTAATCAAAGCCTCCCCAGTTCTCACTGCTAGGTGACACGTCAAATAGGTCCTGCCCTGCGTGACTCCCTCACACTTCAGGGTCATGGAAAGGCCATTACAGATCTACCGCATTAAATGCAGATTGGGGAAGTTAATCTAATTCTGTAGATCTGTTCACCATTACAAAGTTAAGAGCTTGAATCCAAATCGGGAGCTCAGCTCATTTCTCATGTAAATAGGAGAGCAAAGCCTGAGCGTCACTTCTCTTCTCTTTGCTGTGAACCACATTATTCTCACAGGTCTGAGGTTCTCAATGAAAGAGAATGCAGAGAACTTTGCAGAAAAGGATCAGACTTTGTTCCGTGTTAATACCTAACACCAATTTAGCAAAATGTATAAATTTGTCATATCCCTGTACTGTAAGCATTAATTAGCAAACAGTTACTGTAGGATTTAAAAGTTTGCCTCATAAGAACATATTACAGGCAAACAAAATACAGATTAAAGATGAATAGGCAAATGTCATTTCAATCTGACCATTGGTATTTTAATTAATGAGCAATTGGGGTTCAACTAACTGGTTAGTACCACACCAATACTGCATGTAATATTACTTTTACAGAAGAACTTAATTTTTCTCAAATAAACTTAATTTGAGGTGTCAGCTACATAAGCATATGGATTGTAAACATTCCTGATTGAGTTTGCCCTATGGCCATTTGAGACTGATTTTTTTACCTTACCATTTGTATACAAAGGGGCTGGCAGCGAGAAGTATGGGGCAGTGTTGCCTCTAGTACATACAGTATGTTACAATTGGTCTAATAGAAAATGGTAATGGCTAACATAAAAAGCAAACACCCTAAAGAAAGTGACAGCAGGTGACAGGAAATACATATTAACTTTATTTTTAAACAGCTTTTCATGAATTATAGCTCATGCTTTCATATAATGCTAATACAATGATTCATGCAATGATAGATGTCAATCATTTTGAGTTTCAGTTTTTTTCACATTAGTTTTGTCTTGGTTTGACAGAGATGATCTATTAATTGGTGCGTGAATATACAGCCTCAATAAAGATGACGCAAATGATGCATTTAAGTTAAAACTACACAGAAAAGTATGTGGTTGGCTCTCATCTCTGAATAACCTTGACTGAGGAAAGCCTATGCAGAAGAATTCAGCTCCTTTTACAAATGTCCTGTTCCACCCACCCTTTCTGAACAGTACAATATATCCATTTGATTTTCTGTAACCTTAGCTGCCATCAAAAAACAAAAGATAATATAGCTTTCTGATGAGGAAATCCTCAGAAATGTTGCATTCAATTATTTTTGCCTGGTAAACAGCATCTGTAATAAACATTTTGTAACTGTGATGGGTGAGTTGAAGGAGTCAGGCGCAGGAGGGTAAATCACAGAATAACAGGATTTATTCAGGAAAACAGAGTTACGCAGTAATGCGTCAAAACAGTCCAGTGTGCAAAACAGGCACACTGGAACCAACAAGGCACACAGGAAAATAACCTGGCGATACAAAATACAAGGAGCTCCACCGAGCTTCACTATCCTCACAATAAACAATCACACATAAAGACAAGGGGGCAGAGGGAACACTTATACAGGTACTGATGAGGGGATACGAACCAGGTCTGTGTAATGAACAAGACAAAACCAATGGAATTATGAAATGAGGAGCGGCAGTGGCTAGAAGGCCGGTGACGACGAACGCCGAAGCCTGCCCCAACAAGGAGTGGTGGCAGCTTTGGAGGGAGTCGTGACAGTACCCCCCTTGATGCGCAGCTCCAGCAGCGCGCCGACACCGGCCTTGGGGACGGCCAGGAGGACGTGGAGCAGGTCGAGCTGGATGGCGACGGTGGAAATCCCGCAATAGGGAGGGATCGAGGATATCCCTTACCGGAACCCAGCACCACTCCTCCGGACCGTACCCCTCCCACTCCACGAGGTACTGAAGTACGCCGGAGCCCCCTCAATGTTCAGAGGAGGCGAAGGAACTTCCCGCACCTCAGACTCCTGGAGCGGACCAGCCACTACTGGCCTGAGGAGAGACACATGGAAACGAGGGGTTAATACGGTCATCTGGAGGGAGTAATAACCTATGGTGATCGGGTCTGGCTCTCCTCAGGACTTTGAACGGCCCCGCGGGCTCAGCTTCCGGCATGGCAGGCGGAGGGGCAGATTCAGGGTCGAGAGCCAGTACCCGATCACCCGATACAAAGACCGGGGCCTCACTGCGGTGGCGGTCAGCGTTGGCCTTCTGGCGACGCACGGCGTGCTGGAGGTGGACGTGAGCAGCAATCCATGTCTCCTCCGCACGCCGAAACCAGTCATCCACTGCAGGAGTTTTGGTCTGGCTCTGATGCCACGGTGCCAGAACCGGCTGATAACCTAAAACACATTGAAAGGGGCGATAGGTTGGTGGCGAAGAGAGTTCTGGGCATATTCTGCCCATGGCAAGAACACTGACCACTCCCCCGGTCGGTCCTGGCAGTAGGAACGCAGGAACTTACCCACATCCTGATTCACCCGTTCCACCTGCCCATTACTCTCGGGGTGAAAACCAGAGGTCAGGCTGACCGAGACCCCAAAACATTCCATGAACGCCTTCCAGACCCTAGATGTAAACTGGGGACCCCGGTCAGACACTATGTCCTCTGGCACCCCGTAGTGCCGGAAGGCGTGAGTAAACAAGGCCTCCGCAGTCTGCAGGGCCGTGGGGAGACCGGGCAGAGGAAGGAGGCGGCAGGCTTTTGAAAAGCGGTCCACAATGACCAGGATGGTGGTGTTACCCTGAGAGAGGGGAAGATCAGTTAGAAAGTCAATGCACAGGTGGGACCATGGCCGTTGTGGAACTGGTAAGGATTGTAACTTACCCCCTGGGAGGTGCCTAGGTGCCTTACTCTGGGCGCACACCAAGCAGGAGGAGACATACACCATCACGTCCTTAGCCAAGGTAGGCCACCAATACTTTCCGGTCAGGCAGCGCACTGTGCGACCGATGACCTGGATGATCAGAGGAAGGGGACGTGTGTGCCCAATAGATCAGACGGTCACGGACAAGAGACGGCACGTACTGCAGCACAGCTGGACACTGAGTTGGAGATGGCTCTGTGCGTAACACCCGCTCTTTGTCCGCGTCCATCGCCCATACTACCGGCGCCACAATACAGGAGGCCGGGAGTATGGGGGTGTTGTCTATGGGCCTCTCCTCTGTGTCGTACAGCCGTGACAGTGCATCTGCCTTCACGTTCTTCGTACCCGGAATGTATGATAGAGTAAAATCAAACCAGGTGAAGAATAGGGCCCACCTGGCCTGGCGAGGGTTCAGTCTCCTCGCTGCCCGGATGTACTCCATGTTACGGTGGTCTGTCCAGACGAGGAAAGGGTGTTTTGCCCCCTCAAGCCAGTGCCTCCACACGGTCAGGGCTCGGACAACAGCCAACAGCTCCCGATCACCAACGTCGTAGTTCTGCTCTGCCGGGCTGAGCTTCATGGAGAAGAAGGCATAGGGGCGGAGCTTGGGTGGCGTGCCCGAGCGTTGAGATAGGACAGCGCCTATCCCTACCTCGGACGCATCCACTTCCACTACGAACGGTAGTGATGGATCGGAATGGGCCAGTACCGGGGCTGAGGTGAACAGAACCCCCAGGTTACTGAAGGCCCTGTCAGCCTCAGCAGACCAGCGGAGCCGGGACAACCCACCCTTCAACAGAGATGTGATGGGAGCTGCGACCTTGCCAAAGCCCCGGATAAACCTCCGATAGTAGTTGGCAAAGCCAATAAAGCGCTGCACCTCCTTAACCGTGGTTGGAGTCGGCCAATTACGCACAGCTGAAATGCGATCTCCCGCCATCTCCACACCTGAGGTGGTAATGCGGTATCCGAGGAAGGAGACGGACTGTTGGAAAAACAGACACTTTTCTGCCTTGGCATAAAGGTCATGTTCCAAAAGTCGGGCCATCACTTTGCAAACCAGGGACACATGCTCGGCGCGCGTAGTGAAATACACCAGAATGTCATCGATGTAGACCACTACACCGCGACCAAGCATGTCCCGAAACACCTCTTTCACAAAGGACTGGAAGACTGATGGAGCATTCATTAAACCGTACGGCATCACCAGGTATTCCTAATGCCCCGTGGTTGTGCTGAATGCTGTCTTCCACTTGTCCCCCTCTCGGACACGCACCAGGTTGTACACACTCCGGAGATCTAATTTTGTGAAGAAGCGCGCCCCATTCATTGACTCGATCACAGATGGAATGAGGGGTAGAGGATAACTATAACATATTGTCCCCTTGTTCAGTGCTCGGTAATCAATGCAAGGGCGCAGACCTCCATCTTTCTTCTTCACAAAAAATTAACTAGAGGAGGCGGGTGAAGTGGAGGGACGTATGAACCCCTGACGCAGGGACTCGGAGACGTATGTCTCCATCGCCTCCCTTTCAGCCTGCGACAGGGGATACACATGACTCATGTGAGGCACAGCGTCTACCTGGAGGTTTATTGCGCAATCCCATGCCCGATGTGGTGGTAATTTGGTCGCCTGCGTTTCGGGGGGAATGCGCACGGTGGAGGTAGTGTCTGGACTTTCCACCGTGGTTGCACCAACGGAAACACCTAGACACCTACCCTGACACTCTTACGACCACCCCGTGAGAACCCTCTGCATCCATGAAAAGGTGGGGTAGTGTAGTGCTAACCAGGGAAGACCTAACACAAAAGGTGACTTGCTCTCTATGGGTCTCATGCGTAACCATAGTGACTGGTGCTGTAACTTCCCTAATGAATCCGGACCCTAGTGGTCGACTGTCAAGTGCTCTGATGGGGAGTGGAATGGATAGGGGAACCAATGTATTGCCTAGACTTTGTGCAAATGACCTGTCCATAAAGTTCCCAGCTGCGCCTGAATCGACCAACGCCTTACACTGGGGAACTACTGCAAATCTGGAAAGTGGATGTGTAGGGTACAGTGCGCAGCAGAGGGCTCTGAACGAGTGTGGGTGTTCGATACCTGGGGTGACACGAGAGTTCCCTGCCTGCCGCCTCCAGACCCGAAAGAACGCAGATGACAGCGTGCAGGAGAATGTCCTCTTGTGCCACTAGAGTGCCTCTGGCGCTGTCGTCCTCCGCTCTCCCGGATCTCCGCTCCACCCAGCTCCATCGGGATATATGGATCACTCTGGGTGCTGGGGTGTGGGTGGCTGGATCCGGTCGGCCAGCTGGTCCCGAAAGATCGGGTCCTCTCCTCTCCAGGCGTTGGATGACCTGGAGAACCCGATCCATCGCTTCTCCCAAGCTGGCTAGCATCGTCGAATGCTCCCCGACCCTTGCCACGACTCCAGGCATGTGCTCCTCTCCTGCTGACTCCATGGCGGGTGTGTGATTCTGTTATGGGTGAGTTGAAGGAGTCAGGCGCAGGAGGGTAAATCACAGAATAACAGGATTTATTCCGGAAAACAGAGTTACGCAGTAATGCGTCAAAACAGTCCAGTGCGCAAAACAGGCGCACTGGAACCAACAAGGCACACAGGAAAATAACCCGGCGATACAAAATACAAGGAGCTCCACCGAGCTTCACTATCCTCACAATAAACAATCACACACAAAGACAAGGGGGCAGAGGGAACACTTATACAGGTACTGATGAGGGGATATGAACCAGGTGTGTGTAATGAACAAGACAAAACCAATGGAATGATGAAATGAGGAGCGGCAGTGGCTAGAAGGCCGGTGATGACAAACGGTGACGCTTCGGAGGGAGTCGTTACAGTAACAGAGTATTTTCCCTTTGAAATGCATTCCTTTTAAAACGGTTATGTTTCCAAGGTTTCTAAGAAAATGATATTCTATCTTTGGATATAAACTGAGTATACAACACTTTAGGAGCTCTTTCCATGACATAGACTGACCTGGTAAATCCAGGTGAAAGCTATGATGCCTTATTGATGTCATTTTAAAATCCACTTCAATCAGTGTAGATGAAGGGGAGGAGACAGGTTAAAGAAGGATTTTGAAGCCTTGAGACAATTGAGACATGGATTGTGTATGTGTGCCATTCAGAGTGTGAATGGGCAAGACAAAATATTTAAGTGCCTTTGAACGGGGTATGGTAGTATGTGCCAGGCACACCAGTTTGAGTCAAGAACTGAAAAGCTGCTGGGTTTTTCACACTCAACAGTTTCCTGTGTGTATCAAGAATGGTCCACCACCAAAAGGACATTCAGCCAACTTGACACAACTCTGGGAAGCATTGGAGTCAACATGGGCCAGGATCCCTGTGGAACTCTTCAGGCTGTTCTGAGGGCAAAAGATGTGGGGGGGTGCAACTCAACATTAGGAAGGTGTTCTTAATGTTTTGTACACTCAGTGTAAATTCGCCGTGCAACCTTAAAACAATCTAATAGTATCATTCATGATTTTTAAAGGTAGAAATAAAAAATAACATTTAAGATTTAAGGAAAACAAATGAAAGAGAGGAAGAGCTCTTCCAAGGAGTAAGAAATCAAATATTAGTGCCGTCCCATCTTCAAGGCTCTGAGGTACCCAGCCTGCTGCTGCTGTGTGCCTCCTCTTGCTTTATTACCCAGCACAAGTTGTTAATTACCCTGATTCCTATTTCCTGTCCCCACTCTCCCCCCTCCTCCCCCTTCCCCTCCCCCCTTCCCCACTGTACCGACTCCCTCCTCCCTCCTTCCCAGATGAGGTGCTTTGAAGTGCAAAGTACTCTCTCCTCACTTTGAACTGTGAAAACAATGCTCATGTGGTGCTCTGCTTACTGCTTACCTTCCCTTCCCCATGTTAGCTAATTTAAATAGACCTGGATACATACAGCAAGCAGGCTTCCTTCCACGCTATTTCAAGGGACAACGAGAGAGTGTTTTCCAGCGAGCGAGTGGTCCCAGTGTTCAGTAAACAGCTGTTGTGATAGCAGGCAATAAGGCCTCACGACTGTAAACACTCAGGGCTGCGTTGGATAGGCAGCTGGCCACCAACTTCAACACTGAGAATGTCTTGGCTGGCCTATCGAATATAATATTTTCTTAAAGCCATTTCAAGAATTTGAACTGAAATGATAATTGATGGAAACCACATTTATGAGATATATTAGACACAAACTACCTGAGGTATATATATTTTTTTGCTGAGGGTCATTGTTATATCGTAATGTTTGAGTTAATACATTTCAATCTATTCTGTTGATAAGGAAACAAAAATATATATTTCCACCCATTACAGATGACAAACCACTAATCATGCTGTTTTTGTCACCGATCAATTCCCTCTTTAAAGCACCCAAAACAATGCATGAAGAATAGTCTAGTAGCTAGTCAAGCGTTTTTTTTTTTTTTTTTTTTTTAAATCATCATGCCTGGGGGGCAGTTTAAATGCCCTCAGATCACTAAAATGTCCCAGCTGTCATGACCATCTGCACCCTAAAAGGCCATTCAGCCACATAACAGAGGAGAGGAACTGCCTTTGTACTGGTGGCCCATGGGTACATCCCAAATGGCACCCTATTCCCTACATAGTGCACTACTTTTTACGGGAGCCTTATGGGAATCAGGTTCCATTTTGGGACGCAATCTGTGTAAGACAGCTCCTGTTTTACAGCACCAAGCTGACTAATAATGACTAAATGACCCTCATGTGACAAACAGTGGGCTAATGGAAGAGACAGGAGACAGACAGAAGGTTTAAAGCATGCAGCTTGGCTGCACTGCTTTACTTTAGAAGCATTCAGAACGAGAAAAAGAGGACAATATGGTGTGTAATTACCATGACAGTACTGTATAATTGAAATGAAGACTAACTTCAACAGCTGGACTTTACAGTAGGCAATATTATGACTATTTCAAAGTTCAATCAGGACATTTTTTCCTGACTCCTATGGTGTGGTGGGGAGGAGAGTTCCAGACGTAGAAAGAGAAGAGAAAATATATATCAGGTAATCCAGAAATCCCACACCTGTGCAACAAGGCCCTACATCTGTCTATTAGCATGTATGCAAGCTATAGCCTTTCCAGTCACCTGGGCAGCCACAGACAGACAGCAAACATCTCCACTTGTCAAAGAAAACTTTTATCAATACCAGGTGCACTTGAAGTTTGTTTGCATTTTGTTTTCCGGCACTCTTAACAACTTCAGAAGTCAGATCACAGGAGGGTGTGATCAAAGCGCCTTGCGGTTAGTTCTGGAAACACAGGAGTGCTACGCACGGCTTTGATACTCCACATCAATATTTCAATTCAACAATCGCTTGACATGCACCCGTACTCCCAGAGACGAAAGGAAGGAGTAGAGAGAGAGAGTGAGATCTAGGGAAGGTGGAAGGGGGGCTGTATGGAGGAACTAAGAGAGCTGGATTGAAGGAATAGTTAACATGTCTTTTCCTTTCACCTTCATAGCAATGTTGCACAAAGGCAACTGATCTTCTTTATAGCCGTTACCTTAGTGATTTTTGATCAATTTTTTTATTCACAATGTGTGACAGGCTAGAAAAGACAAAAAAACGCATTTTCAACGACATAGAAGTATTGTAGGCCCTTCTGTTTGTAGATTTTTTTTTTTACAGGTTTTTATCAAAGGGGCCTACACTCTCAGAAAAAAGGGTATGGTTAGGGTACAGTATTGTTCCAATGGAGTACAAAAATATGAAAATACACATAATGGTACACATATAGAGGTACCCATATAATCTCACATGGTACTGTTCGGTACCTTTTAGGGTACATGTGCGGATAATCTAGTATAAATGGTACATTTTTGTACCCAATATTTTGCATATACAAATGTACAATCATCACATCACACACTCTCAAAAACCACGCCCATCATTTTCATATTTCCCAGCATGCTCTATTGCAGGTTGATTTCGTTTCATTGGTTGTTTCAATATGTGTGTTTTTGCATGCACATTAATTGATTGATCTTATGCTAAATAAAGATAAATAACATTTTTGTAAACTAATCCAATCTGTTAGTAGTTGGGCCATACTGAGATGGTTGTTCCCGTTTAGATGGTTTAGGTAGTCTTTTTTCCTATCTTGGCAGTCATTCTAAATGCAGGTTGAAGGTGATTAAAGGTCCCACCCAGTCATCTTATTTCCCAAGTAAAAATATCATTTGAATGTCCAAAACATCACCCACTCTAACTATCAGAAAGACTGAAAGAACACACTGAGTGGGCGAGGATCTTATATTCATGAGCTTGCCTTGACTGACAGCTCTTTGAAATACCCTTGTCGTCATTGCCAGGTAACAAGGTAAACAATGGGCCACATGTCATTGATGACCAGGTAAACAATAAATGCGGTAAAGGATTGGCGCACATTCAACAAATCTGATCTAACAAAGTGGATATTCGTCAAATCCGTCATGATTTATGTATTGTAACAGGTCCACAATGTGCTTACTTAAGTCCTATTTGGATATATTTGGATGTTTTCGCTGCATAACATGTAGAAGCTGTCCCTTATCAGGTTTATAAGAAGTGACTGCTAAATGCTAACTCCCGTTCGTATAAGCTGGTTAGCATAGCTAGCATACAGAAATCAGTGCTGATAGTCAAATACGTTTTTAACTGTAATGCAGCTGATTGGTAACAATGACATGAACATGTGTTGGGGTTGACATCCATACAAGAATTATACTCAGATTTTTACCTCAACATAGTGTGAAATACATATATAAACAATAACCTAAATGCAGGCTAATTTTGCTGGAGGGCAATGAGGAGACTCTGGATCTTTCCCCCACGCGTTTCCATGGCAATTCCATTGTTTTGTTCGAGTTTGATTAACCTCTTTACCGCATCTATGGGCCACATGTCATACACAATTGCATTTCTATTGTTTTGTAACTAATTACAGAATACAGTTCACTGATACACTTCACAATAATTACTATTGCCTGAGTCACATTAGAAGCTTAGACATAAGGGAATGTCCATGAAAACAACATACAATAAGTGTACTGGACAATTTATTGGTGCCTCTGTATTAGCATTATAAATGACATTATGCTCTGAATTGTATGTATTGATCAGACATTTATTTGATCATTTACAATAGGCCAGCATAGCTGAAATATTGATCAACATGAACACTCATAAAAAAAAACTTGCGAAATAATGGTGAGACATCATTTGACATTAATATATATATATATATATATATACAGTGGGGAAAAAAAGTATTTAGTCAGCCACCAATTGTGCAAGTTCTCCCACTTAAAAAGATGAGAGAGGCCTGTAATTTTCATCATAGGTACACGTCAACTATGACAGACAAATTGAGAAAAGAAAATCCAGAAAATCACATTGTAGGATTTTTAATGAATTTATTTGCAAATTATGGTGGAAAATAAGTATTTGGTCACCTACAAACAAGCAAGATATCTGGCTCTCACAGACCTGTAACTTCTTCTTTAAGAGGCTCCTCTGTCCTCCACTCGTTACCTGTATTAATGGCACCTGTTTGAACTTGTTATCAGTATAAAAGACACCTGTCCACAACCTCAAACAGTCACACTCCAAACTCCACTATGGCCAAGACCAAAGAGCTGTCAAAGGACACCAGAAACAAAATTGTAGACCTGCACCAGGCTGGGAAGACTGAATCTGCAATAGGTAAGCAGCTTGGTTTGAAGAAATCAACTGTGGGAGCAATTATTAGGAAATGGAAGACATACAAGACCACTGATAATCTCCCTCGATCTGGGGCTCCACGCAAGATCTCACCCTGTGGGGTCAAAATGATTACAAGAACGGTGAGCAAAAATCCCAGAACCACACGGGGGGACCTAGTGAATGACCTGCAGAGAGCTGGGACCAAAGTAACAAAGCCTACCATCAGTAACACACTATGCCGCCAGGGACTCAAATCCTGCAGTGCCAGACGTGTCCCCCTGCTTAAGCCAGTACATGTCCAGGCCCGTCTGAAGTTTACTAGAGTGCATTTGGATGATCCAGAAGAGGATTGGGAGAATGTCATATGGTCAGATGAAACCAAAATATAACTTTCTGGTAAAAACTAAACTCGTCGTGTTTGGAGGACAAAGAATGCTGAGTTGCATCCAAAGAACACCATACCTACTGTGAAGTATGGGGGTGGAAACATCATGCTTTGGGGCTGTTTTTCTGCAAAGGGACCAGGACGACTGATCCGTGTAAAGGAAAGAATGAATGGGGCCATGTATCGTGAGATTTTGAGTGAAAACCTCCTTCCATCAGCAAGGGCATTGAAGATGAAACGTGGCTGGGTCTTTCAGCATGACAATGATCCCAAACACACCGCCCGGGCAACGAAGGAGTGGCTTCGTAAGAAGCATTTCAAAGTCCTGGAGTGGCCTAGCCAGTCTCCAGATCTCAACCCCATAGAAAATCTTTGGAGGGAGTTGAAAGTCTGTGTTGCCCAGCGACAGCCCCAAAACATCACTGCTCTAGATGAGATCTGCATGGAGGAATGGGCCAAAATACCAGCAACAGTGTGTGAAAACCTTGTGAAGACTTACAGAAAACGTTTGACCTGTGTCATTGCCAACAAAGGGTATATAACAAAGTATTGAGAAACTTTTGTTATTGACCAAATACTTATTTTCCACCATAAATTGCAAATAAAATCATTAAAAATCCTACAATGTGATTTTCTGGATTTTTTTTCCTCATTTTGTCTGTCATAGTTGACGTGTACCTATGATGAAAATTACAGGCCTCTCTCATCTTTTTAAGTTGGAGAACTTGCACAATTGATGGCTGACTAAATACTTGTTTTCCCTACTGTATATATATATATATATACAGTGGGGAAAAAAAGTATTTAGTCAGCCACCAATTGTGCAAGTTCTCCCACTTAAAAAGATGAGAGAGGCCTGTAATTTTCATCATAGGTACACGTCAACTATGACAGACAAATTGAGAAAAGAAAATCCAGAAAATCACATTGTAGGATTTTTAATGAATTTATTTGTAAATTATGGTGGAAAATAAGTATTTGGTCACCTACAAACAAGCAAGATGTCTAGCTCTCACAGACCTGTAACTTCTTCTTTAAGAGGCTCCTCTGTCCTCCACTCGTTACCTGTATTAATGGCACCTGTTTGAACTTGTTATCAGTATAAAAGACACCTGTCCACAACCTCAAACAGTCACACTCCAAACTCCACTATGGCCAAGACCGAAGAGCTGCCAAAGGACACCAGAAACAAAATTGTAGACCTGCACCAGGCTGGGAAGACTGAATCTGCAATAGGTAAGCAGCTTGGTTTGAAGAAATCAACTGTGGGAGCAATTATTAGGAAATGGAAGACATACAAGACCACTGATAATCTCCCTCGATCTGGGGCTCCACGCAAGATCTCACCCCGTGGGGTCAAAATGATCACAAGAACGGTGAGCAAAAATCCCAGAACCACACGGGGGGACCTAGTGAATGACCTGCAGAGAGCTGGGACCAAAGTAACAAAGCCTACCATCAGTAACACACTACGCCGCCAGGGACTCAAATCCTGCAGTGCAAGACGTGTCCCCCTGCTTAAGCCAGTACATGTCCAGGCCCGTCTGAAGTTTGCTAGAGTGCATTTGGATGATCCAGAAGAGGATTGGGAGAATGTCATATGGTCAGATGAAACCAAAATCGAACTTTTTGGTAAAAACTCAACTCGTCGTGTTTGGAGGACAAAGAATGCTGAGTTGCATCCAAAGAACACCATACCTACTGTGAAGCATGGGGGTGGAAACATCATGCTTTGGGGCTGTTTTTCTGCAAAGGGACCAGGACGACTTATCCGTGTAAAGGAAAGAATGAATGGGGCCATGTATCGTGAGATTTTGAGTGAAAACCTCCTTCCATCAGCAAGGGCATTGAAGATGAAACGTGGCCTGGTCTTTCAGCATGACAATGATCCCAAACACAACGCCCGGGCAACGAAGGAGTGGCTTCGTAAGAAGCATTTCAAGGTCCTGGAGTGGCCTAGCCAGTTTCCAGATCTCAACCCCATAGAAAATCTTTGGAGGGAGTTGAAAGTCTGTGTTGCCCAGCGACAGCCCCAAAACATCACTGCTCTAGAGGAGATCTGCATGGAGGAATGGGCCAAAATACCAGCAACAGTGTGTGAAAACCTTGTGAAGACATACAGAAAACGTTTGACCTGTGTCATTGCCAACAAAGGGTATATAACAAAGTATTGAGAAACTTTTGTTATTGACCAAATACTTATTTTCCACCATAATTTGCAAATAAATTCATAAAAAATCCTACAATGTGATTTTCTGGATTTTTTTCTCTCATTTTGTCTGTCATAGTTGACATGTACCTATGATGAAAATTACAGGCCTCTCTCATCTTTTTAAGTGGGAGAACCTGCACAATTGGTGGCTGACTAAATACTTTTTTTCCCCACTGTATATATATATATTAGAGCCATAAGCCACCTGGCCTACAGTGTGCAGGACCCCATTGACTCATACAATTTGTAACACTCATCTCCTGTCCGAAATGTGATGTCATATCACGTAAAAGTGAATTATTTAGCCTTTAGGAAATGCAACCAACTACAGAGATTGATGGGAGAGGAGCAGGAGAGGAGGGGGACTCATGTACCCCACTTCAGTCAAGCAGCTTTCAGTCACCCACTTGGCTTCAGTCACGCTCAAGATTAAAGCAGGGGACAAATCCAGCTATGGCCTCCTCCTTGTCAGGCCTCTCACACTGGGCAGACAGGGGTCCTGGGATTGATAGCTCACACTGCTTCCACACATACGGCGCTGGATCAAGGGGGACCTCGTTGAAGAGGATATCCAGGAGCCTGTCTACGTAGCCTGTAATGTTTTTGAAAAGGGAAATGTTTGTTAAATGGGTAGTAATTTTAATTTCCTTTTATTTACTGCTCTGAGTTATGATGCTATACATTTGTTGATGTAGTGATCTACTCATTCTACAATGTGTTTTCTGGTGTTTTTGAAGTACTGTTGTGAAATCTGCAATATTTGGTAGTGCAGTTCTTTTCTGACAGAGTAGATGTTGAATTTTCTAAAATGTCTATTAGTAAAGCTTGATCATAGTGGAAAGACAAATTCGCCCCAATGACAAAAGCTACATCAACTGTAACAACAACCCACACAATGGAATGGCAGAATATGATTTTCAGGGGTAAATTACAAATACTATACACTGCAAATCCTTTTAAAGACAACATTCCTTTGTGTCAGCTGTGTGCTGGCAGTTCTCAGACTCAACGTAGGGGGCTTAGGGATGGAAGAACCAAAACCATATAGTGACTATAAGAGAAAATATAGTTCACAAGTCAAAACAGCCACAGTTACAGCAAAAGCCACCGTGTCAGACTCATCAAACTCTGATACTTACATTATGCTCAGCGTTTGAAAGATCCACTGATCCACTGTCAATGATGGTACAGCAACCGTCTTCAGGATTAGCTTCCTGGCAAGACCCATCGAATGTTCTCCCCAATTGATAAAGCAACTTCAGTCTAAATGTGCACTGCACATGCGTGACATAATCAGAATTTTCAGTGCAGCTTGTCCACCCGAAATAAAAAGCAACCACTGTTGTCACGTCTTCATTCTTCTGAAAATAGTGTAACATTAACACTATGGCATCCAGTCACAACACAGTGTGCTTTCCCAGCATGCTGGTAAGTAGCTTGCTAGCTAAAGGTCACAACACAGATGAAAAGGGGTTAGTTACCATTATTGCTCTGCAATGTTCTGCTTCAGCTATCTTACGGTGTGTAAACAAAGCCGAATAATACGCACATGATGATGGTTTTAAGGCGTTACATATTTAAATGAGTTAAGATTATAAGACGCAACCATTGGTGTATAAAATGTCAGGCTTTACGTGACGTTGCCTAAAGATGGAAGTAATGCCTGCCTCCTGAATCCAAGCGTTTGACATGGGGGGAGACCAGCAACTTTATGATCAACTTTGTCAATGTCCCAGCTACAGTAATTTTTCATACTTGGGTCAACCTACTATGAATCGGTTTCATCCAAATATTATCAAATTTGATGAAAAACATGATTTTCACTGTTCGGGATATGCTAACTCTGGCTGGATTCCAATAGGAATTACATGTAACTTTCCAAGCCAGCATAATGTGACTTGCCCGATGTGGCCTGCAAACCAGGAGTTTCAGACCACTGTGTTGGGGTACATCTAGGCTGTCAAAGTATGGCCTTATGATACAGGCCTATGTAGCCTAATGTATAGTAAAAAACAGTTTAATTTCAATTATAAAATATTATAATTGAAATTAAATCAGTCCTGTAGCCTTCACTTGGTGAAGGCTACAGGACTGAAAGCCATCAAATGCAACAACCATGTCTCTGTCACTAGCAAACACAGTCATGGGTGGTACTGGTAACTCTAAAATTCACTTGAAAGGCACCCTGGGAAATATGCAAATAAGGCTTTACACCCTACAGTGTTAAAACAACACCTCAAAACATTTGTAGAGGTTTTTTTTTGCCACTTAAAAGGAACAAACGGCTTTGTCACTGTGGTGGTACCCTAAGAAGACAAATTTGTATTATCTTGTCCCCTAATGTACACTATTGGCTATTTTATTAAGGTACGAACTTCAAGGGTACAATTATGTACTTATAATATAATAATCATTTGGTGGGTGCTTACATTTGTCCTATTTCACACCTGTAAAAGTGTGTATTATACACATGTGAATTGGACATTTGTTTTTTCCATATCCCACTCCCCCGAGACACCCTCGGAGAGTCGGGACACGGCCAGGGACCAGCCATTATTGACGGCGATCCTGGAGTAAGGGCCTTGCTCAAGGGCACATCGACAGATTCTTGACGTAGTCAGCTTGGGGATTCTAACCAGCGACCTTTCGGTTACTGGTCTAGCGCTCTTCACCGCTAGGCTACCTGCCACCCATATAACGGAATGGTACAATTGTACAAAGGACGTACTTTATGTGGGAGTAGACACATGTCCCCCTCCGAAAGTGGGCGCAAGGTGACGGAGTTGATAATACTGTGTTGAAGCCAGATAAAGTAATTAATGTTTCCTACTAACAATGGTGTCTGTATCCCCTCACTTCATAACTTAACACCTTACAGCGTAGGAGTACAGCAGTAGCAGTTCGTGGGTAAAATCACTGGGGAAGCCAAGCCAGAAAGAAAATACATATTACAACCTATATTTAAACTTCCGACTTCAACTGTATATAATAATTCATGAAATAATACAAAAGTTTGACAACATTGTTTGTAAGCTTTTCAATAATATCAAACTTAACCGTTTATATTTCCCAGTGATGAAGACATGGATGTCTCATGGCATGCGAAATAGGTCAACATTGAGCACCTTTATCTCCTGAATGTTTTGGCATTCATGTCCAAAAAGTCACTTCCTGGCCACTTCTTCCATGGGCAAACATGTATGGAAAGTTCTGTTTAAATCAAAAGGGGTGCTGTCAAAAAGTGATTGAATTCAAATGGATTTACCCATACAGAATATCCTGATATTTCATCAACTGTCCTCCTCCTACAAGGCCTAGGCCCATTTTTATGCAGTTTTTTTTGTAGTTCAAATCAAATCAAGTTTTATTTGCCACATGCGCCGAATACAACAGATTTTTATGCAGTTTTTTTGTAGTCGCCCTGGAAGCAAGTAGGCTTACCCAGTATCCACAGTCTGAGAATAGTGGAAGGCTTCCTACACAGTACTTCTATGTTAATTCATCTCCCCATTACAACATTGAAAATTGATGATAACGAATTTACTGAGGAAAAAATAAATGGTTTATTCATTGCTGTGTAAACTAGATGAAAAAGACTAATTCCCCACAATACATTAGCTGTCTATTGTCATATTATACCACGAATATGAATAATAGAAAAAGCAAGGGCAGAAACAAAAGGAAAGAACAATGGGACTGATCAATCAAGAAGCGGCACCAACACACACTCACACAACAGAGGTAAAACACTTGACAATGTGATTTCACAGGCATCAAGTTAATGTGGGTATTGTATTGTGCTGAAGCATGGACCCCTGCCAGTTTATCTTACAGTGCTGTAAGAGTGACAGTGGATGATGTGAGCATGTGTCACATTGACAATGGTGTCTGATCTTAGCTAATGTACTCTTATGGGATTGACTGTTCTCTCATATACATATTAGGATGTCCCCAAACTGTACCTGAGCTACAGTATCCTTGCTGCTGTTTGGTTGTATACTCATGTCTATGACAAGGCCACAGAAATTCAGATGGCGCCACAACAGTAAGAGGAAGTGGGGGAATGGAGGAATACTCAAAGGCCTCAGACGCATAAACAGGACTGCCTCTGACTTGGTTGTCTGTCGGGATCTTTTTTTATTGTTTAGCCAGGGGACTGATGCTAGATAAAGTGAGAGGTGGTAGTGGCATGTGTCCAACCCAAACCAGTTTGGCAGAGAGTCTCCAACAACACTTGTAGCAGCGTGCTTCCCTCCCAGAGCAGTAGATTTATTTGTAAAGTTACGCCCTACACTTTTGATGCCAATAGCTGTTAGCCCTCTCAGTCTCAGTCTACAACTCAGCCCCTGTAATGTAGAGGGAAGTGTCACCCTGTCACCGCCATGCCAGGGATCAGCCCGCTGTGTGTTTGTGTACTATGAACCTATTTCAGTTTTGAGGAGGCAGGGGAGAAATGACAGAGAGACTCTTTCATCTAATCTGTGTGGCGTAATTTGCACCTCAGTAAGTTTAATTGATGACTACTGATGAAATGCGCTCCTTTGAAAAATAAATGATTAATTTTTTGGTAAAAATAATTCTTAATGCTACTGATGAGGTGGTGGAGTCAGAGTGTAATGTTGATGGATCAGTTAGGGGGAGTTTTGAGCTTTAAAGTAATGGAAAGAGGACAATAACAGAACCCACCTACTAAAATAAAAATCTACAATAATTTAATTATTTTTATTTTATGGGAAACTACCCAAATCCTTGAGCCAAGAATGTCAACTCCAATGAGAGTGGTATTAGACAATGTCCATTATGATAAAACTGATTATAACGGCTGAACAAATAATAAATAAATAAATATCAAATGTTCCTATGTCACAATAATCAGTATAAACAACAACTTTTGTTAGGCAATTTAAAACTGTACTATGTTATTAAAATGATTTATGCAACGAGGTAGAAAACAACCTACACATGGCAAATTATTCAATAGAGGAACATCTATAGATACTGTATAGATTCAGCGTTCATATTCTTTCCCAATTGTGTAATTCTTAATAAGAATTTATTTTAGCTCCAGTAGCTTAGTACAGTAAGCTACCCACCTATCCTGTGTTGTATCATATACTCTGTCCTCCTGAGGTCTAACCTGAGCCTCAGTGTCACTCAGAGAAAGTGGTAGTGACAGTCTCTCTTTTCACTGTCAACGTTACGATGCTCTGTGTATCCAACTAACTAAATAACCAACATCCATTCCCTGGTTCTCTCATTCCCACAGCTGAACCAAACAGAAGGCTGGTGCTTTGCAAAACAAACAAATAAATAAACTGAAAAGATGAACAGATCAGATCAGATGAAAGAGTAAACAACATGGCCTGGTAACAAACATGCCCCATAGCCATGACACTTCCTCCTTCCTCCTCCTAAGTAGGTTACCCCAATGTACCACTCCTCTCTGATCTCAGTTATCTCACCTAAACAGGTTAGGAGGAACTTTAGAAAGTTCACCATCTTGGTAGGTCAAGATTGATCATATTGTAGGACATTTTCTTCGATAAAAATGAAGACCAGGGTTACAATTAACACCCTCACTCACACGTGCTGCCGAACAAACACTTCAATCTATTGATGTTGCCTAACTAATTGTAAAGCAGGGACTCCAAAAGCAGATGTTGCATTTCAAAGCAGTTGTGAGCAAGGAGACAGGTTATGATTTATGCTAAAACATGTGGCTTCAAAGCGCCGAATGAGGCTTCTAAACAAATTGAACAAGTCAAGCACTATTCACCCAGGACCGTGTGAGAGCCTGGCGCATGCAGATCAGAGGCGCGCGGCTGCCGCTTGTAATATCGCTCACCAGAGGAGCGGTCCCGCTGGGGGTAGCGGCAGCGCAGGGAGGCTAGGGCTAAGCAGCGGTAGGCAGCAGAGACCGGAATAGTGTTGAAACGTCCAATAAAGCTGCAACACCTGCGCAGCAGCAAACATAACCCCCCCCCCTCAATCCGGTAGCTTGATAGGAGGGGTAGTGGAGGAGGAGAGGAAGAGAAGGGGTGGGCAGCACCTTGAGACTTGACACCCTTTCTGTGGATGGCACCATGATTTGGGAGGAGATCGAAGAGGCAGTGAAGAGATACACAAGGCATGTGTCAACAATCAACATACTGATGCAATTTCAGTAAACATATTACTGTATTAAATAAAGCTGGGTTATTTGGTGGAAGGAGGAGGGGGTCTTAGTTAAATGTCTTTATCTCTGTTACCTTCCAGATGAGTCACCTAAAGGTGTAAAAGGTGTGCCATAATAATTACAGACAATCTGATCCCAAACTGGACTGTCACAGCAGTTTGCTACTCATCTCTTATGGCTCTCTGACAGAATGTGACCTAACAGACATCTCTTTCCAGGGCTCACTTGAAAACGAGATTCCTATCTCAATGGAATATTCAATATTGATTCAAAAGGACAAAAAAAGGCAAGAAAATAAATTATAATGCGATGGATCAATTTACTACAGATGTGTAAGTAAATTCTGTATTGAAATCTAATAAGAACAAAGCTAACGCAGAGTAAAAATAAATGGTTTTTCTACAGAAGTGTGGAAGGAGCTCGTTTCATACCAGCTTCTACACTACAGAAGTATTTTCCCCACCTTGATATGACTACCCTATATATCAAAAGACAGGCTGTATATTCTTATTATGGACTTCACGCTTAAGTCATTTTTCCTTCTGTTTTCTTTGATTTGATGCAACCTAAATTGGGACAGGGAGAAACGAATAGCTACATTTTTAATTAACTTCATAACATCTGCACTTGTGCTGCCTTTGAGAGAGGCAGCGCGCTTTCCTTTTAACCTATTCCAACCCATTTGCATACCAAGGTAAATCTTGATGTTGGCACTCTTACAGAAAGGAAGAAGAGAGAGAGAGGAAACATTTTCAAAAATGGAAATGAACCCTCACTTGTGCGTGTAGATCAAAGAAGCAGAATTAGTCAACTTTTTGCCATTGCTTGATCTTAAAAAAAAGAAGAAGGAAAAGGTAGGGGATGAATCTGGATGGATGAATCAGATTGAGTTAGATGGATGAATCAGTTTGAGTTAGATGGATGAATCAGTTTGAGTTAGATGGATGAATCAGTTTGAGTTAGATGGATGAATCAGTTTGAGTTAGATGGGTTCTCTGGTTGTTTCACGAGGGTCCCATTTTATTCTTCTGGCGTATTTACAGAACTGATCCATGATCTATCCAGCCTGGTACCAGTCTGTTTAGCTAACATTCCACTCCTTGTACTCCGTGTCATATGCCAAAGATGTCATGGTTAGCATGACAAGGATTGGTAAGGAGTGGAACGATAGCTAAACAGACCGGTACCCAAACTATTGTTAGTTCTATCTGTTAGTTCTATGTTTGAATGTATGACTACTTGATTGTACAGGACTCATGAAAAGCATTCCAACAGGAATAGTTACACTGAATTAATTCTTGTTCAGCCAGTTTCCCCTTTCTATCTCAATTTACACTGAGTATACTAAACATTAAGAACACCTTCCTAATATTGAGTTGCACCCCCCCGGGATTCTTCCGATGGCATTGAGGAGTACACCACATCAGTCACTGGCTTCATCAATAAGTGCATCGATGACGTCATCCCCACAGTGACCGTACGTACATACCCCAACCAGAAGCCATGGATAACAGGCAACAGCAGCACTGAGCTAAAGAGTAGAGCAGCCGCTTTCAAGGAGCGGGACTCTAACCCGGACGCTTATAAGAAATCCCGCTATGCCCTGCAAAGAGTCAATACAGGACTAAGATTGAATCGTACTACACCGGCTCCGATGCTCTTCGGATGTGGCAGGGCTTGCAAACTATTACAGACTACAAAGGGAAACACAGCCGCGAGCTGCCCAGTGACACGAGCCTACCAGACGAGCTAAATCACTTCTATGCTCGCTTTGAGGCAAACAACACTGAAGCATGCATGAGAGCATCAGCTGTTCCGGATGACTATGTGATCACGCTCTCCGTAGCCGATGTGAGTAAGACTTTTAAGCAGGTCAACATTCACAAGGCCGTAGGACCAGACGGATTACCAGGATGTGTATTCTGAGCATGCGCTGACCAACTGGCAAGTGTCTTCACTGACATTTTCAACATGTCCCTGACTGAGACTGTAATACCAACATGTTTCAAGCAGACCACCATAGTCCCCGTGCTCAAGGACACTAAGATAACCTGCCTAAATGACTACCGACCCATAGCACTCACGTCTGTAGCCATGAAGTGCTTTGAAAGGCTGGTCATGGCTCACATCAACACCATTATCCCAGAAACCCTAGACCCACTCCAATTTGCATACCGCTCCAACAGATCCACAGATGATGTAATCCCTATTGCACTCCACACTGCCCTTTCCCACCTGGACAAGAGGAACACCTACGTGAGAATGCTATTCATTGACTACAGCTCAGCGTTCAACACCATAGTGCCCTCAAAGCTCATCACTAAGCTGAGGACCCTGGGACTAAACACCTCCCTCTACAACTGGATCCTGGACTTCCTGACGGGCCGCCCCCAGGTGGTAAGGGTAGGTAACAACACATCTGCCAAGCTGATCCTCAACACAGGGGCCCCTCAGGGGTGCGTGCTCAGTCCCCTCCTGTACTCCCTGTTCACCCATGACTGCATGGCCAGACAAGACTCCAACACCATCGTTACGTTTTCAGACGACACAACAGTGGTAGGCTTGATCACTGACAACGATGAGACAGCCTATAGGGAGGAGGTCATAGACCTGGCCGTGTGGTGCCATGATAACAACTTCTCCCTCAACGTGATCAAGACAAAGGAGATGATTGTGGACTACAGGGAAAAAAAGAGGACTGAGCACGCACCCATTCTCATCGACGGGCTATAGTGGAACAGGTTGAAAGCTTAAAGTTCCTTGGTGTCCACATCACCAACAAACTATCATGGTCCAAACACACCAAGACAGTCGTGAAGAGGGCACGACAAAGCCTATTCCCCCTCAGGAGACTGAAAAGATTTGGCATGGGTCCTCAGATCCTCAACATTTCTACAGCTGCACCATCAAGAGCATGCTGACTGTTTGCATCACTTCCTGGTATGGTAACTGCTCGGCCTCCAACCGCAAGGCACTACAGAGGGTAGCGCGTATGGCCCAGTACATCACTGGGGCCAAGCTTCCTGCCGTCCAGGACCTCTATCCCAGGCGGTGTCACGGCAAGCGGTACCGGTGAGCCAAGTCTAGGTCCAAAAGGCATCTTAACAGCTTCTACCCCCAAGCCATAAGACTCCTGAACAGCTAATCATGGCCATGCGGACTATTTGCATTGTCCCCCCACCCCACCCCACCCCCTATTTTACGCTGCTGCTACTCTCTGTTTATTATCTATGCATAGTCACATTAACTCTACCCACATGTACATATTACCTCAATTACCTCGACTAACCTGTGCCCCTATCTATTTTTTACTTAACACTTATTTTTCTTAAAACTGCATTGTTGGTTAAGGGCTTGTAAGTGAGCAATTCACTGTAAGGTCTACACCTGTTGTATTCGGCGCATGTGGCAAATATTAACTAATGGTAATTCCGATTGTTCAATGACATTTTTTCCAAATCTTTTAATTATGTTTATGTAGATAAAACATTGTTTTTTTTACTCCTCCATTCAGTGTGTTTGTGGGAGATGTTCATAACTTCACATTTCTGTACCACCCCACTAGGGAGAGCTCTTGAGACAGCAGTAAGTTTAGTAGGACAGCAGTAGAGGTCTGTGAATGTTACAGTGTTTACAGGTAAAGGGCAAATAATGGACCATAGCCCAGGTCTGCTTAACATTAGTTCAACTTAATATGTACATTTATTTTACAGTGTAACTGGACAGAAAAAAATCCATATAGTTGGTTACCCACATCAGCTGTTACTAACTTCCCAACTGGCTAGTGCATATAGCTCTTACTCCATTCCAACTACTACAGCTCAGTCTCCCACGCCCATAGGAAGGAAAAAAGCTATGTGCGCAAATTAACCTAGTCTCAGAAAGCCCTGTGAAATAGGAGCAGGCTTAACAACCCCCACCCAGACCCAGAGGAGGCACCTGCATGGCCAGATTCTGACTGATGTGACTGATACCACAGCAGCACACCAAAGCTTCCTAAACAAGTCTTCCTTTGATGCAGCGCACACAATGCTGTCTCTATACCACAGAGTAGCTGCTGCTTCTGCAAAAGCTAATGGGGATCCAAATAAACAAGTAAACTGACCGCACTGCCTGGCTGTATGTGGGGTATACTATTGCAAGCCTCTGAGGCAGAAGAACAGAAAAGACAACCCCAAAACCAAAGACTGGTGTGAGACTGAGACAAAGGCAGACGTAGGTATTGAGCGGAGGACATGAAAAGGGTTTGATGTCATGCTGATGTTCCTCTTCTTCCCCACATGGGGGCCCTGCATGCTCTCTGATAATATTTTCAAAGCTGCGAGTCCAAGCAGGATGAAGTCTCTTTTAACTGGGGATTGAACCCGGGGCTCCTGCGTATCACAAGACTGTGTTAGCCTGCTGAGATAAAGCCAAGGCATCAGTTTGTGGAGCCAACCTAATTCTTCAGGTTTCTGGCAAGGTTCAATCCAGCGTGGTTATGAATCCAAACTACCTCCTTCACACGAGCACGTACGACAACATCAGCATCACTGTCATAATCACTACATTCACTGTCTATCTGTGAAACATCAGTCAGTCAACAGGGCCTACCATAATGTATGTAATACATATATATCAGGTTCCTCCCTTTAAGTCTGTGTGGTCTGCTATAACTACCCTGTAAATGCTCACAAAAAAAGTGTACCCCTTTATGCATCTATCATAACTCCTTCAGCAAGGCCATTGACATCTAACAAAAAAGGAGAGAGAGGTAGAAAGAGCGAGAGAGACTTAACCCAGTCAGCCCAGTAGCCAGGCAGGGCGGTGGGGCGGGGGAGGAGGAGGTTGGAGCCCTCTGGCACTTGGCTTTGTCTGCCTGCTGAGCGCAGCCATCAGATAACGGGCAAGACAATGGCGCTCCATTCTGAGCTGAGGTCGACTCTGAAATGAGCCAGGAAGTGGCTGACCGGTGGTGAGCATCGAGCGAGCAGGGTCAGGATCCCCTGGGTTTGCTCAGCCCTGACCTGATGGAGCACGCCGCCTGGCTGCTGAATGGCTGGAGAGGAGAGCACCGCCAGGGAGAAAGAGGAAATGAGAAACCCTGTGCCTGACCACCCAGTTGGAGCAACGGAACGGACGCCCTTTGATGATGTCGCAGAAATGGCTAATGGCCAGGGGTCTGGGGGTTAAGGCTGAGAGCAAAGGAAAGGTGACAGAAGAGGAGAGATGAGAGGAGAGGGAATGGAGAGAGAGAGAGGATAGAGGCCAGGCAGAGAAGTTAAGCAATATCAATAACACTATTTTACTTCCATCTAGAATTTTCCAGTCTGGTTTGGGTCTGTGGTGCTAGGCAGCCAGTAGTGATCCGTAGAGTTCACTTCTCCCTGCCCTCTGGCCCTGCTGACGTCAACCTGTATACGCCCAGGAGAAGGGCTCTGCAGCCCTCAGCCGCTCCTCAGCCGCTCCTCACGATATGATATTAGCACGATACTTAGGTGCCACTCACGAGTCTCACGATTCTATATAAATTGCGATTAGATACTGCGATTTTATTGCGAATTGATGTTCCAAACATATTGCTCACTCTATATTTATTCTGCAGAGAGACAAGAGAGAGCATGAGAAAATGTGTTTTGATCAGTCATGGAAATAAAATTGCTGAAAACATGTTGGCTCACTATTTAAAAAGAAGATGGAAAACAAGCTATAGGATGAAAAATACAGGCGTTTTGGCACAGGTAACTAAAAAATAGATATTTTAATTTAATTGTTTTATTTTGCGACATGAAACTGTATCGTTTAGCAGAATATAGCTTGTGGGCTGGGCTACAGTTGGCTAACCATATAGTTGGCTTGAATGGACTTCCTAGGACAGAAACAACTTTAACCGAAGTTGCTGCAGCTAGTGAGCTCATATTTCCTGACCTGCCCTGAACTTTAGGTGAGGTGAGCCTGCTGGCTGCACTGATGCATCTCAAGGGCCTACTCCACAAAAGCCTCACGCACAAGACAGCAGAAAGTCCTGAAGTGGTTCAACGCAAACGCATGTGCTACCCTACCACCTCTGTAGACACTATACCCTCCACAACCTATTTCACATCAAGAATATCGTTTGGGAAGATATGTCAGTTTGGACTATCTGGCAAAACAATAACTATAGTATAATAGAAAACAAACGCGAGGAACCTCAGTCAGCTCCATTGACTTTGACTCCAATTGGTGTCAGTTCTAATTCATCCACTAGCCAAGAGCCCTTCAACTTTAGTGCGGAGCAGAGTAGCTGGTTCCTGTGGTACAGCTTATATACCCAAGGCTGTAGGAGACCTCTACTCTACTGTATAGGTAGTCTCTGGCTTTTTCGAATATACACTGCTCAAAAAAATTAAGGGAACACTTAAACAACACATCCTAGATCTGAATGAATGAAATAATCTTATTAAATACTTTTTTCTTTACATAGTTGAATGTGCTGACAACAAAATCACACAAAAATGATCAATGGAAATCAAATTTATCAACCCATGGAGGTCTGGATTTGGAGTCACCCTCAAAATTAAAGTGGAAAACCACACTACAGGCTGATCCAACTTTGATGTAATGTCCTTAAAACAAGTCAAAATTAGGCTCAGTAGTGTGTGTGGCCTCCACGTGCCTGTATGACCTCCCTACAATGCCTGGGCATGCTCCTGATGAGGTGGCGGATGGTCTCCTGAGGGATCTCCTCCCAGACCTGAACTAAAGCATCCGCCAACTCCTGGACAGTCTGTGGTGCAACGTGGCGTTGGTGGATGGAGCGAGACATGATGTCCCAGATGTGCTCAATTGGATTCAGGTCTGGGGAACGGGCGGGCCAGTCCATAGCATCAATGCCTTCCTCTTGCAGGAACTGCTGACACACTCCAGCCACATGAGGTCTAGTATTGTCTTGCATTAGGAGGAACCCAGGGCCAACCGCACCAGCATATGGTCTCACAAGGGGTCTGAGGATCTCATCTCGGTACCTAATGGCAGTCAGGCTCCCTCTGGCGAGCACATGGAGAGCTGTGCGGCCTCCCAAAGAAATGCCACCCCACACCATGACTGACCCACCACCAAACCGGTCATGTTGGAGGATGTTGCAGGCAGCAGAACGTTCTCCACGGCGTCTCCAGACTCTGTCACGTCTGTCACATGTGCTCAGTGTGAACCTGCTTTCATCTGTGAAGAGCACAGGGCGCCAGTGGCGAATTTGCCAATCTTGGTGTTCTCTGGCAAATGCCAAACGTCCTGCACGGTGTTGGGCTGTAAGCACAACCCCCCACCTGTGGACGTCGGGCCCTCATACCACCCTCATGGAGTCTGTTTCTGACCGTTTGAGCAGACACATGCACATTTGTGGCCTGCTGGAGGTCATTTTGCAGGGCTCTGGCAGTGCTCCTCCTGCTCCTCCTTGCACAAAGGCGGAGGTAGCAGTCCTGCTGCTGGGTTGTTGCCCTCCTACGGCCTCCTCCACGTCTCCTGATGTACTGGCCTGTCTCCTGGTAGCGCCATGCTCTGGACACTACGCTGACAGACACAGCAAACCTTCTTGCCACAGCTCGCATTGATGTGCCATCCTGGATGAGCTGCACTACCTGAGCCACTTGTGTGGGTTGTAGACTCCGTCTCATGCTACCACTAGAGTGAAAGCACCACCAGCATTCAAAAGTGACCAAAACATCAGCCAGGAAGCATAGGAACTGAGAAGTGGTCTGTGGTCACCACTTGCAGAACCATTCCTTTATTGGGGGTGTCTTGCTAATTGCCTACAATTTCCTGTTGTCTATTCCATTTGCACAACAGCATGTGACATTTATTGTCAATCAGTGTTGCTTCCTAAGTGGACAGTTTGATTTCACAGAAGTGTGATTGACTTGGAGTTACATTGTGTTGTTTAAGTGTTCCCTTTATTTTTTTGAGCAGTGTATGAGTACTGTACTTCCCTCTTTTGAATTCTTTGGCTTTATTTTTAAAGTAACTATGTGTGTGTGTTTGTGTGTGTTGTGGGCCAGGAGTGGAGGCACGGTAGGTAGAGAAGAAGACAATGGCAGCAGCAGCCCTCACAATGAGGCTCAAGGCTGTGTCGCCGCTAAGCACTTGAGCTGCACAATGCTACGGTTCGGGCCAGGATGTCACACACATGCGCGCGTGCGCACACACACACACACACACACACACACACACACACACACACACACACACACACACACACACACACACACACACACACACACACACACACACACACACACACACAAAAATAATATAAAACACACAACCAGCAAGAGACCAGCAAAAGACTGGCAATGTTGCAGATGATCTTTTCCATTGGATCCATTGCGCTAGGCAAGCTCAGTTACCTTTGCTCAATCAAGCACAGCTAAAGTATTTGAAAGAAAACAAATACTATTTGAAACCAGTTCTGACCTTAGCATACAGTGCCTTCAGAAAGTATTCATACTACTTGACTTATTCCACATTTTGTTGTTACAGCCTGAATTGAATTGAACAAAATTGATTAAATATATTTTTTGCTCACCCATCTACACACAATAACCCATAATGAAAAAGTGAAAACATGCTTTTAGACATTTTAGCAAATGTATTGAAAATGAAATACATAAACATATCATTTGCATAAGTATTTACACCCCTGAGTCAATACCTTGTAGAAGCATCTTTGGCAGCGATTACAGCTGTGAGTTTTTCTGGGTAAGTCTCTAAAAGCTTTCCTCACCTGGATTGTGCAACATTTGTCCATGATTCTTTTCAAAATTCTTCAAGCTCTGTTACATTGATTGATGATCATTGCTAGACAACCATTTGTAAGTAGAATCAAGTCAAAACTGTAACTCTGCCACTCAGGAACATTCACTGTCTTCTTGGTAAGCAACCCCAGTGTAGATTTGGCCTTGTGTTTTAGATTATTGTCCTGCTGAAAGGTGAATTCATCTCCCAGTGTCTGGTGGAAAGCAGACTGAACCAGGTTTTCCTCTAGGATTTTGCCATGTGCTTAGCTCCATTCCGTTTATTTTTTATTCTGAAAAACTCCCCAGTCCTTAACAATTTCAAGCTTTCCCATAACATGATGCAGCCTCCATTATGCTTGAAAATATGGAGAGTGGTACTGTGTTGTAATGGATTTGCCCCAAACATAACACTTTGTATTCAGGACAAAACGTTAATTGCGTTGCCGCATTTTTTGCAGTATTAATTTAGGGCCTTGTTGCAAACAGAATACATGTTTTGGAATATTTGTATTCTGTACAGGCTTCCTTCTTTTCACTCTGTCAATTAGGTTAGTACTGTGGAGTAACTACAATGTTGTTGAGCCATCCTCAGTTTTGTCCTATCACAGCCACTAAACTCTGTAACTGTGTCACACCCTGATCTGTTTCACCTGTCTTTGTGATTGTCTCCACCCCCCTCCAGGTGTCGCCCATCTTCCCCATTATCCCCAGTGTATTTATACCTGTGTTTTCGGTTTGTCTGTTGCCAGTTTGTTTTGTTTCGTCAAGCCTACCAGCGGTTTTCCCCTTGCTCCTGTCTTTTTCAAGTTCCTGTTTTCCAGTTTTCCCGGTTTTGACCATTTTGCCTGCCATGACCCTGAGTCTGCCTGCCATTCTGTACCTTGTCACACCACCCTGGATTATTGACCTCTGCCTGCCCTTCCCTGACCCTGAGACTGCCTGCCGTTCTGTACATTTGGACTCTGATCTGGATTACTGACCTCTGCCTGCCCTTGACCTGTCGTGTGCCTGCCCCCTGTTTTTGTAATAAACTTTTGTTACTTCGACACTGTCTGCATCTGGGTCTTCTCCTGAAGCGTGATAGTACGAACTGGCCATGACTGACCCAGCAGACTCGGACCAGCTCCGCAACGCCATCTCCTCCCAAGGAACCACCATTGGAAGGCACGAGTTGCTTCATGTTCTCATGGAAGGATTCCAGACCTTGGCCGAACGCCATGACCGAGCGTTTAACACATTGCTGGAGCAATTCCGCAGGTTGTCTGTTAGGCAGCCTACAACGATGGTAACCTCCCAGCCCCTCTGTAACCCGGCTGTTAGCAGCGCGGCTTCCCCGGCCACCCTGGTTTCCTGAGAACACCGCTTACCTCCCCCGGAACGCTTCGCTGGAGAGTTGGGAACCTGTCAGGCATTTCTCGCTCAGTGTTCGCTCATCACCGAGCTGCAGCCCTCCTCCTTCCCCTCGGTCCGCTCTAAGATAATGTACCTCATCACGCTGATGTCTGAGGGCTCTCGCCTGGGCTATGGCAGTGTGGGAACAACAGTCGGCCGTATGCTTCAGTCTGGAGGAGTTCATGCAGGAGGTAAAGAAGGTTTTCGATGCTCCATTGTCAGGTAGAGAGACTGCCCGGAAGTTACTCCAGCTTCGGCACAAATCCCGCAGTGTGGCAGACTATGCCGTGGATTTCCGCAAGTTGGCAGCTGAGTGTGCCTGGAACCCGGAAGCATTGTTCGACACGTTCCTGCACAGAGTATCGGAGGAAGTAAAGGAGGAGCTTGCAGCCCGGGAGGAGTGATTACTCTGGTGGGCCATATGGATAACTTTTCCTCTCCCCTTACTTGCACCCCCTTTCATGCCATCTTGCTGTGGGGGAACCAGTCGAAATCTCTCCGGGTACTCATCGACTCTGGGGCTGATGAGAGCTTTATGGACGCTACCATGGCGTCCGAGCTGGGCATCCCCACTCAGCCCCTCTCCATTCCCATGGACGTTAGAGCACTGGACGGGCACTCTATAGGCCGGGTCACCCACAATACCACCCCCATCAACCTACGAGTATCAGGGAACCAAAGCGAGACGATCCAATTCCTGCTAATTAAGTCTCCTCAGGTTCCCGTGGTATTGGGTTTCTCTTGGCTCCAGCGACACAACCCCTTTATTGACTGGTCTACTGGTGCCATCATGGGCTGGATCCCATTCTGCCACGCTCATTGCCTGAAGGCAGCGCAGCCTGCCCCGGGACGTCTTCCTGGGGGCTCGGAAGTTGCCTCGAACCTCTCCGCCATTCCCGCAGAGTACCAGGACCTCCGGGAGGTGTTCAGTAAGGCCAGGGCCACTTCGCTTCCGCCGCACCGACCCTACGACTGCAGAATCGACCTTCTCCCAGGCACCACTCCGCCCCGGGGACAACTGTACAGTGAGGGAAAAAAGTATTTGATCCCCTGCTGATTTTGTACGTTTGCCCACTGACAAAGAAATGATAGGTCTATAATTTTTATGGTAGGCTTATTTGAACAGTGAGAGACAGAATAACAAAAAAATAATCCAGAAAAACGCATGTCAAAAATGTTATGAATTGATTTGCATTTTAATGAGGGAAATAAGTATTTGACCCCCTCTCAATCAGAAAGATTTCTGGCTCCCAGGTGTCTTTTATACAGGTAACGAGCTGAGATTAGGAGCACACTCTTAAAGGGAGGGCTCCTAATCTCAGCTTGTTACCTGTATAAAAGACACCTGTCCACAGAAGCAATCAATCAATCAGATTCCAAACTCTCCACCATGGCCAAGACCAAAGAGCTCTCCAAGGATGTCAGGGACAAGATTGTAGACCTACACAAGGCTGGAATGGGCTACAAGACCATCGCCAAGCAGCTTGGTGAGAAGGTGACAACAGTTGGTGCGATTATTCGCAAATGGAAGTAACACAAAATAACTGTCAATCTCCCTCGGCCTGGGGCTCCATGCAAGATCTCACCTCGTGGAGTTGCAATGATCATGAGAACGGTGAGGAATCAGCCCAGAACTACACAGGAGGATCTTGTCAATGATCTCAAGGCAGCTGGGACCATAGTCTCCAAGACAACAATTGGTAACACACTACGCCGTGAAGGACTGAAATCCTGCAGCGCCCGCAAGGTCCCCCTGCTCAAGAAAGCACATATAGAGGCCCGTCTGAAGTTTGCCAATGAACATCTGAATGATTCAGAGGAGAACTGGGTGAAAGTGTTGTGGTCAGATGAGACCAAAATCGAGCTCTTTGGCATCAACTCAACTCGCCGTGTTTGGAGGAGGAGGAATGCTGCCTATGACCCCAAGAACACCATCCCCACCGTCAAACATGGAGGTGGAAACATTATGCTTTGGGGGTGTTTTTCTGCTAAGGGGACAGGACAACTTCACCGCATCAAAGGGACAATGGACGGGCCATGTACCGTCAAATCTTGGGTGAGAACCTTCCCTCAGCCAGGGCATTGAAAATGGGTCGTGGATGGGTATTCCAGCATGACAATGACCCAAAACACACGGCCAAGGCAACAAAGGAGTGGCTCAAGAAGAAGCACATTAAGGTCCTGGAGTGGCCTAGCCAGTCTCCAGACCTAAATCCCATAGAAAATCTGTGGGGGGGAGCTGAAGGTTCGAGTTGCCAAACGTCAGCCTCAAAACCTTAATGACTTGGAGAAGATCTGCAAAGAGGAGTGGGACAAAATTCCTCCTGAGATGTGTGCAAACCTGGTGGCCAACTACAAGAAACGTCTGACCTCTGTGATTGCCAACAAGGGTTTTGCCACCAAGTACTAAGTCATGCCATTTGGCTTTCCCAATGCTCCAGCTGTGTTCCAGGCCCTGGTTAATGATGTTCTCTGCGACATGTTGAACCGGCTCGTCTTCGTTTATCTCCACGACATCCTCGTCTTCTCCCGCTCCGCCCAAGAACACGTGCTCCACGTTCAACAGGTCCTCCAATGCCTCCTGGAGAACCAACTTTTTGTGAAAGCGGAGAAAGGCGAATTCCATCGCTCCACCATCCCCTTCCTGGGCTACATCATTGCTGCAGGGAGTGTAGAGATGGATCCCGGGAAGGTGAGAGTGGTGGTGGATTGGCCCCAGCCTACGTCCAGAGTGCAGCTGCAACGTTTCCTGGGATTCGCCTACTTTTATTGCCACTTTATCAGGGGTTACAGCACCCTGGCTTCCCCCCTGTCTGCACTCACCTCTCCCAAGGTTCCATTCACATGGTCCCCAGCTGCTGACTGGGTGTTCCGGGACCTCAAACACCGTTTCACCACTGCTCCCATCTTGGTTCATCCTGACCCGTCCCGCTAGTTCATTGTGGAGGCCGATGCTTTGGATGTCGGAGTGGGGGCGGTCCTGTCTCAGCGTTCGGCCCTAGACCTCAAGTTACATCCCTGCGCCTTCTTCTCCCATCGCCTCAACCCCACGGAGAGGAATTATGATGTTGGGAATCGTGAGCTTCTCGTGGTGAAGATGGCGATGGAGGAGTGGAGGAACTGGCTGGAGGGGGAGGAACATCTGTTCATTGTGTGGACAGATCACAAGAACTTGGAATATCTCCGCACCGCCAAGCGTCTCAATTCCAGGCAAGCTAGGTGGACCCTGCTTTTCACTCGGTTCAACTTCTCCCTCTCATACCGACCGGGATCCAAGAATGTCAAGCCAGATGCGCTGTCACGCTGCTATAGCCCCACGGCTACACCCCCGGAATCCGGGACCATCCTTCCCACCTCATGCTTGGCGACGGCACTCAGTTGGGGAATAGAGAAGCAGGTCCGGGAGGTGCAGCGTTCCCAGCCGAACCCCAGGGGGGGCTCAGATAACTGGATGTTTGTTCCTGACGCTGCTGCTCCTCGTTCCTGGAGTGGGCCCACTCCTCCAGGCTTGCCTGCCACCCAGGCTCCCGTCGGACCCTGGCCTTTGTGCGACAACACTTTTGGTGGCCTACCATGGTTCCTGACGTCTCCGCGTTCGTCGCCGCCTGCACAATCTGTGTGCAGAACAAGTCTCATCGGCAAGCTCCGGCTGGTCTCCTCCAACCTCTGCCTGTTCCTCACCGTCCCTGGTCTCACATATCCCTGGACTTTGCCACAGGTCTTCTCCGTCTGATGGCAACACCACCATCCTGACAGTTGTGGACTGGTTTTCCAAAGCCGCCCACTTCATTCCTCTCCCCAAGCTACTCTCCACCAAAGAGACGGCCCAGCTCATTGTGCAGCACATCTTCTGGATCCATGGACTCCCAGTGGTCATGGTCTCTGACCGGGGTCCTCAGTTCTCGTCCTGGTTCTGGAAGGCGTTCTGCACCCTCATTGGGTCGTCGGCCAGCCTGTCCTCCGGTTTCCACCCTCAGTCCAACAGCCAGTCGGAGCGAGCTAACCAAGACCTGGACACGACTCTGCGCTGCCTGTTCTCCACCAACCTCACCACCTGGAGCCAGCAACTAGTGTGGGTCGAATACCTCCAGGTATCGACGACAAGTGGACCGCCACCGTACCCCGGCTCCCTGGTATCGTCTCGGGCAGAAGGTATGGCTGTCCACCCGAGATCTGCTCCTCCGGTTGAAGTCCCACAAACTTTCCCACCGGTTTATCAGCCCTTTCCTCAGCTCCAAGATCATTAGCCCCTCTGCTGTTTATCTTATGTTGCCCTGTACCCTCCGTATACATCACACTTTTATGTGTCTAGGATCAAACCCATGTCTCACAGCCCTTTGTCTCATGTTTCCAGGCCCAACCCGCTTCCCTGTCTCATCGAGGCCAACCGTCGTACACGGTGAGGTGTCTCCTGAAGGTTCGACCTCGGGGCAGGGGATTCCAGTACCTGGTTGACTGGGAGGGTTATGGCCCAGAGGAGAGGTGCTGGGTCCCCGCTAGGGACATCCTGGACCCAGGCCTCATCGCTGACTTTCAACGCCGGAACCCCGGTCAACCAGGTATGCGCCCAGGTAGGACGCCAGGTGGCGCCCCTAGAGGAGGGGGGTACTGTCACACCTTGATCGGTTTCACCTGTCTTTGTGATTGTCTCCACCCCCCTCCAGGTGTCGCCCATCTTCCCCATTATCCCCAGTGTATTTATACCTGTGTTCTCTGCTTGTCTGTTGCCAGTTCGTTTTGTTTCGTCAAGCCTACCAGCGTTTTCCCCCTTGCTCCTGTCTTTTTCAAGTTCCTGTTTTCTAGTTTTCCCGGTTTTGACCATTCTGCCTGCCCTGACCCTGAGACTGCCTACCGTTCTGTACCTTTTGGACTCTGATCTGGATTACTGAACTCTGCCTGCCCTTGACCTGTCATTTGCCTGCCCCCTGTTTTTGTAATAAACTTTTGTTACGTCGAACCTGTCTGCATCTGGGTCTTCTCCTGAAACGTGATAAACTGTTTTAGTCACCATTGGCCTCATGGTGAAATCCCTGAGCGGTTTCCTTCCTCTCCAACAACTGAGTTAGGAAAGACACCTGTGTCTTTGTAGTGACTGGGTGTATTGATACACCATCCAAAGTGTAATTAATAACTTCACCATGCTGAAAGGGATATTCAATGTCAGCTTTTTTTTTTTTTTACCCATCTACCAATAGGTGGCCTTCTTTGCGAGGCATTGGAAAACTTCCCTGGTCTTTGTGATTGAATCTGTGTTTGAAATTCACTGCTCGACCGAGAGACCTTACATATAATTTTATGTGTGAGGTACAGAGATGAGGTAGTCATTCAAAAATCATGTTAAACACTATTATTGCACACAGAGTGAGTCCATGCAACTTATTATGAGACTTGTTAAGCACATATTTACTCCTGAACTTATTTAGGCTTGCCATAACAAAGGGGTTGAATACTTAAGACTCAAGACATTGCAGCTTTTAATTTTTTATTAATTAGTAAAAATTTCAACAATTCCATTTTTACATTATGGGGTATTGTGTGTAGGCCAGTGACAAAACAATCTCAATTTAATCCACTTTAAATTCAGGCTGTAACACAAGAAAATGTGAAAAAAGTCAAGGGGTGTGAATACTACAAGTGCCGTGACAGACAGGCAGACAAAAACACACTGATGAGACTAAACACAAGGCAGACGACAAGGGTTTTGTTTTCCATCCCATGGCACCATATTGTAACAGTGGCGGGTCAGGAGACAGTAACAGTGACTGGAGGGTCAGTATCGTCAAGGAGAGGAAAGGAAAGCCAGAGGAGGAACCAGGGTTGACCTTTTGTTCTCCTCACAGAGAGGATAGACCAAATGGGTGCTTATACAACATAGATACAACAATCAAGAGGTCACTGTTTTATCTCTGTTAGACAACACCTTGACCTCTCAATAGTCATTGTTTTGGTACAATCCCCAACATGTAGGAGCAAAGTACCTCACCCATCATCAGAGCACACTTCCTTCACCCTCAGCCACAGCAGACACAACTATTTACATAATTCAATCAACCAGATTGAATGTCCATATCAGAAAAGGTTGATTACTCAAACATCTGTTTCCCCATTTGGCGTGACATGGCCTACCGGAACAAGGATCTAAAATAGCACTGTGAAGGATGCAGCATGAGCACACCTACACCCACACCTACAGTACACATTCCCATCCTGCGGGAGCCAAGAGGACGTCAGCCAGAGACAGAGAAACGGTCCATTTACAGTTATTGGGAAAGGGAATGATGGATGAGGGGAAGGGTAACAGGGTGCTACCCATTCGCCCCGGAGATTGATCCCACAGATGTCTGATCAGTGGACAGCGTTGGCCATAGTTATACTTCCTACTATCGTATTCACGCCTCAAGGGTTGTGAAGGTGAAGCACAGCTCATGCAGGTCTACAATGGACTCTCAGTCCATGAACATAAAATGATTAATATCCTGTAAATTAATCATCACTTTAGTTTTTTACAAAATGCAACAATTCATTGTGGAAGTAGTGTAACGTTCTAACCATAAAAAAGGATGTCTACCAAAAGTCTATGCATAAGAGAGCACTGAAAACATCAAGGTCTTCCTTGCAACTCATAACTTGAAGGGAGGAACATTTCCAAGGAAATCTGACAAGGAGTAATTAGATCATAGGAGTCATCTGGGGAAATAAAGACAAGCTTAATTAACCACACACACACACACACACACACACACACACACACACACACACACACACACACACACACACACACACACACACACACACACACACACACACACACACACACACACACACACACACACACACACAGCTAGAATGGCAGGACCTGTTCTAATACTTATTGATATTTGTTGGAGATGCAACAAAGAATATCTGCCTCATTACACATGCTCTATGAAATGTTTCTAATGTTGAAATGATTCATCGTATGTGGTCCAATATTTTACACAACATGCCTTGGCAAAGTACTGGGAACAGAATTTACGCAGAACCTGGTTATTTGTAGCTATATTGGGCTTAGATAAACATCAGAAGGAGATATTTTGCTTTGGACTGGCTCTTCCCCACAACATGTTAGGATGGTGTCCTGGTGTGGAAGTTACATAAGAGTTATGACAGAAAGCAATAACCTTCAAGCTCAACTGTCTGAGCATGTACAATCAGCAGATACATGATGGCCAACGACTGATAAAGGAGTAGATCAAATAAAAGAGAAAGGTGTGGTGAGCCCAAATGGGATGGAGAGGAGAGGCGCATGGGGAGTAAGTGGGCGGAAAGGGATGGGAGAGGTACAGCAAGGAGACGAGACCTGGACGAGACAGGGACACGAGGATTAGCAGGAGAGGTGGGCCGCCATCCCCGCCACCCGCCAGGCCCGCCATCCTCATAGACAAGGTCAGATCCAAAGGACAGGGCCACTGGGGGGAGGGGGTCACCATAAAGGAGATAAGCAACAATAGGAGGAACTATAGCACACAAAATCACTGGCGAGTCACGACCCCTCCCAGGCAGAGAAGAATGGAAAAACCCTGTGCATAACAGTCCCTCTTAACCCAGGGGGAGCAAGACGGAGGAGGACACACACTGAGGACACACATGCAGGCAGGCACACACACACTCACTAAGGAGGAGATGGAGGAGACAGCAGGGGTGGATGAGATATTTTTATAATGTAATTAATGTTTATGCAACAAGGAAAGTGGGATCATAAGAAGACTCTGCCAAGCATAACTCTGCCAAGCCATCTAAAACTATTTTCGTACGACCCTTAGAACTCCCCACACCAGTCTTTTCTGTAGCTGTTCCAAGACTTTGTTTCATTCAAATAATGATTTCGCATCTTCAAAATAACAATCCCCCTCTACTGAAATAATGGGTCCCACTTTAAACAAATCACAACTTATAAAAGCTTTATAGAGCATTCGTAAAATCTTCATAAACACTGTTTCACCTGCTAAATCGTTGCCGCCACTCCAAAAAATGATGATAAAAAATAGATTTAGCCAATTAAGCCCTTTTTCTTCTTACCCAGAGTCTAATGAATTCATGGATACCATTTTTGTCTCTGCATGCAGTTTGAAGGAAGTTGCTAGCTAGCGTTAGCACAATTGCTAACTAGCGTTAGCCAGCTAGCATGCTAGCTGTTCCTGTCATAGTTAGCAATGGCTCACGAAACTACCTTGCACTATTCATTTAAGATCAGAGTGACAAGTTACAACATATATTTGTAGCAAACAGAGCAAGCAGTGGTGCGAATTAGAGCCACGAGCACACAGCAACCTCTTACTCCTCATCATCTCCCTACAGTGCAGTGGTGCGCATCAATTATATTTCAGATGGTGTCAACATAATTACATTTTCATGAATTTTGGAGTAGAATGTATTTTTTTAAGTTAGCAGAAGGGACCTTTTCACGGTCGTTCTACAAAAAAAAATCCCCTGGGACATGTCTCCGGACCCCGCAGCGAAGAGCCACCCCCCCCCCCCCACCCACTGCTGCTGAAAGAAAAAAGAAAATACTAGGGGAAACACTGAACACTACCATAGGCTAGATGCTTCACAAATACTTTCTAAGTTCTACAACATAAAATGCCATTTTGCATTGCTTGACAGTTGTGAATTAGTAACTGAATGTACTGTAAACTCATTTGGATTTCCATCTTGATTCAATTGTAAATATGAACTCCCCTCTATGGATCACTCTGTCACTCTGGTATGTACATTGTCATTGTTTAAGCTTTATTGTGACCTGTCTACAAGTCTATGTCTTGGAAAGCAGTCTAGCTTTAGGGGTTAACCAGACCATGCCCCATATCCTCTTCCATTCATGCATTGTTCCTTTTCACTGCTGATTAATATCTTGTTTAAACAGCCACGAGACAACACCACGCCATCAGTGTTCAGATATTCTCTAGAGCTGATCAACACAATGGACACATTCCTCACACACACACACACACACACAAATTATAGGAATATAGGATTTTCAGAACACAAACATCCCACGGCACCACTTTGCTGTTTATTTTGTTAATTTAAAGTGGAGACACAATTTGGAACGAATCCAGTCTACACTCTTTATGCATCGTATTGTAAGACCCCACGCCTGGACCAAACCCTCCTTGGCTCCAAAGCTTCACTCAGCTTATTGAGTAATTTGCTTTCACCCATGAAATAACAATGTGGTAAAAAAGTAATAACATGATCTTTTGCTCGCTTTATGTAACATCAATGTTAATAACATCATTGCAAGAAAATATGGACATTTATGGGGGCCACCAAATTTGACCTCTTAGAGCAGGGTTGCCCCCTCCTGTAAGTTTTCCCTCCAACCCCATGTGTTACTAACCTGATTCATCTTATCAACCTGCTAATTATTAGAATCAGGTGTGCTAGATTAGGGTTGGAGCAAAAACCTACAGGACGGTAGCTCTCCAGGAACAGGGTTGGGCAGTCCTGTCTTAAAGATTCTCTCAAATATCTCTCTGAGATGAGTTAGGGTGAGGGTGCCCAAAAATCTCATTAGCATAGGCCGTAAGTCTCAGGTCAAACTTAAATATTTTATCTGAAATGTGAGGTCTCATTGTGTCATTGCTGAACGTCTGTCCAGGTTCAAGCCCAAACTTTGCCACCAGTGTCATTACTGTGTGCTGGCCTGCACGTATGACAGTGAAAAGACGTGGCCTGTGCCTGGTGCCCTGGATGCGTGTGCCTCTGCACGGACTTGGAGCCCAGCACCACTTTCCACTTTAGTAGGGTGGAGCTCATTCATTCATCGGGCCCAACACTGGGCTCTAACCAAAATAAATCCTCCCTCCGTTTTACATTGTATCATTGTTTATTTTTCTCTGGGCTCTTATTGAACCACCGCTTATTCGATTGCAATCTTCCACTCCCTCATTGAATACAGTAGCCTATAATGCAGTGGGATATGGTGGTGTTAGCCAAGCTTAGTGACCTACACCACGTTCACTCACTCTGCTGCTCAACAGACATGTTCACTCTCCTGACTCAATGGATAGGGGAAACTGCCTCACCCATTTCTCATGATGGAGGATCTTTTGTATATGACCGCTTCAATCTGGACATGCTAGAAAAACACATCCATGAATTACCTGCATCTGTGACGATCCCGGCTGTCTGAGTCGGGTCCTGTCTGGTGACTAGTGTTCCGGTTCGTAATCTCCAGTTTCCCGAGGGTTCGGGAACGCTCCGGGGAGCGCTCTGGTTTTCCGCACCTGCATCCCATCAGCAATCTGCACACCTGGTCCTGATCATCACCCTTCTTAGGCTCTGGCCCAACATCCAGTTCCTGCCGGATCGTTAGCTATGAACAGTATGTTTGTCAGCGTGTCAGCCTCTGAGCCATTAGTTAGTTTTGTTGTTTTGCACCTTGTTACTTGCTGTGTACTGACCTCCGTTTTTGTTCTGTCTGCAGTCTCTCACCCGGAACCTTCACCTAACCTCTGCCTGATGGTCGGCGGCTGCCGAGCCAGTACCGGACCAACCACTGCACCCTCAACAACCCATCCACGCCACCCGCTCTGTTCCCTGGATTATTCAGCCTCACTCGGAATCTACTAAATAAACACTCACCTTTCTCTCAACGTACCTTGTCCTTGTCTGCTTCTGGGTTCTGGCATAGTAAACCGTGACAGCATCACAACTTCTAACAACGTTTTTACCGAATTGCAATAGCAAAGCTCGCTACGCTACTTCCAAACTGGAGAAAATAATAATACTTTTGGTAAATGTCTGAAAAGTGTCAAATCTGACACAGAAAGATATATGTTTGACTCCTCTCTCATCTCTCTCTGAAATTCAGAGAACTTCATCACACACAAACGCTCACTCATCATCAGAGTCAAGGTGTGTTTTGATCAATGAACCGCAGCAGCTCAACGTGTCTGATTTCGTTTCACAGAACAGGGTTCGCTTGTCTCTCTTTTCCATCCAGACTAATTATGTATGGGCAATGGCAATCACAGGGTTTCCCAGGCCTATTCCCTATGGGCTATGGTGATTTAAACACCCCAGAGACAAGAGCTATTATACAGAAATCTATCCTTCTCGGAAATGACCACCTCTTATAATTTCTAATAGATATGGTTAGAGGTTACACTATACCTCCACTTTAGCAACAATACCACTTTGATCTCAGTGGAGTTTTACACAGAGCTGTACATTGTATGACTTTTAAGAGGACGCTAGGCTCTTTGAATAGTTAAGTATACTCTGTGTGTGTGTGTGTGTGTGTGTGTGTGTCTGGTGAAGTCAAGTGGTGGGGGTGGTTTGAGTAATAGCAGGAAGAGAGGAATAGAGTATGGGTGTTCACTGGTCACATTTTTTTAATTTCTAAAGTATAAATTTGGTAGCAGTAGGACCCTGCAGATTGTTATGGACCAGACATCCATCAACACAAACGTTGGACACAAGCACACCTTTATGGGGTCTCTGCCAGGGACAAGGATGTAGGCTAAGAAAGAAACCCCAAAGAAAGTTCAACACAATATCAAAAACTTTCAGCATTGAGCCATGTCATTGGCTGACAAACACCTGACAGGAAAACTATACGGTTTCTGATGTCAAACCAGAGACGGATTCCTACTATATATGACAAGAAGTAGAGACAGCATATTTTCTGCCTCATCTTCTAAGATTACAATTGGAACTTTCTTTCCAAGTTTCAACAAGACAACGTAAACACTCACCTGGAGGACAAGATGAGCGCTTCAGTGGCTGTATACCGGAATATTTACACCGAGGACCGGTTCAGACAGTCGTACGGTACCGAGGCCAAGACCCATGGAGGTGGTCAACGGTTTCGGGAGAAGATCGCGGAACGGTGCAGGTGTTCGCGTGCAGCATGCCTTCACCTGTTGAGGGAACGAGTGCCCATTTTGAACTGGCTGCCGAAGTACAGACTGAAAAAATGGATATTAGGAGATACAATAGCGGGACTAACAGTTGGTATACTTCACATTCCACAAGGTGAGTCAATTTTAAAGTTAATATTGTGAGCAAAGGTTTACTGTAGTAAATGGATGTCGTTTGATGTCGATTTACCATCTTTACAAACTACACCACTTTACAAACTATTTTGTTACAACTAACCTGTTCCCCAATTCTGTGATGACGTTTTATTTCTCACGTGTCACTGTTTTGGCAGCAATTACCAACCAATCATGTGTTTGATTGATTTTAAGAAGATTTTGTCAAGTTGCTCATTATAAACGAAATAAACACCTACAAAGGGACTTTTTGTCCACTCCAGATAATTGGTCAGTGCTATCCGGGATCCTCGGGACGTCCCTACCCTAAACCCTAACCTTAACCCCTACTCTTACCCTAACCATAACCATTACCCATACCTAAACCTAACCCTTACCTTAACCATTTTAAACGTCAACTTCAATGGAGTATGGATCTCCCAAGGATCCAGAATAACACAGAGCCCAGATTATTTATGAGTTTGAATGTATATTTTACAATATGCCATTCACACACACACAATGTACAAAATAATGTTGTTACAAAATGTAAAACGTATTCAAAATGTATTCTCATCTGTGCGTGATAGGAAAAATGGAACCTCAAAAATGTAATCTCAATGGATGTTATATAGTCGCTATTGAGATAACGGAGTCAAGAAAATACCAGCATTGTTAGTAGTAATACAGTAATAACAGGTGTTATTTCATAGAATTTATTGGCAACATTATTTGCCAATAATTTGCCACAATATCAAAGACTTTTATCTAAAAATGTCACCAATTACTCATGTAGCCACAGGTGTATGTGATGGCAACCGATTGTAGCATAATATCTTGTTTCTCTTCCTGAAAACAGGTATGGCCTTTGCCTTACTGACGTCAGTGGCGCCCATCTATGGCCTCTACACCTCCTTCTTCCCTGTGGTCCTCTACATGCTCTTTGGCACAGGACGGCATGTATCCACTGGTATACACACTCTGATATTATTAATCTAGGACTGGAGCCTGAAAAATGTATATGGATAGGACACGCAATGTACCTGCGATAAATCCTCTGCCATGTGTGTCTGTGTGACAGCTACTGGGTTTCGAACCAGGGTCGCCTCTGCCCCATAAGACTGTGTTAGCCCCCTGAGCTAAAGTCAAAGTTAATCATCATAGTTTTTTTGTTTATTCACACAAAAAAATAGAAGTGAAAGACGAAGTGCAGATAAAAACAAGGTAAAAAGGTGTGCAGGTGAGGTTGGAAACCCAAGAGGGCCTAGTGAAAGCCTATATACCCCTTGAACAGTCTTCACATTTTGCTGCCTTAAAATGGAATCTAAACATTATTAAATTGGTGTCAGCTTCATGTTATGGGTATGCTTGCCACCGTCAGGGACTGGGGAGTTTGTCAGGAGAAAAATAAATATGAAAGGAGCAAAGCCCAGGTAAAAGGTTAGAGGAAAACCAGCCTCTTTTGAAAACCTAACCATGGCATAGAGCTTTACTTTTCAGCGGGACAATTACACACATTTTAATGCCAAAGACACACTAGAATGGCTTTCCAAGAGGTGTTGAGTGTTCCTGAGTGGTCCGGTCTTAGTCCTGATTTAAATTTGCTTGAAAATCAGAGACAAGGTTTGAATATTGCTGTCCATCAGTGATTCACAACCAAATTTACTGAGATTGAGAAATGTTGAAAAAAAAACAGGAGATAAATGTTGCCCTAAGAGTTGTGCAAAGTTAGTAGAATCTTGTTCAAAATGATTACCTGCTGTAATGGCTGCCAAAGGTGCTTCCACCAAGTATTAACTCTGGGGAGTGAAGAATTACGCAATCAAGACAGCGTCGTTTTTTGTTTTTCCATTTCAATGTGGACTAGATTGTGTAGATCGGTAGGGAAAAAAATCTAATTTATTCCCTTTTGAAATGTAAAATTTCACTAGCGACTGTATATGAACAGAGCCTAGTTCACCAAACCACTTCCGTTACATCTGTGCTCACACTGATGCTGAGTCGCTTCGTAGCTGTGTTGTTTAGCCGCCTTATGGCTGTTTTGGTAGAGGTGCTGAGTGGCTGAATCACAGACTAGCTGTGTCTGTGTTTCCCAGGTACCTTTGCAGTGGTGAGCCTGATGACAGGCTCAGTGGTGGAACAGCTGGTGCCCACCCCTCTACAGCTCAACTCCTCCAGTCCAGAGGCAGCCGACTTTGAGGCCCAGAGGATTGGGGTGGCCTCCGCTGTAGCTCTGCTCTCAGGGATCATGATGGTGAGTGATACATAGGGTTCTCTCTGGTTAAATCTCAAAAGTATTTCCCTCGATTCCCTGCGTCCTCTCTCCTCATCTCCATCTCAAAACTTCAGAGGGAAGTGAGGAGAGCATTGGAGGACAAGATCAGAAGAGCTGCTCTCCTCACTTCCCTATGATGTTTTAAGCAGGAAGCAAGGAAAAGGACAAGTTTAAGATGGCGTGGCCCTATAGATGGATGGTATTTCTATGGCGTTTAGATGTTGTAGTCCTGACTAAATGTTGTTTGTTTCCCAGCTCTGTATGTTTGGGCTACAGCTGGGTTTCCTCTCTACATACCTGTCAGAACCCATCGTCAAGGCATTCACCAGCGCTGCAGCCTTCCATGTCACCATCTCACAACTGCAAAGCATGCTGGGACTGCGGCTCCCCCGCCACACCGGCCCCTTCTCACTTTTCAAGGTCAGCAGTCAGAGAAGTGACAATGATCAGGATAATACTGTATTCAGTTTAAAGTGGTTTAGAACTCCAGTATGTTGTGGAATTATAAAGTTTGGATAAAACGGGTCACTATCATAACCCAGGTTCTCTGAAGGAGAGAACAAGTCTCAACTGAAAGAGAACTGAGGGAGCTCTCAAAACCTCACTAGGTTAAATTGAACCTTTTAAGAGACACTTGACAATCATAAACACAGGGCTGTGGGAAGAGACTATTGAAATAGTTGCTCCTCTCTTCACTATAACGCATTCCCCACTGAACCTGCCCCACACCAACATGGCCGATGTAATACATTACACCCTGTGTATAAAAAAAAAAAAAAAATGTATGCACTCACTAACTGTAAGTCGCTCTGGATAAGAGCGTCTGCTAAAATGACTAAAATGACAAAAAAAATGTAACACATTCCCCCTGTCTGTGTCCTCCAGACCCTGGCGTCTGTCATAGAGAACCTTCCCCACACCAACATGGCTGAGCTACTGACCTCCCTGGTCTGTCTGGCCATCCTGGTACCGGTCAAAGAGTTCAACATGAGGTTCCGACAGCGGCTACGCACACCCATCCCTGTAGAGATCCTCACGGTCAGTCACAAGGAGGACATATAATGCTTGGAATGCTCAATGTAGCTCTATGTAGCTGTAATGTTTATGACGTGCTTATATATGTGTTATAACTCAATTTGATGTCTCTCTTTCTCTCAGGTGATAATAGCTACAGGAGTGGCCTATGCCTCCTCTCTGGACTCGAACTATGACGTTCAGATAGTGGGCCACATTCCTGCAGGGTAAGGTATCCACTAACTGAGCATCTCCATCTAGTGATATCATCATCATCATCGTCATCATTTAGCTTATATTAAAAGAAAAATGAAACATTCTAAACATTAGAGAGTGTGTGTAAAGTTTTACCATGTTTTGACGGTGGACTTCATATTTCCAGCTTCCCTAGTCCACGGATGCCTGCCTTGCACACGTTGCCTGAGGTCGCTGGCGACACGGTTGCCATTACGTTCGTGGGTTATGCTGTGTCTGTCTCACTGGCAATGATCTACGCAGACAAGCATGGCTACTCCATCCAACCCAACCAGGTAGGCTACAGTGGTCCTCTACTAATATGATTCAGTAATGCTGGAAACTCAACACTCACTCAAATCTTGCCTCCTTGTACAAAGCACTACATGTTTCATTTTTCTCAGCAAATCTATGTGACTTCTGTGTATGTCATTTGTGAGCTGTGAAAAGAAGTCCATCTTTAAGGACAAGCGTTGTCATCATCATCATCATCATCGTCATCGTCATCACCATCATCATCATCATCATCATCATCATCACCGTCATCATCATCATCATCATCACCGTCATCATCATCACCGTCATCGTCATCATTATCGTCATCATGTTTTTCTTGTTTCTCCAGGAGCTCTTGGCCCATGGTATCTCCAACACAGTGTCATCTCTCTTCACCTGCTTCCCCAGCTCAGCCACTCTGGCCACCACCAACATCCTGGAGAGTTCTGGGGGATTCACACAGGTACACACTACTTTATATCTAGCCTACTTTCCAGGCTTTGTCTTTACTTCAATCTATATGCATGACTTTCTAGATGCCCTATTTGTCTGCCTCACCATTTGCTTCTGGCATGATGATACATTCATTCATATTATGTAATTTCATGTTCTCTGTCTCTCTGTCCGTTCAGCTCTCTGGCTTGTTCACCAGTCTGGTGGTCCTGATAGTTCTGCTGCTGATTGGACCTCTGTTCTACTTCCTGCCCAAGGTGAGTCAGTGTGTGTCTACTAAACGCTGGTACTGTAAAGGCGGCAGCATACACTACTTACTGCGACAACAGACTTTAGCTAGTTTGTGCAAACAAAATGACATCAATGAAACGAAGTGCACTCGTCGTCCGAGTGATTTACTCGCAATGTCCTGATCCACCCTGCTTTACGTCTCTCCCTAGGCAGTGCTGGCCTGTATCAATGTCACCAGCCTCAGACAGATGTTTCTACAGTTCCAGGACCTGCCAGACCTCTGGAGAGTCAGCAAGATTGACTTCGTAAGTCTGTCCGTGTTACCCTTGATTTGTATCAATATACCACTTTTGGGTTATTTCTTCTGTCTCATTCAGTGAAAGTGGTGTAGTGATCAACCCCTGTGAACCCATGTGGACTGTATATTTGTGACCTTATATGGACTGTATATTTGTGACCTTATATGGCCTGTATTTTTTGTGACCTTATATGGACTGTATATTTGTGACCTTATATGGCCTGTATTTTTTGTGCCCTTATATGGACTGTATATTTGTGAACCTGTATGGACTGTACTGTATGTATGTTGCAGGTAGTGTGGCTGGTGACTTGGCTGTCTGTTGTGGTCCTGAATGTCGATATGGGTCTGGCCATTGGAGTGGTCTTCTCAATGATGACAGTCATCTGTCGCACACAGAGGTATGCTATGCCTTCACCCCTCTCAACACAGACAACACAGACACAGTGTATCAATGGTTACATAGAGCTACAGCCGTTGGAACTGTACAGATTACTATTGCTAAATGCTCCCTTGTAAGCAATGTATAGCATGCATAACTACCTGTGTACATCTACAGTATATGCATCTATTTTTTATTAAATCTGTATTAATTAGATTTGTGCATTCATCAGCAACAATAATCATCAGCAAAACTATAATTATGCCTTCTAATAATGTGATATAATTCTCAAGAGACCGCTGTGTGCCAGAATTGAAGTCTTTAGAGTAGAGCACAGTGAATTACTGTCTCTCATAGGGACAAATTAGTATCCGTCATAGACCTGTTGGTCCTCTAGGATATGATATGAACTTGATACACTCACCAAAAGGAGAGAGAGTGTCCCATGTGGCTCAAATGGTAGAGCATGGCACTCGATTCCCACAGGGGACCTGGATGAGAGTGTCTGCTAAATAAATGTAATGTAAACATAACCAGAGTTAACTTTCAATATTTAAACATTATATTGTTGGCAGACTAACAGTATGGTAGTAGTTGCACCGGTTTGTGTCAAGAACTACAACGCAGCTGGGTTTTCCACAAGCAACAGTTTCCGATGTGTATCAAGAATGGTCCACCACCCAAAGGACATCCAGCCAACTTACATTTACATTTTAGCAGACGCTCTTATCCAGAGCGACTTACAGGAGCAATTAGGGTTAAGTGCCTTGCTCAAGGGCACATCGACAGATTTTTCAACTAGTCGGCTCGGGGATTAGAACCAGCGACCTTTCGGTTACTGGCACAACGCTCTTAACCACTAAGCTACCTGACGCCCCATCAACTGTGGGAAGCATTGGAGTCAACATGGGCCAGCATCCCTGTGGAAAGCTTTCGACACCTTGTAGAGTCCATGCCCCGACAAATTGAGGCTGTTCTGAGGGCAAAAGGGTGGGGTGCAACTAGGGCTGTTGTGGTGACCGTATTACCACCACACCAGCGGTCACGAGTCATGAAGGCAGTAGCCTACCAAACTTGCTAACTGCCTGGTACTCAGCACTCTATTTTCCCTCTAATCACTCTGACATCAATGCAAATATATTTGAAAATCTAATCAATCACTTCATTAGAGCCCATGAGCTCAGGTTGCGCAACATTTCAATAGGCTATGCAATTGCGCAAGAAAACAGAGCGATGGCCTCTACTGAAAAGAGGAGAATCAGCATTCTATAGGCTAGGCCTACTATATTTATTTTTCAACTTTCCTAATATTAAGCACATTGCTTATATTTACAACAGGAGTATAGCCTACCTGGCTGGCATGAAAATAAACCACGGGGAAAAGCGTCCTCCATTCGCTATTTAAGTGCATAGATTACATGTATTTTTTCCCGCTGCCCTTATTTAAATACAGGTGCATGATAATGGTCCATTCTCAATCAAATCAAATTTCACACATACATTATTTAGTATATGTAGTGACAACACCTCATGTAGCCTAGCCCATAGGCCTATACAGTACCAGTCAAAAGTTTGGACACACCCACTCATTCCAGGGTTTTTCTTTATTTTTACTATTTTCTATATTGTAGAATAATAGTGAAGAGATCAACATTATGAAATAATACATATTGGATCATGTAGTAACCAAAAAAGTGTTAAACAAATCAAATTATATTTTATATTTGAGATTCTTCAAATAGCCACCCTTTGCCTTGATGACAGCTTTGCATACTCTTGACATTCTCTCAACCAGCTTCACCTGGAATGCTTTTCCAACAGTCTTGAAGGTGTTCCCACATATTCCGAGCACTTGTTGGCTGCTTTTCCTTCACTCTGCGGTCCAACTAATCTCAAACCCCCTCAATTGGGTTGAGGTCGGGGGATTGTGGAGACCAGGTCATCTGATGCAGCACTCCATCACTCTCCTTCTTGGTAAAATAGCCCTTACACAGCCTTGCGGTGTTTTGGGTCATTCTCCTGTTGAAAAACAAATGATAGTCCCACTAACCCCAAACGAGATGGGATGGCGCATCGCTGCAGAATGCTGTGGTAGCCATGCTTGTTCAGTGTGCCTTAAATTCTAAATAAATCACAGAGAGTGTCGCCAGCAAAGCACCCCCACACCATAACACCTCCTCCTCCATGCTTTACGGTGGGAAATACACATGCAGAGATCATCTGTTCACCCACACCGCATCTCACAAAGACACACCGGTTGGAACCAAAAATCTCAAATTTGGAGTCCAGACCAAAGGACACATTTCCACCGGTCCAATGTCCATTGCTCGTGTTTCTTGGCCCAAGGAAGTCTCTTCTTCTTATTGGTGTCCTTTAGTAATGGTTTCTTTGCAGCCATTTGACCATGAAGGCCTGATTCACACAGTCTCCTCTGAACAGTTGATGTTGAGATGTGTCTGTTACTTGAACTCTGTGAAGCAGTTATTTGGGCTGCAATTTCTGAGGCTGGTAACTCTAATGAACTTATCCTCTGCAGCAGAGGTAACTCTGGGTCTTCCATTCCTGTGGCAGTCCTCATGAGAGCCAGTTTCATCATAGCGCTTTATGCTTTTTGCGACTGCACTTGAAGAAACTTTCAAAGTTCTTGAAATGTTCTGTATTGACTGACCTTCATGTCTTAAAGTAATGATGGACTGTCGTTTCTCTTTGCTTATTTGAGCTGTTCTTGCCTAAATATGGACTTGGTTTTTTAGCAAATAGGGCTATATTCTGTATACCCCCCCCTACCTTGTCACAACACAACTGATTGGCTCAAACGGTTTAAGAAATAAAGAAATTCCACAAATTAACTTTTAAGAAGGCACACCTGTATTTCAGGTGGCTACCTCATGAAGCTGGTTGAGAGAATGCCAAGAGTGTGCAAAGCTGTCATCAGGGCAAAGGGGTGCTATTTGAAGAATCTCAAATATAAAATACATTTTGATTTGTTTAACACTTTTTTGGTTACTACATGATTCCATATGTGTTATTTCATAGTTTTGATGTCTTCACTATTATTCTACAATATAAAAAATAGTAAAAATAAAGAAAAACCCTTGATTGAGTATGTGTGTCCAAACTTTTGACTGGTACTTTATGTTTTAATAAGGTTTGTATCACTGAAGTGGCCAAATAACTTCTTAAAAATAAGCACATTAATCCGCTTCACAAGGGATGTAGAGCCTAACTGGCATACATAAGTAGCACGTGAATTTAAAGTTTGGGGAAGATAATTTTCACCATAAAAATGCAACTTTATAATAAAAGCATTACATGCATAATTGCATTTGCGGTCACTTTTGATAATGGTGATTTCCGCTAATGTGTCACGTTCGTTTAATGACGGGTCAGACCAAGGCGCAGCGTGATATGCGGACATGTTTATTTCAACTGTTAAACACACGACAAAACAACAAAGGAAATGAAACGTGAAGTCCAAGGTAGCACACACAACATACCTTAACCGGAACAAGATCCCACAACTAGACTGTGCCAATATGCTGCTTAAGTATGGTTCCCAATCAGAGACAACGAGCGACAGCTGCCTCTGATTGGGAGCCACACTGGCCAACATAGATCCACACATGCTAGATATACAACATAGAATATATACAAACAAAGAATACACACACCCTGACTCAACATATAAGAGTCCCCTGAGTCAGGGCGTGACATAATGAACCATTCGCGCTTATAGCCTACTACCATGTGCGCATTGCTGCGCTTATAATGTGAAGAAATAGTCTAATAGTTTATCAACATTTTAAGCTAAACGTTCTGATTTGTTGCGTCGGCCACATTGCGTAATTATTATTTTTTTAATGCTAGTGGTTTTATTATTTTGGGATCTATCGCATCCCACAACTGTCCCAGACTATGTTTGGAATATTTATTTATTGCACAAAATAGAATAGGTCGACCTTTGTACTATGGGGGATAGGACATTGACATAGGCTAGTGCTTTTGCTGTTCGTTAGGCCTACTCATCTTGTCGGCTGATGAAAAGTAAATGTGGATAGTTCTTCCAATATCTTCAATTTGCACCTCGGAATTGGATAAGGACGCGCGCAGTTGCGTCCCCGATGTGTCTGTCTTCACTTGTAGCCTGTGAGAAAGACCCGATCACGTGATGGAGCACGCAGCACTCAGCGAGAAGGGCACAACGGCCACTGGCCGCAAAAGGCATGGATTTTGTTTGGGGTGCATTATGGCCACACAAAGGGGATGCCGCCGTGAAATTCTAGGCATTATCAAGGGCTTGTCAAATTGTGAATTTCGTGACCGCCACAGCCGTAGGTGCAACTCAATATTAGGAAAGTGTTCCTAACGTTTGGTATACTCAGTGTATGTATACACTCCCACAATAATAACATTGTTTTCCTCAGGGCTGGGTGTTCAGTGCTGGGCAGAGCGAGCAACACAGAGATCTACAGACCTTTAGAGAACCACAACAAGGTGAGAGGAATTCTCCGGAACACACTGGAGAGATACAATGCAAATACTTCCAGTGATTCTTGATGTAGATGTGAAGTAAAAAGTGCTAATGTGATGCAATCTTGAGAAACCCTCATTAGTATCATAGTTTCAGACAGTGATCAATGTATAGCCCTGCATGGGCATGAATTTTAAGCCCGAGCCCTACCCATGCCCGCGACGTTCAGGTCCTACCCTACCGAGGCCCGATTGCTTCTGCCCGTAACCCGAAATCAGAAATCACATCCTCCATTAGTAAATCCATTAGCTGCTCCTCACTGTCTGTCACTCGCGCGCAGCTCACTCTTCATGCGGCTCTGAGTCTGTGATTATCCATAGCAAAGGCTCCGCTTGGGCTGCTCTGCTCAATGAAGAGACATGAGAGAGCAGTTAGCTGTTAGCTACTTTTTGTCACTCTAAACTCCGACAAAACTCAAGGAACATTATTATTTTCTGAGACATCATCTCTCCTGTCTTATAGTGAGGGAAACAATTATTTGATCCCCTGCTGATTTTGTACGTTTGCCCACTGACAAAGACATGACCAGTCTATAATTTTAATGGTAGGTTTATTTGAACAGTGAGAGACAGAATAACAACAAAAAAATCCAGAAAAATGCATGTCAAAAATGTAATAAATTGATTTGCATTTTAATGAGGGAAATAAGTATTTGACCCCTCTGCAAAACATGATTTAGTACTTGGTGGCAAAACCCTTGCTGGCAATCACAGAGGTCAGACGTTTCTTGTAGTTGGCCACCAGGTTTGCGCACATCTCAGGAGGGATTTTGTCCCACTCCTCTTTGCAGATCTTCTCCAAGTCATTAAGTTTTCGAGGCTGACGTTTGGCAACTCGAACCTTCAGCTCCCTCCACAGATTTTCTATGGGATTATGGTCTGGAGACTGGCTAGGCCACTCCAGGACCTTAATGTGCTTCTTCTTGAGCCACTCCTTTGTTGCCTTGGCCGTGTGTTTTGGGTCATTGTCATGCTGGAATACCCATCCACGACCCATTTTCAATGCCCTGGCTGAGGGAAGGAGGTTCTCACCCAAGATTTGACGGTACATGGCCCCGTCCATCGTCCCTTTGATGCAGTGAAGTTGTCCTGTCCCCTTAGCTGAAAAACACCCCCAAAGCATAATGTTTCCACCTCCATGTTTGACAGTGGGGATGGTGTTCTTGGGGTCATAGGCAGCATTCCTCCTCCTCCAAACACGGCGAGTTGAGTTGATGCCAAAGAGCTCGATTTTGGTCTCATCTGACCACAACACTTTCACCCAGTTCTCCTCTGAATCATTCAGATGTTCATTGGCAAACTTCAGACGGGCCTGTATATGTGCTTTCTTGAGCAGGGGGACCTTGCGGGCGCTGCAGGATTTCAGTCCTTCACGGCATAGTGTGTTACCAATTGTTTTCTCCCAGCTGCCTTGAGATCATTGACAAGATCCTCCCGTGTAGTTCTGGGCTGATTCCTCACCGCTCTCATGATCATTGCAACTCCACGAGGTGAGATCTTGCATGGAGCCCCAGGCCGAGGGAGATTGACATTTCTTTTGTGTTTCTTCCATTTGCGAATAATCGCACCAACTGTTGTCACCACCTCACCAAGCTGCTTGGCGATGGTCTTGTAGCCCATTCCAGCCTTGTGTAGGTCTACAATCTTGTCCCTGACATCCTTGGAGAGCTCTTTGGTCTTGGCCATGGTGGAGAGTTTGGAATCTGATTGATTGATTGCTTCTGTGGACAGGTGTCTTTTATACAGGTAACAAGCTGAGATTAAGAGCACTCCCTTTAAGAGTGTGCTCCTAATCTCAGCTCGTTACCTGTATAAAAGACACCTGGGAGCCAGAAATCTTTTCTGATTGAGAGGGGTCAAGAAGTTATTTCCCTCATTAAAATGCAAATCAATTTATAACATTTTTGACATGCGTTTTTCTGGATTTTGTTGTTGTTATTCTGTCTCTCACTGTTCAAATAAACCTACCATTAAAATTATAGACTGATCATTTCTTTGTCAGTGGGCAAACGTACAAAATCAGCAGGGGATCAAATACTTTTTTCCCTCACTGTATATTGGTTGAAGCACTTCTGACACCATGTTATGATGTTAGTCAGATATGACTGTACTGCGCAGCAGAGCACGCGCAAATGTCTCAGCTTCAAAATGTTAGTGATCAACTTTAGTGATCCTCGAGCCCTGCCCGTACCCTAGTTATGGATGAAAAAACAGGCCTGGCTCTAACCCGATTAATAATGTCAGGGCCCGTCGAGCACGGGTCAGGTAGAAGAGCTCTAGATCAATGATGTAGATTTGTCACCTAGTCCCTTTGAAAACACACCTGATAACTTACCTTAGTTGAATGCACTTATTGTAAACCGCACTGGATTATAGCGTCTTCTAAATTATTCAAATGTTTTAAAAAAAAAGGGGGGGGGGAGAAAGGAAAGAAAGTTCTGTCTGTACTCCTTTAAAAAAAATACACCTTACAAGTGATGTTTGGGATGAGTGCTCTGTTAACCTGCTTCGCTTTGTCCCCTCTCCTTAGTGCTATGAGGTTCCGGGTGTAAAGATCCTGACATACAACGGGCCAATCTACTACGGCAACCGCAGCTTCTTCAGAGAGGACATGAGTCGTCTGCTGGGCCTCACACCAGAGAGGATCCGCAGTAGAGAGAAGGCCAGGAAGGCCCTGGAGAAGAGGGAAAGAGAGGCTGTCAACACTGTGGTGAGATTACACATTGTATCTGGGCTAGATCACATCTTGTACACTACCGGTCAAAAGATTTAGAACACCTACTCATTCAAGGGTTTTTCTTTATTTTTACTATTTTCTACATTGTAGAATAACAGTGAAGACATCAAAACAATGAAATAACACATATGGAATCATGTTGTAACCAAAAAAGTGTTAAACAAATCAAAATATATTTTATATTTGAGATTCTTCAAATAGCCACCCTTTGCCTTGATGACAGCTTTGCACACTCTTGGCATTCTCTCAACCAGCTTCACCTAGAATGCTTTTCCAACAGTCATGAAGGAGTTCCCACATATGCTGAGCACTTGTTGGCTGCTTTTCCTTCACTCTGCGGTCCAACTCATCCCAAACCATCTCAATTTGTTTGAGGTTGTGGGATTGTGGAGGCCAGGTCATCTGATGCAGCACTCCATCACTCTCCTTCTTGATAAAATAGCCTGGAGGTGTGTTGGGTCATTCTCCTGTTGAAAAACAAATGATAGTCCCACTAACCCCAAACGAGATGGGATGGCGCATCGCTGCAGAATGCTGTGGTAGCCATGCTTGTTAAGTGTGCCTTAAATTCTAAATAAATCACAGAGAGTGTCACCAGCAAAGCACCCCCACACAATAACACCTCCTCCTCATTGCTTTACGGTGGGAAATATACATGCGGAGATCATCCGTTCTCCCACACAGCGTCTCACAAAGACACGGCGGTTGGAACCAAAATCTCAAATTTGGACTCCAGACCAAAGGTCAAATTTCCACCGGTCTAATGTCCATTGCTCGTGTTTCTTGGCCCAAGCAAGTCTCTTCTTCTTATTGGTGTCCTTTAGTAGTGGTTTCTTTGCAGCAATTCGCCCATGAAGGCCTGATTCACACAGTCTCCTCTGAACAGTTGATTTTGAGAAGCGTCTGTTACTTAAACTCTGTGAAGCATTTATTTGGGCTGCAATTTCTGAGGCTGGTAACTCTAATGAACTTATCCCTGCAGCAGAGGTAACTCTGGGTCTTCCATTCCTGTCGCGGTCCTCATGAGAGCCAGTTTCATCATAGCGCTTGATGGTTTTTGCGACTGCTCTTTCAGAAACATTCAAAGTTCTTGAAATGTTCTGTATTGACTGACCTTCATGTCTTAAAGTAATGATGGACTGTCGTTTCTCTTTGCTTATTTGAGCTGTTCTTGCCATAATATGGACTTGGTCTTTTACCAAACAGGGCTATCTTCTGTATACCCCTCCTACCTTGTCACAACACAACTGATTGACTGAAACGCATTAAGAAGGAAAGTAATTCCACAAATTAACTTTTAAGAAGGCTCACCTGTTAATTGAAATGTATTCCAGGTGACTACCTCATGAAGCTGGTTGAGAAAATGCCAAGAGTGTGCAAAGCTGTCATCAAGGCAAAGGGTGGCTATTTGAAGAATCTCAAATATAAAATACAGTTGGAGTCGGAAGTTTACATACACTTAGGTTGGAGTCATTAAAACTCATTTTTCAACCACTCCACAAATGTCTTGTTAACAAACTATAGTTTTGGCAAGTCAGTTAGGACATCTACTGTTTGCATGACACAAGTCATTTTTCCAAAAATTGTTTACAGACAGATTATTTCACCTATAATTCACTGTATCACAATTCCAGTGGGACAGAAGTTTACATACACTAAGTTGACTGTGCCTTTAAACAGCTTAGCAAATTCCAGAAAATGATGTCATGGCTTTAGAAGCTTCTGATAGGCTAATTGACATAATTTGAGTCAATTGGAGGTGTACCTGTGGATGTATTTCAAGGCCTACCTTCAAACTCAGTGCCTCTTTGCTTGACATCATGGGAAATTCAAAATAAATCAGCCAAGACCTCAGGACAAAAAAATGGAAACCTCCACAAGTCTGGTTCATCCTTGGGAGCAATTTCCAAATCCTGAAGGTACCACGTTCATCTGTACAAACAATAATACGCAAGTATAAACACCATGGGACCACACAGCCGTCATTCCGCTCAGGAAGGAGACGCGTTCTGTCTCCTAGAGATGAACATACTTTGGTGCGAAAAGAGCAAATAAATCCCAGAACAACAGCAAAGGACCTTGTGAAGATGCTGGAGGAATCAGGTACAAAAGTATCTATATCCACAGTAAAACGAGTCCTATATTGACATAACCTGAAAGGCCGCTCAGCAAAGAAGAAGCCACTGCTCCAAAACTGCCATAAAAAAGCCAGAATACGGTTTGCAACTGCACATGGGGACAAAGATCGTACTTTTTGAGAAATGTCCTCTAGTCTGATGAAACAAAAATAGAACTGTTTGGCCATAATGACCATCGTTATGTTTGGAGGAAAAAGGGAGATGCTTGCAACCCGAAGAACACCATCCCAACGTGAAGCATGGGGGTGGCAGCATTACGCTGTGGGGGTGCTTTGCTGCAGGAGGGACTGGTGCACTTCACAAAATAGATGGCATCATGAGGAAGGAAAATTATGTGGATATGTTGAAGCAACATCTCAAGACATCAGTCAGGAAGTTAAAGCTTGGTCGCAAATGGGTCTTCCAAATGGACAATGACCCCAAGCATACTTCCAAAGTTGTGGCAAAATGGCTTAAGGACAACAAAGTCAAAGTATTGGAGTGGCCATCACAAAGCCCTGACCTCGATCCTATAGAAAATGTGTGGGCAGAACTGAAAAGGCGTGTGCGAGCAAGGAGGCCTGCAAACCTGACTCAGTTACACCAGCTCTGTCAGGATGAATGGGCCCAAATTCACCCAACCTATTGTGGGAAGCTTGTGGAAGGCTACCCGAAACGTTTGACCCAAGTTAAACAATTTAAAGGCAATGCTACCAAATACGAATTGATTGTATGTAAACTTCTGACCCACTGGGAATGTGATGAAAGAAATAAAAGCTGATATAAATAATTCTCTCTACTATTATTCTGACATTTCACATTCTTAAAATAAAGTGGTCATCCTAACTGACCTAAGACAGGGAATTTGTACTAGGATTATTCTACAATGTAGAAAATAGTAAAAAATAAAGAAAAACCCTTGAATGAGTAGGTGTGTCCAAACTTTTGACCGGTAGTGTACGTTAGAATATATAAACAAATATTTTCTATAACTTACTGGTAATGTCTTTTTTTTCAGGAGAGAGGTGTCGCAAACACATCATTTTCATCTGAGAATGAGATCTTTAAATCTGGTGAGTGATAATAGATTAAAGTACTGTATATAGTTTGCAGTAATGTAATCTGGGTATAGGGCTATTCAGAAAGTATTCAGACCCCTTGACTTTTTCCACATTCTGTTACGTTACAGCCATTGTTTTTTCCCCTCATCAATCTATACACAATACCCATAATGACAAAGCAAAAACAGGTTTGTAGAAAGTTTTGCAAATGTATGAAAAATAAGTAAACAGAAATATCACATTTACGTAAGTATTCAGACACTTTACTCAGTACTTTGTTGAAGCACCTTTGGCAGTGATTACAGCCTCGAGTCTTCTTGGGTATGACGCTATAAGAGTGGCACACCTGTATTTGGGGAGTTTCTCCCATTCTTTTCTGCAGATCCTCTCAAGCTCTGTCAGGTTGGATGGGGACACTGCACAACTATTTTCAGGTCTCTCCAGAGATGTTCGATCGGGTTCAAGTCCGGGCTCTGGCTGGGCCACTCAAGGACATTCAGAGACTTGTCCTGAAGCCACTCCTGTGTTGTCTTGGCTGTGTGCTTAGGGTTGTTGTTCTGTTGGAAGGTGAACCATTGCCTCAGTCTGAGGTCCTGAGTGCTCTGGAGCAGATTTTCATCAAGGATCTCTCTGTACTTAGCTCCGTTCATTTTTCCTCGATCCTGACTAGTCTTCCAGGCCCTGCCGCTGAAAGAAATCCCCACAGCATGATGCTACCACCACCATGCTTCTCCGTAGGGATGGTCCCAGGTTTCCTCCAGACATGACGTTTGGCATTCAGGCCAAAGAGTTCTATCTTGGTTTCATCAGATCAGATAATCTTGTTTCCCATGGTTTGAGAGTCCTTTAGGTGCCTTTTGGCAAACTCCAAGCGGGCTGTCATGTACCTTTTACTGAGGAGTGGCTTCCGCTTGCCACTGTACCATAAAGGCCTGATTGGTGGAGTGCTGCAGAGATGGTTGTCCTTCTTGAAGGTTCTCCCAACTCCACAGAGGAACTCTGGAGCTCTGTCAGAGCGACCATCGGGTTCATGGTCACCTCCCTGACCAAGGCCCTTCTCCCCCGATTGCTCAGTTTGGCCGGGTGGCCAGCTATAGGAAGAGTCTTGGTAGTTCCAAACTTCTTCCATTTAAGAATGATGGAGGCCACTGTGTTCTTGGGTACCTTCAATGCTGCAGACATGTTTTGATACCCTTCCCCAGATCTGTGCATCGACACAATCCTGTCTCGGAGCTCTACGGACTATTCCTTCGACCTCATGGCTTGGTTTTTGCTCTGACATGCACTGTCAACTGTGGGACCTTATATAGACAGGTGTGTGCTTTTCCAAAACATGTCCATTCAATTGAATTTACCACAGGTGGACTCCAATCAAGTTGTAGAAACATCTCAGGGATGATCAATGGAAACAGTAGGCACCTGTGCTCAATTTTGAGTCTCATAGCAAAGGGTCTGAATACTTATGTAAATAAGGTATATCTGTTTTTTATTATGGGGTAGTGTGTAAATTAATTTAATCCATTTTAAAATAAGGCTGTAACGTCACAAAATGTTGAAAAAGTCAAAGGGTCTGAATACTTTACGAATGCACTGTAAAGGCCCAGTGCAGTCAAAATGCAGTGTCTCTTGTGTTTTGTATCATATTGAACAATTGCCGATGAAACTAACACTGTAAAAGTGTGCAAAAATCTGATCAGTGTTATTTCCTGATAGTTGCTGGTTTAAAATACAATCTAGACAGGACCTTCTAAGTTCAACAAAGTTTCGGTTTTCCATGGTGACGTCACCAGGCAGTAAATTGGTTAATAGACCAATAACAAATAGAGTTCCAAATCTCTCTACCAATAACAGTTTTAAGTTTATCCCATCCCCACTCCCAGACAGTCCTAGAAAAAGTATTGCTTGAAAAATATTATTTTGCTAAAAAGCAATAAATAAATAAAATGTTGATGGAAAACTATTACAGTGAGGTATTTAAATGTTACCCAGAAATGATTTGATATTGATATAAAAATGGCTGCATTGGGCCTTTAACTCTCTACCATTAATACACTGAACTAATGCATAATGTTGTCTCTACAGAAACTGCTGAGAGTGAGGTCCAGGCAGTACTAATAGATTGCAGCAGTGTGATTTTTGTTGATGTTGCTGGAGCCAGACTCTTCATACAGGTGAGAAAAGTAAATTCTATAGGATTATGTTGTGCTGTATCTTTACTTCTAGTATCAGTGGAATTAATGATGCCTCTTTTTCCAGATGTGTATTGATTGCCAGAAAGTTGGGGTTTGCATATATTTGGCCAATTGCAATGGTAAGTTCAACAAAGTAATGTATAACGATAATTTTAATAGCAATAAGTTAAGTAATCCAAATGTATTTTTAGCAGGAGTCTTACGTGTGATGTTATGTTGAATGGAGAATGTTCAGACTCTAGATCTAGAACACTGACAGAAGTTCTAGAAAGTTAAACCTTACCCTATGAGGCCTTGACTACTGCTTGTTTTCTGTTCTACCTGATCATTTATTGAACCCAATTAGTGTCCAAGGTCTAAATCAGTCCCTGACTAGAGGGAAATAATATAAGAAAGCAGTGGAACTGGCTTTGAGGTCCAGATTTGAATTTGAGGGATCTAGAACATTGACAGAAGGTCCTCTTCCCTACAGAGAGTGTTCTGAAGATTCTAACCTCCAGTGGACTGATGAACTACATGAACCCACAACACATCTTTGTTACGGTCCATGATGCTGTGATGTACATCCAACAACAGAAGGTACAAAACACAAGCAATGACAAGAAGTAAAGACTTGATGAAGAAAGCATTTACAGTAATACCGTAATACAGTAATTATACAGTAATACAGTTTCAATAGCTATGGTAATATAGTAGCCATAACCTGTGAACATGCTTGTTTTTGTTCATGACAGGAGCAACCTCCAGAAAACACTAATACCGTTTGGGTGTGAGATGGTTGGTCGGCCATTTTACACATCAAGATGAACTGATGTGCAGTAACATGCACAATACAGACCAGGGAAAAACATCTCTTCGTCTACAAGGACTGTACATCAAGGTTTGTTCCTTGTCTAAGGCAGGTGTAGTGCTGTGTTAATGTGTATACTAGTATGTATGCCATGATTGGGCTTCAAGAAGGGTGTAGCGTATTGTAGCATTTCAGGATGAAATTAAGGAGTAATCCCAGTATTTTAAATAAGTATTTGAAGGATCAATACTGAAGAGACTTGCACAAATGATCACAACAGTAGCAGGGCACGTATGACACATAAAGCACTCCCGGTACTCCCACTACATACTGGAATCCAGGAGACCAATGAGAATTCAGCTATCTTTATTGTTATCTACTACAATAACCCTAGTAAACACAAATATATACATTATTTGATTATTATCGGTTAAAACATTGTTTATTATATCTGAATGCTGGAAAAATAGTGGCCAACCATTACTGATATTTATTTAGTAATTCTGTAATACAAAAGTGAATATTATTCCAATGAATAAAATGCACTGAATGCTTTCTTAAAAGGAAGATATGTATATTCACAAGAAATAATGCTGTATGTGTAGTAAATGTATATTTCTGTGTACTGTACATTATGTTTATAATGAAATGCACTGCAGAAAATGAGTGACATTACGTAGAGATACCTGTATTGTCTGAAACTGTAATATCTTCCTTTGTAATACTTTTATTGAGTTATTTTACAATAAACATGCTCAAAATATACAGCTTACCTGGTCACTTTTACATTGGTGGGATTTAGCAATGCTGATGAATGTGCATTGTCCCTGCTAACTAGACAAGTTAAATTCATTAAATACATATTCTAAATACAAACAACAAGATTTAGACATAATATTTTATTATAACTTTTTGTTTTAATCTAATACTGTACACACAAACAGACTAGTTTACATTTCTAATTATTTCACTGAAGACAACCCAATTTAACCCAGAGAGACTGAAGGTGGAATGTTAGGCATGCCTGTCTGATTGACAGATTGGGAAGAAGACCAAAGAGTCTTTGGTTTTGGTCAGTGGGTGAGTGTGTCAGACAGTGAAGAAATGGGGCATACTGTTAGCCCCTCTGAAATGTACAGCAATACAAAGGACAGTCAACAACAAGGAAATCAGTCAATTGAAATAAATAAATTAGGCCCTAATCTATGGATTTCACATGACTGGGAAGGGGTGCAGCCATACAGTAGGTGGGCCTTGGAGGGCATAGGCCCACCCACTTGGCAGCCAGGCCCATCCACTGGGGAGCCAGGCCCAGCCAATCAGAATGAGTTTTTCTCCACAAAAGGGCTTTATTACAGACAGAAATACTCCTCAGCTTCTTGATATGCCACACCTGTCAGGTTGATAGATTATATATCTTGGCAAAGGAGAAATGCTCACTAACAGGGATGTAAACAAATGTGTGCACAACATTTTAGAGAAACAAGCTTTTTGGAACATTTCTGGGATTGTTATTTCAGCTAATGAAACATGGGACCAACACTTTACATGTTGCGTTTATAGTTTTGTTCAATGTATATATATACAGTGGGGAAAAAAAGTATTTAGTCAGCCACCAATTGTGCAAGTTCTCCCACTTAAAAAGATGAGAGAGGCCTGTAATTTTCATCATAGGTACAAGTCAACTAGGATAGACAAAATGAGGAAAAAAATTCCAGAAAATCACATTGTAGGATTTTTTATGAATTGATTTGCACATTATGGTGGAAAATAAGTATTTGGTCAATAACAAAAGTTTCTCAATACTTTGTTATATACCCTTTGTTGGCAATGACACAGGTCAAACGTTTTCTGTAAGTCTTCACAAGGTTGTCACACACTGTTGCTGGTATTTTGGCCCATTTCTCCATGCAGATCTCCTCTAGAGCAGTGATGTTTTGGGGCTGTCGCTGGGCAACACGACTTTCAACTCCCTCCAAGATTTTCTATGGGGTTGAGATCTGGAGACTGGCTAGGCCACTCCAGGACCTTGAAATGCTTCAGATGCAGCCACTCCTTCGTTGCCCGGGCGGTGTGTTTGGGATCATTGTCATGCTGAAAGACCCAGCCACGTTTCATCTTCAATGCCCTTGCTGACGGAAGGAGGTTTTCACTCAAAATCTCACGATACATGGCCCCATTCATTCTTTCCTTTACACGGATCAGTCGTCCTGGTCCCTTTGCAGAAAAACAGCCCCAAAGCATGATGTTTCCACCCCCCATGCTTCACAGTAGGTATGGTGTTCTTTGGATGCAACTCAGCATTCTTTGTCCTCCAAACACGACGAGTTGAGTTTTTACCAAAAAAGTTCTATTTTGGTTTCATATGACATTCTCCCAATCCTCTTCTGGATCATCCAAATGCACTCTAGCAAACTTCAGACGGGCCTGGACATGTACTGGCTTAAGCAGGGGGACACGTCTTGCACTGCAGGATTTGAGTCCCTGGCGGCGTAGTGTGTTACTGATGGTAGGCTTTGTTACTTTGGTCCCAGCTCTCTGCAGGTCATTCACTAGGTCCCCCCGTGTGGTTCTGGGATTTTTGCTCACCGTTCTTGTGATCATTTTGATCCCACGGGGTGAGATCTTGCGTGGAGCCCCAGATTGAGGGAGATTATCAGTGGTCTTGTATGTCTTCCATTTCCTAATAATTGCTCCCACAGTTGATTTCTTCAAAACCAAGCTGCTTACCTATTGCAGATTCAGTCTTCCCAGCCTGGTGCAGGTCTACAATTTTGTTTCTTGTGTCCTTTGACAGCTCTTTGGTCTTCGCCATAGTGGAGTTTGGAGTGTGACTGTTTGAGGTTGTGAACAGGTGTCTTTTATACTGATAACAAGTTCAAACAGGTGCCATTAATACAGGTAACAAGTGGAGGACAGAGGAGCCTCTTAAAGAAGAAGTTACAGGTCTGTGAGAGCCAGAAATCTTGCTTGTTTGTAGGTGACCAAATACTTATTTTCCACCATCATTTGCAAATAAATTCATAAAAATCCTACAATGTGATTTTCTGGATTTTTTTCCTCAATTTGTCTGTCATAGTTGACGTGTACCTATGATGAAAATTACAGGCCTCTCTCATCTTTTTAAGTGGGAGAACTTGCACAATTGGTGTCTGACTAAATACTTTTTTTCCCCACTGTATATAGGTAACTGCCACAATAATGGAAACAATTGAGTAAATGAGGGATACAAAGTATATTGAAAGCAGGTGCTTCCACATAGGTGTGGTTCCTGAGTTAATTAAGCAATTAACATCCCATCATGCTTTGAGTCACGTATAAAAATGCTGGGCAGGCCATTATTTTTGTCATTATTTTGGCTACCATGGCTTTGCCCCCATAGAATGACAATGCCCCCATCCACAGGGCAAGCGTGGTCACTGAATGGTTTTATGAGCATGAAAACTATGTAAACTGTATGCCATGGCCGTCTCAGTCACCAGATCTCAACCCAATTGAAACCAATAACAATTTAAAGGATATTTAACTACCCGTAGATTGGTCCTGGCTTTTTGTTGTTGTTGAATCATAATTATCAAAATAAATACAGTGCATATTTTGAAATAATTTATATTTTTCAAGAAACCATTGCAGAAAAGACAACATACTTGATTTGAGTCACAGAAAGCTTCAAACAATGACATACTGTAGTTGATATGTGAGTAGGCCTGAGTAGTACTGTGTAGCCTACATACTGCCCTCTGCTGTTGAGCTGTCGTATGGCCTTTCCAGGGCCTTCCAGCGTTGAGCCGAGCCCTTCTTAGTGCTTCATCATAATCACATTACCTTGACCTGATAAAACCGCATGTGGTACGAGTTCAAAAACAGGGCAAAACAAATCCTAACTAACTAATTATTTGCTTCCTTGATGTTGGATGTCCATGGATGGAAGTTATTTCTTTTTATCCAGTGCAGAACCCTCTAGACAGTTGCACCATTCGGGTTTTCTCCCTTTAAAGCTCAAGGAGTGTTTTACTAATTGGCAGGCATGCAGGAAGGAAGTAGTCCACTTCAATTAAAGCGTCCATGGTGGTACACAACACAAGACTCACTCTGGCCAAGTGTTTACAAAGGCTGCTATACCTCTAGCAGACCTCAATTTCCCTCTGCTCACGCCAACACTAACTAACACATCAAACTGATCTAAAGGTTATGGACACACGCCAAGAGCACGTGTGTGCACACGTGCACACATACACACTCACACACACACATACATCGTACATGTGTTTGGCCCTCTACAAATACAAAACCATTCATAGAGGGTTTTCTTTAATGGAAGCTTCTCTAATCTAAAACATGTAAAGTGTGGCAAGGCAGCTCTCTTGGCCCTTTACTGTTCTATTTAAAACGAATGATCTACCACTAGCTTTAAACAAAGCCTGTGTGTCTATGTACTCTGATGATTCAACAGTATACACATCAGCAACCACAGCTAGTGAAATCACTGCAGCCCTAAACAAAGAGTTGCAGTCAGTTTTGGAATGGGTGGCTAGTAATAATCTAGTCCTGAACATATCTAAAACAAAAAGCATTGCATTTAGTACAAACCATTCCCTAAGTTCTAGACCTCAGCTGAATCTGGTAATGAATGATGTGGCTGTTGAGCAAGTTGAGGAGATTTAACTTCTTGGTGTCACCTTAGAATGCAAATTGTCATGGTCCAGGCATATTGATTCAATTGTTGTAAAGATGGGGAGAGGTCTGTCTGTGATAAAGATATGCTCATCATTTTTAACACCACAATCGACCAAACAAGTACTGCAGGCTCTAGTTTGATCTTATCTTGACTATTGCCCAGTGCTTTTTTTGTATATACAGTGGGGAAAAAAAGTATTTAGTCAGCCACCAATTGTGCAAGTTCTCCCACTTAAAAAGATGAGAGAGGCCTGTAATTTTCATCATAGGTACACGTCAACTATGACAGACAAAATGAAAAAAATAAATCCAGAAAATCACATTGTAGGATTTTTTGTGAATTTATTTGCAAATTATGGTGGAAAATAAGTATTTGGTCAATAACAAAAGTTTCTCAATACTTTGTTATATACCCTTTGTTGGCAATGACACAGGTGAAATGTTTTCTGTAAGTCTTCACAAGGTTTTCACACACTGTTGCTGGTATTTTGGCCCATTCCTCCATGCAGATCTCCTCTAGAGCAGTGATGTTTTGGGGCTGTCGCTGGGCAACACGGACTTTCAACTCCCTCCAAAGATTTTCTATGGGGTTGAGATCTGGAGACTGGCTAGGCCACTCCAGGACCTTGAAATGCTTCTTACGAAGCCACTCCTTCGTTGCCCGGGCGGTGTGTTTGGGATCATTGTCATGCTGAAAGACCCAGCCACGTTTCATCTTCAATGCCCTTGCTGATGGAAGGAGGTTTTCACTCAAAATCTCATGATACATGGCCCCATTCATTCTTTCCTCTACACGGATCAGTCGTCCTGGTCCCTTTGCAGAAAAACAGCCCCAAAGCATGATGTTTCCACCCCCATGCTTCACAGTAGGTATGGTGTTCTTTGGATGCAACTCAGCATTCTTTGTCTTTGTCCGAGTTGAGTTTTTACCAAAAAGTTATATTTTGGTTTCATCTGACCATATGACATTCTCCCAATCCTCTTCTGGATCATCCAAATGCACTCTAGCAAACTTCAGACGGGCCTGGACATGTACTGGCTTAAGCAGGGGGACACGTCTGGCACTGCAGGATTTGAGTCCCTGGCGGCGTAGTGTGTTACTGATGGTAGGCTTTGTTACTTTGGTCCCAGCTCTCTGCAGGTCATTCACTAGGTCCCCCCGTGTGGTTCTGGGATTTTTGCTCACCGTTCTTGTGATCATTTTGACCCAACGGGTGAGATCTTGCGTGGAGCCCCAGATCGAGGGAGATTATCAGTGGTCTTGTATGTCTTCCATTTCCTAATAATTGCTCCCACAGTTGATTTCTTCAAACCAAGCTGCTTACCTATTGCAGATTCAGTCTTCCCAGCCTGGTGCAGGTCTACAATTTTGTTTCTGGTGTCCTTTGACAGCTCTTTGGTCTTGGCCATAGTGGAGTTTGGAGTGTGACTGTTTGAGGTTGTGGACAGGTGTCTTTTATACTGATAACAAGTTCAAACAGGTGCCATTAATACAGGTAACGAGTGGAGGACAGGGGAGTTGTTACAGGTCTGTGAGAGCCAGAAATCTTGCTTGTTTGTAGGTGACCAAATACTTATTTTCCACCATAATTTGCAAATAAATTCATTAAAAGTCCTACAATGTGATTTTCTGGATTTTTTTCTCAATTTGTCTGTCATAGTTGACGTGTACCTATGATGAAATTACAGGCCTCTCTCATCTTTTTAAGTGGGAGAACTTGCACAATTGGTGGCTGACTAAATACTTTTTTTCCCCACTGTATATATTTTTTACCTTTATTTAACTAGGCAAGTCAGTTAAGAACAAATTCTTATTTACAATGACGGCCTACACCGGCCAAACCTGGATGACGCTGGGCCAATTGTGCGCCGTCCTATGGGACTCCCAATTACGGCCTGTTATGATATAGCCTGGAATCGAACCAGGGTGTCTGTAATGATGTCTCAAGCACTGAGATGCAGTGCCTTAGACTGCTGCGCCACTCGGGAGCCCGATATGGTATGGTCAAGTGCTGCAAAGAAGGAGCTAGAAAAGCTGCAGCTGGCCCAGAACTATGCAGCACGTATTGCCCCTCAATGTACACAGAGGGCTAATCTCAACAGTATGCATGTCAGTCTCTCTTGGCTCAAAGTAGAGGAGAGATTGACTGCATCAATTCTTGTTTTTGTGAGAAATATCAATGTGTTGAAAATTCCAAATTGTCTGTATAATCAACTTACATATAGCTCTGAAAGACATACTTACCCCACCAGACATGCCACCAGGAGTCCCTTCAAAGTCCCCAGGTCCAGAAATTCAAGACAAGGTGCAGTATTACATAGAGCCATTATTGCATGCAACTCCTTTCCATCTCATATAGTGCTAGTAAACAGCAAACCTGGTTTCAAAAAACAAATAAAGCAACACCTCACGGCACAATGCCTCTCCCCCATGTGACCAAATGTTTGTGTGTATGTACTGACACTGTATGTGTAACTGATAGATGCACACACACACACACACATACCACACACACATACCACACACACACACATATTATTATTCTCTAGTTGTATTGTTTCTTTTTTTGTGTAAATTTGTGTCTTTAGTTGTAGTTTTTAATTATAATTTTTTATATATAAATGTATGTAAATTGTGAAGTATTTTTTTCTGTAATGTCTATTTCATTATGTGTCGGACCACAGGAAGAATAGCTGTCACCATTGGCGTCGGCTAATGGGGATTCTAATAAAATCATAAACCATTAATCGTACAATGGAAATAAGACAGCAAAAAAGGAACTCAAATAATAGAACTGTAGGCCTATTGCAACAGCATCATATTCAATAGTTAGGGCCCTGTGTTTTGGTTAATCATGTCACATGACCTGGATTTTAACCTTAATTTTAAGCCTTTTCCAGAAATGAGAATTAGACAAAAAATGAAAGCAATTGTCTGAGGATGGTGCTGGACCAATTGACATAAAAAGAAAAGGGGACAGTTTGATGAAAAAGCTTTAAATAAAGGTTAAAATCCAGGTCATGTGACATGATTAACCAAAACAGGGAACAATAGTACAAGGAGCATCTATTTGGCAACTAACCACATGAGATATTACTAGATTATGCCAATGGTAGAAGCATAAACTTGAGACATGATATACAATGACCAACCAAAACAACTACAATGGACTCAATTAAATCAATCTTGTATTGCAGAGTTTACGTAGTAGCTCTTTTTTCTCATGGTCAAAATAACCCTACTACTGGTACTACTACTTCACTCAGAGGTAGATACTTCCAGTACTTAGCTAGAATATGGAGTGTGATCAATGGACTGCCAGAGTGTGATCAATGGACTGCCAGAGTGTGATCAATGGACTGCCAGAGTGTGATCAATGGACTGCCAGAGTGTGATCAATGGACTGCCAGAGTGTGATCAATGGACTGCCAGAGTGTGATCAATGGACTGCCAGAGTGATGGTTTTGGTTTTCTTACAGTGAATAGGAACAATGCACCTCTGGTTATTACTCTTCTTAGTCATATAGAAATTCATAGTGTTTGCAGCCTACTGTAAATCAGGGGAAACTGCAAATGTAGTTCCTCAAAATCAGATCCATAATCTTAACTATTCTGTATATACTGTATTGCAAAAATACAATTTCATCATTAAAATGTCGAAAACTGAATTTGACATTATATTAGGGATAAAACAGTATTAGATTGCTATAGTCTGTATAATTCTTCAAGTCTCTCGTTCCACCTTGTGGTCAAATAGTATAATGGCAGCATCTAACGGGATACCACACAGTCTCTAACGTTCATGCAAAATAATACAAAAAAGTATAAAACTGCTTGAATTCATTATGAAGAGAAAACAATTATTAAATTGGCATGACATCATGCTCTGGGAGGTGTCCTTGCGTATTTAATACAAACAGATCATTAGTCAGTTCCTTGTATAAAAAAGTGACAGCAAGTTAATGAAATTCATTATAATTTTTGTATTGAATTTTATTTGGGCAAAATACATATACAACAATATGTACAATATTGTATGTATAAATATGTACAATGTGTTCTCAGAGGATAGCTCTTCAAAGTATTAATTAAAACACTTGTTTCCAAAGTGGTCCTCGATGGTAAAAACATATAGAACATCTACTGATTAAAAGACAAGACAGAATTACAAACAACCACATTACATTCATTCATCTTGACATCCTAAAAAGTGGATATACACATTGCACATCACCCTAACCTTAAAGATACAAATTCATTGCACATCGTTCCTAACTGTAAAAAAACAACCTGACCAGCAGTAGCAGTAACAAAAGGGGGCACAAGGTGGCAGTATTAGACAACCTTGTCCAAATGAAAACCTTTGCCTGCTTTTTAAAGCCATTTCTATTATTTGCTTGCTTGATCTCCAAGGGGAGGCTATTCCATAGACAAAGGCTTGCATAGATAAACATGCTAATCGCAATACTGTTTACTCTTGGGAGGGACATTCAGCATGTACCTGATAACATTATTTTTGCACAACCTGCATTCTCTTCTTGAGCTTTTTTGATAGCCCACTATACGAGGGGGAGCAGGCGTAGTCAAAGTGACATTGAATCAAGGTTGAGACAAGCAGTTTCTTAACTTAATGTTAAAGGATCTAGTGTTACGGTATATACATGTCAGTTTGTTTGCTGTTTTAGAAAGGATTATAGCAGCAATCTGATCTCCAGATAGAGATTGATCCAGGGATACACCAAGACAAGTGACGCTTGTCTTTGCTTAAATGTCCTTGCCTGCACAGTTCACCTTGTCAGACAATCTATGCTTTGCTCCAAACGAACTCGATTCAGTTTTGATCAAATATAGCGACAATTTGTTGTTAATCAACCAATCACTAACAGAATGCAATATTTTACTCTAGGTCTCCTCTTTGTAAGCCATATCCCTCCCTGATACCAGTAGGACCGAGTTATCAGCATAAAGCAGGAGTTTGCACTTGGAATACTGCAGCTGGCATATCATTGACTTATATAAGGAATAAGAATGGCCCTAAGATTGATCCCTGACAGAACATCACCAACATTACATACTTTTGTTCTGTTGGTGAGGTAAGACCTAAACCAATTTACTGCTACATCATTTAGACCCATGCATTTTAGTTTAATCAGAAGAATGTCATGGTCCACAGTGTCAAACGCTTTCTGCAAGTCTAACATGACCATACCTGTATAGTTCCCCTTGTCACTTTCTTGCTTGATGTGGTCAAAAAGGTCAATAAGGCAAGTATCAGTTGAATGAGCTGTTCTAAAACCAGATTGAAGTTTCTAAAGTAGTTTGTGCTTGAGAAAGTTTCCCACATCTGTTTTGCTGCTCTTCTTGTGGAGCGGAAACACCCTGGCTGTCTCGAGATAATTGGGGAATTTACCACTACTAATAGAAAGGTTTACAATATGCGTTATCATTTTAGCAGTGACACAGGCACTATCCTTAATGAATCTTGCAGGAAGGTTATCCAAACCAATTGATTTGTTTGTCCTCATTGAGCATAGCAGATTGGAAACGTTGTCCTCTGTTACCATACACAGCTCAAACAAGTCATTTGTGATATTTTTGCTATGGTAAAATTTTTCAATGAAGGACTGGCCATAGAGTCCAGAGCAGGTCAGTAACTTCATAACCAGGGATGAGGCTATAGTGGTAAAGAATGTGTTAAAATGATTGCAACCTTTGCCTTGTCATAGCATAAAACTTCACAATATCCAGGCCAATACCACAGTATTTTAACTTATGAGCAGTTGTTGAGCCAATGTCCTTTAAAGTTTTCCACACTTTACGAGGCTGATGTAAGTTGTCATTTACAGCGTCTATGTAATACTGGAATTTGCCCTTATCCATCTTGCATCTTGCCTAGATTATACATTTAATATAACCATCATAGTCTTGTTGTAGATTTCTCCTTTTGAATTCAGCCAGGTAGCTATCCCTTTTCCTAATTAGGTCTAAGATCTCCAGAGTGATCAATTTCCCTGACCGCTGTTTGATTCAAATTTGTTTAATTGGTGCCAGAGAGTCAAGTGCTGAAAGGTAAAAAGATACCAAGCTTGATCAACATCATCACAATTTAATACATCAGACCAATCGAAATTACCAAGGTCTTCTAAAAAACGTTCCTTTGAGTATTGTTTCATAAACCGTACCTTCATATAGGTATTACCTGTTTCAAGTGGCATTTTTTATTTCTTATGGGTACAGTAGGTTACCATATGATCACTAAAACCAATATTTAATTTAATTTAATATAAATAACTGATTAAAGGTATACAGGACATTTACTAGTGTACTTTTCCTGGGTGGTAACTGCACATATGTATTGAAATCACCAAGCAGAATACATTCCCTGTCAGCAAATACATTGTGATCACAGCAAGTGGATTCGAGTAAATCATAAAAATCCCTAACCCTAACCCTAACCCTTCATAGGAGGCCAGTGGCAGTATGTCTACCGAGTATGTCTACCGATGCGACCTCAAGTTCATCCATTTGCATATCTGAGCCAGGGTTAAAAAGCACAGATGCCGCCACCATTTCGGTTGCTGTCATTTAGATGAATGCTACAACCTCATTGTCCTCAATTGACCCATCGAGCCATGTCTCAGTCACAGCAACTACTGCAGCCCGGGTGTACAAAGCAAGGAGTCAAAATACTTTTTCATAAAGAGTGCAAAAATTGAAAAGCATATCATATAGGTAAACAAACCTTTCAAAGGAAGCGTTTGATTGGTTGGAAGAGTTTGAATATGTTTGAATGGTGTGAATAGGATATCATTCAGAATGTCAGTCTCCATACAGTTCATATTGTGGTCACAGACCATGTGTGCATCCCAAATGTAACCCTATTCCTTGGTCAAAAATAGTTTTCAATTAGATCACAAAATGAATGACTTGTTTTATCGCTGCACATGTTCACAATGGAAAAATCATCTAGTTTAGGGTGTCTGTATACCCATCATTGAACTTTGACCTGATTTACCAAGCGTTACTGGTTTGTATAACCAGTTCAAAACGCCAAGATATCCAGATGAATTGCATTTCAAAAGTGCAGTGACTGTCTCTATTAGTTGAGAGCGAACCATCTTTCTATGTCACAGTGGAAAACAAAACCACAACTGGCAAGTTGTCAAAAACAGACAAAGTTGGAACAAAACACAAGTCACTCAACCCTGAACAATTCTAATCCTTACAAATAGATCAAAAGAAAATCAAGGAAATACCTTAGACCAGAGATATATATTTACATATACATATTCGGCTCTGCTATAGCCTATAGGCCATGGGTTGGCAACAGGCGGCCCACGGTTTTTGGTCAAAACACTGTAGAATCACCAGGAATTCAGCTAAACATTTGTTTAATTTAGAAAATCTGTTCCCAAGTATTCCCAAGAAGAAAAAAAGAGACATGATTGTGTCTCAATGTAATCAAGGTATGAAATTATTGTTATTTTCAAATATAATCTATTTTTGGGTTTAGGTGTGGTCAATTTGCAGTGTAATGATTATTATAATTATCTTCCGGTCACCGACCATCCGCTCCGACAAAAATCGTGCCGCAGCTGAATCTAGTTGCCTACCCCTGCTATAGGCCAACTGTATTTTAAATACTTCAACTAATTTCCTTCAACAAGCACAAGTATTATAGGCTCTATTTGTCGACCACCCTGGGCAGGGGGAGAGGTAAAGACCGTTTCAGTAGGTTTAAAAACTCTCTTCTCTATTTCTCCTTTCATCTCAACTCTATTGCTCTAGGTCACGTGTCAGACTCGTTCCACGGAGGGCCGAGTGTCTGAGGGTTTTCCCTCCTCCCTTGGACTTGATTGATGAATTAAGGTCACTAATTACTAAAAACTCCCCTCACCAGGTTGTCTAGGTCTTAATTGAAAGGAAAAACCAAAAACCCACAGACACTAGGCCCTCCATGGAATGAGTTTGACAACCCTGCTCTAGGTATAGGGCCCTCAAACTCATCTCTGGACCTCAAAGCCAGTTACACTGCATTTTATCAGGGACTGATTTAGACCTGGGACACCAGGTGTGTGCAATTCATTATCAGGTAGAACAGAAAACCAGCAGGCTCCAGGCCTCGTTGGATAAGAGTTGAATATCCCCTGATCTAGAGAGTTATCAACATTAACATCTCAAAATCACTGCCACCCTGGGGCACTCTGTTCACAACGTTGACATCTGCAAACCACTCACCCGCACGACGCCATACACGCTGTCTCCCATCTGCCCAATACAGTTGAAACTGGGATTCATCCGTGAAGAGCACACTTCTCTAGTGTGCCAGTGGCCATCGAAGGTGAGCATCTGCCCACTGAAGTCGGTTACGACGAAGAACTGCAGTCAGGTCAAGACCCTGGTGAGGACGACGACCACGCCGATGAGCATCCCTGAGACCGTTTCTGATATTTTGTGCAGAAATTCTTTGGTTGTGCAAACCCACAGTTTCATCAGCTGTCTGGGTGGCTGGTCTCAGACGATCCCGCAGGTGAAGAAGCCGGACGTGGAGGTCCTGGGCTGGCGTGGTTACACGTGATCTGCGGTTGTGAGGCTAGTTGGACGTACTGCCAAATTCTCTAGAACGACGTTGGAGGCGGCTTACGGTAGAGAAATGAACATTAAATTATCTGGCAACAGCTCTGGTGGACATTCCTGCAGTCAGCATGCCAATTCCACGCTCTCTCAACATTTTAGACATCTGTAGCATTGTGTTGTGTGACAAAACTGCACATTTTAGAGTGACCTTTTATTGTCCCCAGCACAAGATGCACCTATGTAATGATCATGCTGTTTAATCAACTTCTTGATATGCCACACCTGTCAGGTGGATGGATTATCTTGGCAAATGAGAAATGCTCACTAACATGGATGTAAACATATTTGTGCACAACATTTGAGAGAAATAAGCTTTTTGTGCATTTGGAAAATGCCTGGGATATTACATTTCAGCTCATGAAACATGGGACCAACACCTTACATGTTGCATTTATATATTTATATAAGTCTGTAATGTCTATGTTAATGTTTTCAACGTATGTCAATTGTAACACATTTCTGTCTGTAATGTATTTTCGTTATGTGTCGGACCCCAGGAAGACTAGCTGTCAAATCATAAACCATTCATCATACAATGGAAATAAGACAGCAAAAACAGAACTCAAATAAAAGGAAAGCAAAAAACACACAGGGTTGGCTTGGTTAACAACATGTTAACCAGTGGTTCCCAACCAGGGGTACCAGGACCCCTGGGGGTACTCGACCCATCCACAGGGGGTACTTGAGAAGACTCATGAGACTATAGACCTGCTGGTAAAATGCACATGAGGGGGTACATCAGGGGTTCTCCGGGCAGAGCAAAATTCAGTTGGTGGTACAGTAACCGAAAAAGGTTGGGAACCACTGATGTAAACTATATTTTGTCTCCAAATGTATATTGAAAACATAAATACATTTGCACAATGAGCACTTGTTGTCTCTCAAATACATTGTTACAATTGTTGGTTAGCTAGCTAGCTAATTTGTTCCATATTAGCATGGACATGACATCAGTCAAAACAAGACATGGTATCAATAACAAGATACCGCGAGCTATATATGTATGTGTATTTATTTGTATGTATGTATGTACAGTGCCTTCGGAAAGTATTCAGACCCCTTGACTTTTTCAAAATTTTGTTACGTTACAGCCTTATTCTAAAATTGATTAAATAAATAAAAATCCCTAGCAATCTACACACAATACCCCATAATGACAAAGCGAAAACAGGTTTTGTATTTTTTTATTTATTTATTAAAAATAAAGAATCATAACACAACGCCAGCCACATCGGTGCGCACAAATCATTTTCAACCCGTCTATACAGTGTTTTCAACTTACATATTTGACACACTTTGCCATACATAATTACATTGTGCATGTTCATTTATACAGTGATTATTCTTCAGCATGTGCTCTTCTGAGATTTGAACTCACAACTTATTGGTTCACGGCGTTACGATCTTTGTGCTACGTGCACCATGTCTGTGTCAGTTAGCAGTTAACCTTAAGAGTCTATTGACGCACCCGTGTGTCAATCTAATTAACATGATAAAAAAATCCCCATCAAAATCTGTCTGTTTAAGCTACAGATACCTATTTTGCATGGGCTGCGTCTCAATCCACCACATCCGCCTATGTCTGCCTTCCGCAGCTGCGGTGGAAAGTGGCAGAGCTACAGCGCTGTTTGTCAGACCAGGAGACGTTCCAAAAATCTGTATTCTCACAGGAACGTCTGTAGCGTCCGAATGGTTTGGCCTACTAACTATTATGAGCCCTCTATGGAAAGATTATACTTTTCTCCGTTTTGCTCTACGACCCCCACAAGTGTCACGGGACTCGTCTGAAGGTAACCCACACAAATGAATGGAAGTATGGAGCTTAGACTTTTAGAGGTATTAATCTGACTATTCTATCATCATTGATTTGATTTACTTATTTCAGCAAATTTAGGGATTTCTGTATAGTGGTCTAATGTTGGTGGGGCATTTGACCCTGTTTTAATGTTACTCCTGAATCACTATGATCAATAAAATAGCTTTTCTTGAGTCTACTTTTAACAGAGCAGAAATGTACTCAGAATAGCCTGAAGCCACAGGGCTCTTCTTGCAGGCTGTCAAAGCTATACCAATCCCCCAGAAGGAAAACAGAACCTAACAGGTAGGCGTGATTGTTACTAGGATCTAATTGGTGCAATCTCAGCTGATGTGTCAGCTGAGGCAGGCACTCAGGTTCCCTTTCTGAACTGGCTTCACTTTATTTGTTTAATGTTGGTGGGGCATATTATTCTGTTTCAATGTTACTCCTGAATCACTATTATAAATATAATACTTTTTCTTCAGAGTATTTTTTTATTGTATTTTCTGTTTTAATTTTTACCCCCTTTTTCTCCCCAATTTCGTGATTACGATCTTGTCTCATCGCTGCAACTCCCCAACGGGCTCGGGAGAGGTGAAGGTCGAGTCATGCGTCCTTCGAAACATAACCTGCCAAACCGCGCTTCTTAACACCCGCTCGTTTAACCCAGAAGCCAGCTGCACCAATGTGTCAGAGGAAACACCGTTCAACTGACAACCGAGTTCAGCCTGCCCGACACAAGGAGTCGCTAGAGCGCAATGAGCCAAGTAAAGCTGGCCAAACCCTCCACTAACCCAGACGACGCTGGGCCAATTGTGCGCCGCCCTATGGGACTCCCGGTCACGGCTGGTAATGACACAGCCTGGGATCGAACCCCAGGCTGTAGTGACGCCGCAACACTGCGATGCAGTGCCTTAGACCGCTGCGCCACTCAGGAGGCCTTCAGAGTATTTTTTACAGAGATGAGATTTACTTTGAAGTGCAAAGTGAAATCAGTCATTGATACAGACATGGTGGCGTAGCAGGAAGATCGGAATACCGTAAAACAAGAGATTGTGAGTTCAAATTCCAGGTGAGGACATGTTCAATAATGTTTCAATCCAATTAGCGACAGATTTTCATGCAAATATTATAAAATCTGCATAAAAACAGCTTAATTTCCCCACCAAAGTAGTGTCTTCATCAAATTGACTTAAAAGGCTGTGCGTGATGACGTATTTCACATAAAATAAATGTTGCGGTTAAATTCCCATGTGCCGAATTTTTTGTTTTGTTTAATGGATTTCATCACATTTTCAACTCTGTCACAAAAAATTTTGCGTTATATAGCGAATGTGCCAAATCTGGTCTTGGCACGTGCGCTCTAGCCAACAGCTTGCAGATACAGTGCGGGTATAGCCTACTACATGATGAGATTATTATGGAAAAAGAGCGAGATTATTTTTATTTGTCAAATGGCAGCCAAGCATCGATCATCATGTCATCAGAATAAGACTCTTGATATTTATTGGAAAGGAGCATCAACGTCATCACCTTGCACATTCACCACCCTGTGAAGTTCATCATAACTTATTTCATATGTAGCCTAATAAACGGCATGCTTTCCCAAGTCGTAGTGCGTTGCTCCATGTTTTCTTCGATTTGATTGTTATTATATCAATATTTGCGCATAAAGGAGTTTCGACCACCATTTCTCGCATAATTAATATCCCACCTTGTCTAGCGTATTTAGTTTTGTTGACATTTGGAAAGTTTAGCTGTTTCCATCAGGCCTGTTGTGACATTTTATATCCGACATTTTACTAACAAAAAAGGTTGAATGGAAACCTGGTTACTGTAATCATGTATGTCAAAGTGTGTCAAATATGTAAGTTGAAAACCCTGTATGTTAAAAGCACTGTTTGTGTGTGTGGGTGTCCCTAGCATTGCCAAAAGACAAAGAGCTGTGACTGGATCAGTGGTTCACCAATCAGGGCCTTGATGGGCTTGGCAACAGTAACACGGGTGATGTGTGATGAAACTAAGGTGCGTATTTTGAGACAACGTGCCAAGACTGTCCTAAAAACATCCTCGGGGACGCCCTCGGGATCAACCGGGAACTAGAGAAAACCTCCAGGGGACCATGACACAAGGTCCTGACAACTTTAGACTACCATTTCGTGATATCCCGGGGACGTCCTAACTACTCATTATTGTTTGCAGGGGAGGCTAAAGAAATTCAGCTTGGCCCCTATGATCATTACGAACTTCTACAGATGTACCATCGAGAGCATTCTGTCGGGCTGTATCGCCACCTGGTACAGCAACTCCAGAGGGTGGTGCGGTCAACCCAACGCATCATTGGGGGCACACTGCCTGCCCTCAAGGACATCTACAGCACCCAGAGCCATAGAAAGGCCAAGAAGATAATCAAGGACCTCAGCTCCCAAGCCACGGCCGGTTCACCCCGCTACCATCTAGAAGGTGGAGACAGTACAGGTGCATCAAATCTAGGATCAGGAGACTGATAAACAGCTTCTATCTCCAGGTCATCAGACTGTTAAACAGCCATCACTAGCCGGTCTCCGCCCGGTACCCTGCCCTGCACCTTAGACACTGTCACTAGCCCGGCTACCACCCGGTACTATACCCTGCACCTTAGAGACTGCTGCCCTAGAGTCATTGAATACTGGTCACTTCAATCATGTTTACATATTGTTTTACCCATTCTATATGCATATACTGTATTCTAGTCAAGGCTTATCCAATATAACAACTGCTGTACACACCTTTTCTATTCATATACTGTCCATACAGTCTATTCAAACCATTTATATACGTTTATATTTATATTCCAGACTCTGACATTGCTCATTCTGATATGTCCTAATTTATTTTTATTTTTGGATTGTGTGGGTATTGTTATTGTATTGCTTGATATTGCTGCACTGTTGGAGCTAGAGACATCTTCAAATCTGTGTACACAAACAATAAACTTTGATTTGATGTACATTGAAGAACACAGCAGCTTTTCTGCATTTGTTATTTCTGTATAATAAAAAATCAACAATGAATTTGGCTCTTTTACAATGGGGGTCAATGGGCGTGGTCGACGGGAATTAATTCGTATGATGTGAATATCGACTTGGAGTTACCATGAGCTGTAGCCTGGGTACCACCAGTCTTTTTAGCTAACATTCTACTCCTTGCCACTCCTGTCATTTGCCAAAGAGATTAGCCTTTCTTCAATAGTCCCAGTCGGTATTAAATAGAATGTTGCGGCCCGGTTACCCCATTGGCTCACAGCAAAAACGTCACCTTTTACAAATGCAATTTTCTTGTTTTCTGTTTGTTTAGTCAATTACAAAACTACATTTAAGAAAAGTACAGCTTGTCTAAAGATTCGTTTTCAACATTGCCTGCTCCGAACCGTTCTCACTACTTAGAAAAACGTAATATTGTAGGGCTTCCCTCATGTCCCTTTTCATGACCGTGCTACATTAGACACGTGAGTGAGTGCTAGCTAGCTACCAACCAGAAAATGGACTATTGCTAGCTACCAAACAAACAGACTATACAGCTAGAAGTAGTGAGTGGAGTTACAAACGGACTATACTAAACGAGTTAAATGTCTTACCTATGATTAAATGTTTTCCACACATATAGCTACGTGTATCCTACTTGGACACCGGGTCCCCACAATTTCCTACTCTCCCATGCCGAATAGCCTGAAGCCACAGGGCTCTTCATTGTGAACCGTAGGTCTGGTTTTTTTACTTGGTTGAACAACACAGCAGCTTTTCGGCATGTTTTGTTATTTCTGTATAGCAAAAAAATCGACGTCGAAGTTGTGGGGGTCAATGGGAAAGAATGTTTTGTTTTTGAATGAATTTTTTCTTATGACATGTATACCGACTCGGAATAGCTTCAAATATGAACATTCTATCATTTATGAGCTCGAGGAGATAAGAGTTGACACTGATTCAATAAACCTCATAGCTATCCAATCACAAAGGTTATGCAAATATTGGAAATCACCTATTTTTTCTAACACAGATGGCATTGTTGTCCGGTTGCTAAGCAACCATTTTTTCTTGTCCAGACGAAAGCAAGTCTATCAAAAGTTGATATCTCACGTCTAAATTCTCAAACTAAATACAGTACATACTGTAATTCCAACCACACTAAGCTTTGATTTTAAGCCTAAAAATTCAACAACAACTTGCCTAGCTAACAGCTAAATGTTTTCTAATTCTATTTTCGAGGCTCCACATGTTGTGATGGAAAATGTTAGTGTGATTTCCAACAAACAATGAGCAACTCCGACAGAATTCCAACTGCATATTGAACGTTCAGATTGCTGAAAGGCCTGTCTCTTTGGCAAATGACAAGAGTGGCAAGGAGTGGAATGTTAGCTAAAAAGACTGGTACCCAGACTGAGAATACACTTAACAAGCTGTAGTTCCTACTCCTAAATTGTATACCTGGACTTTGAGCATCTGAGCAGAGCAGACAGAGCACCATTCTAGCCGACTGACACATTATGTTATTAATTGATTCAGGTTAATATGTGCAATTTACACTCATACTAGGCCTACATTACTTTATTATAGCTTATGTACATTTCTTTCTATATTAGCTACTTTGTGCAAGGATTTGTTGAAACATTGTTCCATTCTGAAAAAAGACAACACAACTCTCAGAATGCCGTGCTTTATTAGCAGTTCTTAAATTCCTTATCTGCTCATTTAAATTTGTAGATCACATTTGTATTGTTCCTTGTGCCCTTTTCCTCTTATCAGACAATATTTGACTTTCACTCAGTAGAAGATTCCGGAACTTTATCTAGGTTATGTGGTCTTATCAACTTTCCAGATAACAAGGTTCTGGGTGCATTAATGTGGGTCATTGTGGTCGGACTGTACTTTGTCAACATTTGGTGATTTATGGATATTAAGTGAAACACACAGGCAAACATACATTTTTTATTGGCATAGCCTACATTTCTGGATCCAGTATAGGTATTGAGAAGTACTACTTGTAGTTTAGAAATCAACTGCCTGGGACTATAACATTTGTCACTTTCTCTTTCTCAGCTTTCGTTTGTGGCACTGACTGGCAATAAGATGTATCCCTACCTACCGTAGGCAGAGAGGCATCATAAAAAGGTTGCCATGCAAAGAGCAAAAAACAAAAGCCCACTGATAACTGCTACTGATAACACTGATAAGCATTGCTTTAGCTAGATGTCACTCCTGACTTTTTCCATGCACCCAGCTATTTTGTTTACGTGTGTATTTCCCTTTGATATTCTGCTGAAATATGTCATTACAATTTAGTTGTATTGGTTTCAAATCAAATCAAAGTTTATTGGACGCGGACACCGTTTTGCAGATGTTATCGCAGTTGCAGCGAAATGCTTAATATCTGCAAAACTGTACACGTGAATAATAAACTTTGATTTGATTTAATATGAAATATTTGTTTATGTACAAAATGGAGCATACTCACAAAAACATATATTGCATTTATACATCTATTCTTCAATCACTTTTAAATATATTTAAAATAGACTTTTCCCACTGAAGGTTATCACACTAAAGGTGGAGCTGAGAGAGAATAGAAATCCAGCTCATGATAAATAATGTACAGTACCAGTCAAAGGTTTGGACACACCTACTCAATCAAGGGTTTTTCTTTATTTCTACTATTTTCTACATTGTAGAATAATAGTGAAGACATCAAAACTATGAAATAACACATATGGAATCATGTAGTAACCAAAAAAGTGTTATACAAATGTCACGCCCTGACATAGAGTGGGCTAGTTGGTTTAGTCAGGGTGTGAATATCTATGTGTGGGAATTTCTATGTGGACATTCTATGTCATTGTATTTCTATGTTGTCTGGGTGTGGTTCCCAATCAGAGGCAGCTGTCGATCGTTGTCTCTGATTGGGGATCATACTTTGGCAGCCTGGTTGCCTACCTTAGTTGTGGGATCTTGACTCGTGTTTGGCTTGTTGTGTGTAGCCACTGGTTGAGCTTCACGTGCCGTTGTTTTGTTATTTTGTCAAGTGTTTATTCGTCTTAATAAACATGTACGCATACCATGCTGCACCTTGGTCTGACCCATCTCTCAACGACCGTGACAACAAATCAAATTATATTTTATATATGAGATTCTTCAAATAGCCACCCTTTGCCTTGATGACAGCTTTGCACACTCTTGGCATTCTCTCAACCAGTTTCATGAGGTAGTCATCTGGAATGCATTTCAATTAACTTGTGTGCCTTCTTAAAAGTTAATTTGTGGAATTTCTTTCCTTCTTAATGCGTTTGAGCCAATCAGTTGTGTTGTGACAAGGTTGGGGTGGTAAACAGAAGATAGCCCTATTTGGTAAAAGTCCAAGTCCATTTTATGTCAAGAACAGCTCAAATAAGCGAAGATAAACGACAGTCCATCATTACTTTAAGACATGAAGGTCAGTCAATATGGAACATTTCAAGAACTTTTAAAGTTTCTTCAAGTGCAGTCGCAAAAACCATCAAGCGCTATGATGAAACTGGCTCTCATGAGGACCGCCACTGGAAAGGAAGACCCAGAGTTAACTCTGCTGCAGACGATAAGTTCATTAGAGTTAACTGCACCTAAGATTGCAGCCCAAATAAATGCTTCACAGAGTTCAAGTAACAGACACATCTCAACATCAACTGTTCAGAGGAGACTGCATGAATCAGGCCTTCATGGTCTAATTGCTGCAAAGAAACCACTACTAAAGGACACCAATAATAAGAAGAGACTTGCTTGGGCCAAGAAACACGAGCAATGGACATTAGACAGGTGGAAATCTGTCCAACCATCATGTCTTTGTGAGACGCAGAGTAGGTGAACGGATGATATCCGCATGTGTGGTTCCCACCATGAAGCATGGATGAGGAGGTGTTATGGTGTGGCGGTGCTTTGCTGGTGACACTGTCTGTGATTTATTTAGAATTCAAGGCACTCTTAACCAGCATGGCTACCACAGCATTCTGCAGCGATACACCATCCCATCTGGTTTGCGCTTAGTGGGACTATCATTTGTTTTTCAACAGGACAATGACCCAAAACACACCTCCAGGCTGTGTAAGGGCTATTTTACCAAGAAGGAGAGTGATGGAGTGCTGCATCCAAACTGCCTCTGGAAGCAATGTCAGCACAAGAACTGTTCGTCGGGAGCTTCATGAAATGGGTTTCCATGGCCGAGCAGCTGCACACAAGCCTAAGATCGGCTGGAGTGGTGTAAAGCTCGCCACCATTGGACTCTGGAGCAGTGGAAACGCGTTCTCTGGAGTGATGAATCACGCTTCACCATCTGGCAGTCAAACTGACAAATCTGGGTTCGGCGGATACAAGGAGAACGCTACCTGCCCAAATGCATAGTGCCAACTGTAAAGTTTGGTGGAGGAGGAATAATGGTCTGGGGCTGTTTTCATTGTTCAGTCTAGAACCCTTAGTTCCAGTGAAGGGAAATCTTAATGCTACAGCATACAATGACATTCTAGACGATTCTGAGCTTCCAACTTTGTGGCAACAGTTTGGGGAAGGCCCTTTCCTGTTTCAGCATGACAATGCCCCCGTGCACAAAGCAAGGTCCATATAGAAATGGTTTGTGGAGATCGGTGTGGAAGAACTTGACTGGCCTGCACAAAGTCCTGACCTCAACCCCATTGAACACCTTTGGGATGAATTGGAACGCCGACTGCGAGCCAGACCTAATCGCCCAACATCAGTGCCCAACCTCAAAAATGCTCTTGTGGTTGAATGGAAGCAAGTCCCTGCAGCAATGTTTCAACATCTAGTGGAAAGCCTTCCCAGAAGGCTTGGCTGAGGTCCATATCCGGATGTTGATATGCTTTTTGATATGCTGGAAATAAGGACGATTTCTGATGCATTTCTGAGTTTTCAGCATACAGTGCATTCGGAAAGTGTTCAGACCCCTTCACTTTTTCCACAGGTTTCCTCCAGACGTGACGCTTGGCATTCAGGCCAAAGAGTTCAATCTTGGTTTCATCAGACCAGAGAATCTTGTTTCTCATGGTCTGAGAGTCCTTTAGGTGCCTTTTGGCAAACTCCAAGCAGGCTGTCATGTGCCTTTTACTGAGGAGTGGCTTCCGTCTGGCCACTCTAACATAAAGGCCTGATTGGTTGAGTGCTGCAGAGATGGTTGTCCTTCTGGAAGGTTCTCCCATCTCCACAGAGAAACTCTGGGACTCTGTCAGAGTGACCATCGGGTTCTTGGTCACCTCCCTGACCAAGGCCCTTCTCCCCCGATTGCTCAGTTTGGCCGGGGAGCCAGCTCTAGGAAGAGCCTTGGTGGTTTCAAACTTCTTCCATTTAAGAATGATGGAGGCCACTGCGCTGCAGAAATGTTTAGGTACCCTTCCCCAGATCTGTGCCTCGACACAATCCTGTCTCGGAGCTCTACGGACAATTCCTTCGACCTCATGGCTTGGTTTTTGCTCTGACATGCACTGTCAACTGTGGGACCTTACATAGACAGGTGTGTGCCTTTTCAAATCATGTCCAATCAGTTGAATTTACAACAGGTGGACTCTAATCAAGTTGTAGAAACATCTCAAGGATGATCAATGGAAACAGGATGTACCTGAGCTCAATTTCGAGTCTTATAGCAAAAGGTCTGAATACTTATGTAAGTAAGTAATTTGAGAAATCACACAACTGCGAGGCGTGGGGAGGGTTAGGGGGAAGATGTTGTGGGAGATGATTGGTTGGTAGATTAAGCCAATGCCTATGCACCCGGAGTTTCTTCTGGTTTGGCTAAAGATGGCCAAGTTTGACGCGTTGGCCCACCAGACACATTTGGGCAGAATTGTGTGTGGGAATGAGATTAGGTGATTATTTTATATTTTGAATTTTTACCCCAATTTCGTGATTACTATCTTGTCTCATCGCTGCAAGTCTCCAACGGGCTCCGGAGAGGCGAAGGTCGAGTCATGCGTCCCCCGAAACATGACCCGCCAAACCGCGCTTCTTAACACCCGCTCGCAAAACCCGGAATCCAGCTGCACCAATGTGTCGGAGGAAACACCATTCAACTGACGTCAGCCTGCAGGCTCCCAGCCCGCCACAAAGAGTCACTAGAGCGCGATGAGCCAAGTAAAGTCCCCCTGGCTGGGCCAATTGTGCGCCACCCTATGGGGCTCCCGGTCACGGCCGGTAATGACACAGCCTGGGATTGAACCCCAGGCTGTAGTGATGCCGCAACACTGCGATGGAGTGCCTTAGACCGCTGTGCCACTCGGGAGGCTGATTGAGGCTGATTAGGTGATTATTTTAATGTTTTATTCAACATTTTCGGCAAGTGACTTCCACTGGGCACACACTGGTTGAATCAACATTGTTTCAATGTAATTTGTCAACGTATTTTCACGTGCAATCAATGTCCAAAATATATTGGATTTGAAAAAAGTCATCAACCAGTATTGTTTTTACATAATTTCAACCATTCAAATTAGGGTAAAACTTAAACTTAAATACATTGACTTACGTATATCTAATTTCAACATAATCATCAGAATTATGTATACATTGAAAATGCGTAGAACATTCCATATAGAAACGTGCCTACACACAGGACCTGTATATATATTTTTTATACAGACTAGCTAAAAAATAAGTGAAAATGTAGGCTAAGGCAAAAGCTGTTTGGCTGAGTCGCGACTCCCGAAGAGGAAGAAGCTGATTCTGATTAATAAACAACGCCATAATTGAAAAATATCTCTAGTCCCCACTTCGGATTTCCCACTTCAAGCCCAAATATATCATACTTTGACAAAAATTATGACTTATTGACTTCAATCATTGTGCAACATCATGGGTAAACTCTGGGGATGGTCTTTCAGTTGAAAAAAATGTTAATTTCTGCTCTTGTGGTAGGACTTTACATTTGTGTAAATTGGCCTATGGTGTCTGCAGCAGGGGCGGTGTGTTCAATAGGGCGATATGGGCGACGCACTGCCAAACGGGAAAAGGAAGGGATTTTTTTTCTAATCAATTATATCACGGCAACAGTAGTTATCAGTGTTGTAATCTAGACGTCTGATCTGCCACAGTGCCACACTGCCACTAAATGTCCAATCAGGCTAAAGTCGTGCTTCAAATGGCTCCCCCCCCCTTTTGGGGCGATTTCAGTCAGGTTGAAAATCGCCCAGAAGTCTGTCATAGACTCCCATGTAAAATCTATTTTTTTCAAATTTCAGAGCTTTCAATACAATCTCTATGGGTGTCTGAGGGCTTGCACTTACGCGCTTTCGTCATACGTAACGTAACCATGAACGTAACTAAGAAAAGACCGGGTAGCAGCCTCAATCAATTCACTACTACTATCAAAATGGCTAGGCTTCAGTGCAACTCGATTGTGTCTTTGAAAGAAGTTCCTTTTTGTCGGCGAACAAATGAAGATAAATTGGCAACGAAACAATTAGGACCTCCCAGACCAAATTTAATAATTCAACAGGTTTCTACTAAAGGCGGAAAGTCCTACATTTTTCCAAAAATTGGTACGAACGAAAAAATAACATTGCCACTCAACTGGATGAGGGATACAGGCTAGCTGTCCGCCGCCACAACGATGAGGTTAGTGTTGATAATCACAAGTTTACTGGAGAACTGAGACCAAGTAGAGACTTTGGACAGGGTGGATATGGTATAATAAAGGCAGTTTATTCAGAGGTAAAGATATCTGGAATCGCGTGCACGGACCCGTTCGTCAAACTCTTAGGGTCTATACATTAAGCCCCATTACTTACCATATCAGATAAGAGAAATTGCTGCAGCTACATATATTTTACATCCTGGCCCTACATAGTTCACTATTTGCATCACTTACCAAAATATTACATGTGGTCATATATGCTTGGAAAGTGGAGATGCCATAGAACGTCAAAAAAGTAAACATTGCTGGAGACACATTGCCGTTTTGGAGAAGACATCGCGTTTGCTAGCGAAGAGATTTGTTGTGGCAAATGAACTTGGGCTGGGAATTGCCAGGAACCTCACGATAAGATATATGCATTGCGAGTCTCATGATTCTATACGTATTGCGATTCGATACTGTGATTTTATTGCGCACCATATGTCTGTTGCAGAGGGATCAGAAAGCCATGAGAACGAGTTTTGATCAGTCATGGAAATAAAAGTGCTGAAAACAAATTGGCTCCCAATGTGAAAAGATTGAGAACAAGCTATGAAGGAACAATAATGGTGTTTTGGTGCAGGTACAGCCAACTAGCGCTAAAATATTGCGATATTGTCAATACAGTATATCGTAAAGTATCACTATGTAACTCGATTTCTTTCACCCCAATCCCTCAAATTAACGGTAAATAACTGAATTGTTTGCCCCACATTTAGCTAAGATGATTAGCTAGCCAGCTAAAATGTTTTATTTAGTTAGCAGTCGCATCTACAATAGTTTACTGTCAATAACATGTCTCCAAAAATGACGTGGTGTCTCCAATTGTGTTGACATTTTACAATTGCGATGCGCATCCATGAGTATCCACTTTTTGTAGCTCAGCTGGTAGAGCACGGCGCTTGTAACGCCAAGGTAGTGGGTTCGATCCCCGGGACCACCCATACACAAAAATGTATGCACGCATGACTGTAAGTCGCTTTGGATAAAAGCGTCTGCTAAATGGCATATTATTATTATTATTTCTGAAGAGAGCCCCGAAACATTGTGTGCAGACATTTTATGCAATAAATGAAGTAGGTTGAATCTAGTAGTTCTGATCTTCTGATTGGTCCTGATGAGTTGGGCGAGGTCCCCTCCAGGCTACTGTCACTGTTGCATTGGCTCTGAGTCGGGTTCTCTGTCTTCAAATGTTCAGCCTAAGAGAGGGGATTTGTTTTGTGTGTGTGTGTGTGTGTGTGTGTGTGTGTGTTTAACAGTGATGATGTGTGTGTGTGTGTGTGTGTGTGTGTGTGTGTGTGTGTGTGTGTGTGTGTGTGTTTAACAGTGATGATGTGTGTGTGTGTGTGTGTGTGTTTGTGTGTGTGTGTGTGTGTGTCCTCAGAGCAAGAACTCGTGAGTTGGAAGAACTGAGAGGCCTATGGCGTGGGTGTTGTCCTTGGCCACCTGCTGACAAGGCTGACAAGATAGGACCCTTTTGTCCATTGTTATTGGATAGGAACAGAACTTATAACCAGCTCCTGACCTAAATAGATCTTAGCACAACATTTTACTCAACATATCATATTCCATATTCACTATAACAAATATATTTACTACGACATTAGCAAGAACCGCCACATCCTCAGCCGGCTAATCCAGTGTGTGAAGTTTTGCGGAGTGTTTGAGTTAGCTTTGCGAGGCAAAGATGAAACTGAGGGCTCCACCAACCCTGGTAAGCCAACACTTTTGAGATCAGTCAATAAATGCTTCTGGTATTGACTTATATGCTGCCCCTGTCTTCATGTTGTTGCTGGACATATCTTTTTTTAAATGTGTGTAGGTCACCTAAATCATCAGAAAAATTGCCCCCCCTGAGAATTTTTTCAGGAGCCGCCACTGGTCTGCAGTTGTAACTAGGACTGTATAGCCTACTCAGAACTTCTAATTACATTTCAGCCTGGTAGTATTTGCACAATTGTAACTGTCAGACTTTGGTGGAATCAACACATTTCTAACAAAGCATTTTTCAATTGCATCCTGCATCCTGGTTACATCCGTGTAGTCAGTAGTCCTATCTGGAACGCACACAATGGGTGACGACTGTCGATGAACATCGGCGAGTGAAGTCGAGGGAGGTGCAACTGCAGCGACTTGAAGGCGACTTCATCAAAAACATCATGACCTTTGATCACATTATTTTTGTAAAGTTCATGCAGTTGACATGTAGTCGCAAATCGGACAATGTTTATCCCCATAATGCAACACAATCTGAAAGGCGGTGACCTACAATTGTGAACTTCTTGACAAAAGTGATTCTTGATAAAAGTGATTTGCTTGAACGCGCCCATTATCTTCACTTCAAGAGTAGGCTTGAACAAGGTGATGCGCAGATTCACTGACCTACAAATAATAAGCATTGCGAAATAACCTACACTTTTTAAAAGTAATCTTTACCTTGGCTTCAAAAATCCTGTAATTCTGTGTAGCGTCTCGCGCAGGCTGATCCTCTCAACCACAAGGAGGCCACACGCAATACAATTTCAACAAATCAAATGCTGCGGTTACAGAGATTACCCCGTGATGCTGAAGAATGTGGATTGTACACTAACGTTACTCATGTTGTCGTTTATTTTCTGAGCGATTGAATAGATGGAGGCCTTTACAAGCTTCAATACAGGACTGACCCACTCTTTCTGTTGATGGTGTAATATTATATGCCGTCGTTTAGTCTCGAAATGGATGTACAACAATAGGGTGTTGGGATTTATTGTAGGCTAGGATGCACTCAAAGTAGCGGTTTTCCGTCTTTTCACGCTGGCTAAAAGCGACTCTGATCAACAAACACAGGTAATGATGATATTTTGGGACACAATAACTGATGATAAACAGATGTAATGTCTTTGTCTGCTGGAAAGCTATTGCTTTATCCAAATGATTGACGGTGATAAGATCATAGCGGTAATAAGCTTCACCCTTATGTTGTCATGATGGTCTCTATAACATTGTATCAATGAATCTTCATTCAATACTGAATTAGATCAACAATTAGGCTACTGTTGTAAAATCCATATGGCAATGTTATGAAAATAATTGTATTTAATTTCTGAATAATATAAATTCAGAAGAATAGGAATCCTGCAATGAATCTTAACTCTGCTTAGGTTATAACTCTCACCCACCACCAACAATAGATAGAAGATAGTGGCTAAATGACGATAGCTCTAAACTGTATACAATGTTACTCCAGTGTTATTATTGTGTTGTCATTGTGTTAGACATGCTTTTCAGTCCAGTTGGCTCTTAAGGCAGGCAGGCAGCAGAGGGGGTACAGTGTAGCCTAGTCTGTCTGTTAAGGGGATAAGCTTGGCCTACTTAGTGTAAATGATTAACTTCCCGGTCCACGATTAGAGGTCTCTAACCTCAATATGTGCTAAAGTGAGTTTGTTTATCTGTCTCTGTAGTTCCATTGCACTTCTGAAATGTCTTTCTAAATTTCACCTCTGAAATTCTGTTGTAGCTCAATGGACTGGATTCTAGCAAATTGACAACTCCTGTTTGCTGTTTCACTCTTGTAGTTTCACTCTCATCTAAAAGTAATTTATACAACAAGAGGATATACTTATCTCACTAGGACAGAGATGGGCAACTTTGATGGGGGTGGATGCCACAAAAAATCTGAACTCATCATGGGAGGCTGCAGTGGCTGGAGGGTCAGTATACACACATGAGAGTCACTAACAAAATCAATTGGCCCCCGGTTGGTAATTCGACCACGTTTGCTACAAATTTAGATAGCTGCCCACTAGACTAATTTACCAATCTCAAAAAGGTTGCACCTTGTGTAGTCTACTATTGTAACTCTCAACAGTAAGTTGAAACCCCGACTGAGTTCTCTCCCCCAACATTTTTTTATTGATCCGTAGAGATCCTCTGGTTAAAAAAAAAAAAAAGATCCCAATGCCCCAGGCCAGTGATTGGGGACATTGTCCTGTGACGGGTGCTTTCTTTCGGATGGGACATTAAATGGGTGTCCTGATTCTCTGTGGTCACTAAGAGTAGGGGTGTTAACCCGAGTGTCCTGGCTACATTTCCAATCTGTCCCTCATACCATCATGGCCACCTTCCAATTGGCTCATTCATCCCTCCTCCTCTCCCCTGTAACTATTCCCCTGGTCGTTACTGTAAATGGGAATGTGTTCTCAGTCAACTTACCTGGGAAAATAAGAGTTAAATAAAATAAAAGGAAATAGAACAAGGCCCCTGACTTGGCCTTCAGTGTGTATATTACACAGACAGTTGGACAGAACTATGCTCCATGCAAGATAAATAGAGATTAGGATCAGCTATGTTCTGAATATTTTGAGCCTGAAGAAAACAATAGGTGAAGTAAATGGTCGGCAAATGTTTCTGCCTTTTCAATGCTGTTGTCTTTCATTCTCAGAAAGAGATGCTGTGATTGGAGTGGACCAGGAACTACCACAGAGGTGAAGGAGGAAGAGGAGGAGGAGGAAGAGATCACCATGAAAGGTCTGAGTGGCTCCAGGTTCTGCTTCTACGTGGGTTTCGTAGTGGGGACCCTCAGCCTGTACCTCTTCCTGCGCCAGGTGTGTTACATGTCTATAATCTAGTGGCCTTAAACACCTATAATAACTATTCAGGTAGCTATATAATATAATAATAATATACTTCTGTAATTACACCTGTAATTACGGTACTCTCTCCCTGCATTAGTGCACCTACGCAGTACATCTGTTGTTACTGTTGACTGTGTTGATGTTTGATGCCTGCTATGCAGTGGAGGCTGCTGAGGGGAGGATGGCTCATAATAATGGCTGCAATGGAGTCAATGGAATTATATCAACCACATGTTTGATGGTTGATGCCATTCCATTGACTCCATTCCAGCCATTATTATGAGCCGTCCTCCCCTCAGCAGCCTCCACTGCTGATATGGTGTCATGATGTTATCAGTCAGTAAACTTATTTGAACTTGAACCACGTCATATTTGTTTGTGGACAAACAGGTATGGTTCGAGAGGAGCATGGAACTCCCTGTGCTGGGAGGGATCCAGGGCAGCTCAGTAGCAGCTGTGGCAGAGGAGAAGCAGGCCAGTGACAGTGACAACTGGAGTGTGGAGGGAGCAGCCCTCATCAATCTCAACCACCCACACCACACAGGTACACAGTCCCACTAAGACCAGGAACCATTCCAGTGAAAGGAAATTGAGTGCCTCTGAAGATCTCATAAATCTGTGTGGAAGTATGAAAGATGTGTGTTGTGAACATTTTGTATTTTAATATCGAAAATGAACCTCTTGGCTGCCACAATTATTAAGACACCTAATTATGAAAATAGGCTCTGTCCAAAACATTCAGGTAGCTTGTGGAGCGTACCCATTAATCCTTGTAGAATATAACTTATAATGCCTTATGAGCTTATTTCAACTGTCATACCCCATAATAACCCAACATTTAAGCTCAAATGTTTGTAAACAAAGTAAATGTAAAATTATATAGCCTCAAAACATGGTTAAAACTAGAATTTTGATGTCATGGATGTTCCTTGCATCCATAGCTCTGTCTATGAATTAGCTTAGCTTTACCCTTAGCTTTTTACCGAAACAGGGGTGGGGACAGCACTTTGTTATTGTTTCTATTGCTGATTGCCGCTTTAAGGATTTCAGCTTTAAAGCTGTTTGTAATGTGGCTATGGTTTTCAGGTGAGGACAGTCGCGTGGCAGACGAGTTGTACCAGAAGGTGCGCATCCTGTGCTGGGTGATGACAGGCCCCAGTAACCTGCAGACAAAGGCCCGCCATGTCAAGGCCACCTGGAGCCGCCACTGCAACGTGGTGGTCTTCATGAGCTCTGTCGACGACCCAGGTAAGTACCCAGCCAGGAAGCCTAGAGGGTATTGAGGCAGGCCGGTTTGAATCCCATGACCGACGGGAAACATCTGGTCGGAAGTATCCTATGTAGATGCTATCTCGTGCCTTGTTTTCCTTGAGCAAGGCCCATAACCCTAACTGCTGTGATGCACAATGGCTGACTCTGTGCTTTGTGCCTGACTGACGCTGGGGGAGGTTGCATTAAAAAGCTACATGTCTGTGAACAGTAGGAAAATGGACAATAAATCATTCTTCTTCTTCTTCTTCTTCTTCTTCTTCTTCTTCTTCTTCTTCTTCTTCTTCTTCTTCTTCTTCTTCTTCTTCTTCTTCTTCAGACTTCCCCACCGTAGGGCTGGGGACAGGGGAGGGCCGCGACCAGCTCTACTGGAAGACCATCCGGGCCTTCCACTATGCCCTGGAGCATCATGGGAACGATGCCGACTGGTTCCTCAAGGCAGATGACGACACCTTCGTAGTGGTGGACAACCTCCGCTGGGTACTGTCCAATCACACGCCCGAGGAACCCCTCTACTTCGGCAAGCGCTTCAAGCCCTACGCCAAGCAGGGTTACATGAGTGGCGGAGCGGGGTATGTGTTGAGTAAGGAGGCCCTTAGGAGGTTCGTGGAGGGGTTCAAAACCAAGGTGTGTACCCATACCACCTCTGTGGAGGACTTGGCTCTGGGACAGTGTCTGGAGAAGATGGGGGTTCTGGCGATGGACTCGAGGGATACGTTGCAGCGTGAGACGTTTCATCCATTCGTGCCAGAGCACCACCTGACTGGGAAGTTCTCCAAGAGCTTCTGGTACTGGAACTACTGCTACTACCCCATCGTAGAGGTCAGTCACTGCTGAGCTCTCTCTCATTCTCTTGTTGTCGTTACTTGTTGGCTTTCACTTTCACTGATTTTTAAGATACAAGCCAGAGCTCACCTTGCTCTTAGTCTCTCTCTCTCTCTCTCTCTCTCTCTCTCTCTCTCTCTCTCTCTCTCTCTCTCTCTCTCGCTCTCTCTCTCTGTCGCTGTCTCTCTCTTTTTCTCTCTCGCTTTCTATCTTTCTAGTCTCTCTCTTACCTCTCTGTAGTACCTCACTATCTTATTAGTGTAAGGCTGTTTAAGATGAACCCAGATAAAGGATTTCCATTGAATGGTGGTCAAACTGGGTCAGGAAGACAGTTTTCCAAGAGCTTGAACTTGTTTCCTCTTAAAATCCTTTAATTCAATTAATGGCCATCTGTACACTATTGTGCACCAATTGGATATTTGCGGCTCATGGGTTTTTTGTCTATTAAAGGGTGTAGGTAGGGCATTTTTTGACCAGGGCATCACTGTCTTACACAAACCCTCTCTGTAACTAGGTACAATATATGGAACAGCCTGAATATAGGCTACATGTTATGTAAAGGATATATCACAGTGAAAATGACAACGTTAGATGTCTGTCCTTCTACAGCCCTCATAGAAAGAAAGAAATTACATTGATGCTAAAGTGGATGATTGCAGTGGAGACAATGCCCTGTCGACAATAGGAAAATTGCCAATTTATTACAGATAATAGCGCTGATTCATTGTGCTTTGCAATGCAAACGAGACAAGTTTATTACGAGTCTATCAGACAAGGACCACCAAGGCACATGACAACACTCTAGGGGTAAACAAGTTATTCCAGCCAGTGTCTCCTCTGCTTAACAATGACTGTCAGAAATGTGTTATTAGGTTTTCCCTGTCTAAGATTCTTGCAGGCATGTGAAATAGACAGTGAACACCCCAATAGTCAGTTTTAAACAGATGTATAAGCTAGCTGATGTATGCTACAGAGGAGTAGGCCTAAATGTGTGTTCTGAGCTGTATTGCTACGTGTGTGTGTATGTGTGTGTGTGCGTGTACGTGCGTGTGCGTGTGTGTGTACGTGTTTGCATATGTCACAGGTTTACATTGCCTTGCAAAAGTATTAAACCCCCTTGGCATTTTTCCTATTTTGTTGCATTACAACCTGTAATTTAAATAGACTTTTATTTGGATTTCATGTAATGGACATACACAAAATAGTCCAAAAAATAACTTGTTTAAAAAAAGTCTAAAAAATAGATAACGGAAAAGTGGTGTGTGCATATGTATTCACCCCCTTTGCTATGAAGCCCCTAAATAAGATCTGGTGCAACCAATTACCTTCACAAGTCACATAATTAGTTAAATAAAGTCCACATGTGTGCAATCTAAGTGTCACATGATCTGTCACATGATCTCAGTATATATACACCTGTTCTGAAAGGCCCTAGAGTCTGCAACACCACTAAGCAAGGGGCACTACCAAGCAAGCGGCACCATGAAGACCAAGGAGCTGGGTTGGGTTATGAAGACCAAAGACCAAGGATCAGGGTTGGGTTATAAAAAAATATCAGAAATTTTGAACATCCCACGGAGCACCATTATATCCATTATTAAAAAATTGAAAGAATATGGCACCACAACAAACCTGCCAAGAGAGGGCCGCCCACCAAAACTCACAGACCAGGCAAGGAGGGCATTAATCAGAGAGGCAACAAAGAGACCAAAGATAACGCTGAAGGAGCTGAAAAGCTCCACAGCGGAGATTGGAGTATCTGTCCATAGGACCACTTTAAGCTGTACACTCCACAGAGCTGGGCTTTATGGAAGAGTGGCCAGAAAAAAGCCATTGCTTAAAGAAAAAAATAAGCAAACACGTTTGGTGTTCGCCAAAAGGTATGTGGGAGACTCCCCAAACATATGGAAGAAGGTACTCTGGTCAGATGAGACTAAAATTGAGCTTTTTGGCTATCAAGGAAAATGCTATGTCTGGCGCAAACCCAACACCTTTCATCACCCCGAGAACACCATCCCCACAGTGAAGCATGGTGGTGGCAGCATCATGCTGTGGGGATGTTTTTCATTGGCAGAGACTGGGAAACTGGTCAGAATTGAAGGAATGATGGATGGCGCTAAATATGGGGAAATTCTTGAGGGAAACCTGTTTCAGTCTTCCAGAGATTTGAGATTGGGATGGAGGTTCACCTTCCAGCAGGACAATGACCCTAAGCATACTGCTAAAGCAGCACTCGAGTGGTTTAAGGGGAAACATTTAAATGTCTTGGAATGGTGTAGTCAAAGCCCAGACCTCAATCCAATTGTACACCAGCAGAACCCATCCAACTTGAAGGAGCTGTAGCAGTTTTGCCTTGAAGAATGGGCAAAAATCCCAGTGGCTAGATGTGTCAAGCTTATAGAGACATACCCCAAGAGACTTGCAGCTGTAATTGCTGCAAAAGGTGGCTCTACAAAGTATTGACTTTGGGGGGGGGGTGAATAGTTATGCACGCTCAAGTCATCTGTTTTTTTGTCTTTTTTCTTGTTTGTTTCACAAGAAAATATATTTTGCATCTTCAAAGTGGTAGGCATGTTGTGTAAATCAAATGATACAATCCCCCCCCCCCAAATCCATTTTAATTACAGGTTGTAAGGCAACAACATAGGAAAAATGCCAAGGGGGGTAAATACTTTCGCAAGCCACTGTATGTTTTAAGTGTGGGATTCTGTCAAAAGATACAGTGGAAGGCCATATAGCAAGTTTTATAATGCTTGGTTTGCTATTTTCCTCCAGGGTCCCCAGTGCTGCTCAGACCTGGCAGTATCCTTCCACTATGTGGATGCAGAGCTGATGTACACACTGGAGTACTGGACCTACCACCTCCGTGCCTACGGCTACAGACACCGCTACAGACCTCCACTACCACAGGGCCTGGTGGAGCGGCTGGCCCAGACAGAAAGGGCCACTGTGGGGACAGCTGGTAGAGGGACAATCCCAGCTGGTATCATTGTTGTTGGTGGTGGAAACCAGTCCAAAATGGAGGCAGTGTCATATAAAGGTGCTGCGAGGGGAGGTAAAATCCCCATGGACAATAACAGGACTGCAGTCACACAGGAGAGTCAGCAGTGATTCTCTCTGGGCCCGAAACCTAACTTCCACTTAAGTGGAATTTTAACTTGGTCATGCATTGATGTCAATGGGACTGTTTGATTTAAGTGTTTGAATGTGTTTTTAAGGTGGTAATGGGAGTGCCAGGAACAGGTTCGATATGACCCACATTGTGCACCAGTTCAACCACAGTTCAGGTTTGAATGATTATAGGTGATTTATTAAGCATTTTCAAATCCATATACTGTACAACTTTTTACTTGAAAGTCTTAACTGTTTTTATCGATATCTGTTGCTGTTTTATCTGATATTCTGTTTGAATTCAAATAGTATGCCGTTAATGACCATATATCTGTAAACACTTCTAGATCACTTACTTCATGTAGCCCAAGCTGCATTCAATGATTCTGACCTGGACATTTCTGATAACATGGTATCAAGCATTTCTGTGTCTTACAGTTGATTTGGCAAATCATCATTGTCACAACTAACAGTGCTCCCGTATTCGATTCCCTTATTGACCGTCCACAACTATTCAATTCTATATTGTTATTTCACTTATAGAGAGATATGAAGGGACCTTTATATGCGTGCACTGAACAATGGTAGTTTCTTAAATGTGTCGAATTTTCAGCAGAATCTGATGTTTTCAGCATCAGGTCAAGCTGATAGAGAAAATTGTTGTGCAAATGTTTGAATGGTATTACATTGCTCTGTGGTGTAGCTGGGGGGTATTTCATGTCAAATATAATACTATATAATAATAATACCCATATGATGTTATTATCCCCTATATTCTAGATAACCAGCTGAGCAGTTGAATTGCCTTAAAGTGGGGTAGATTAAACTTAAATACAGTACAAAAATATTTTTTGCACAGTACTACATATGGTTAATTTTTGTTGTGCTTACATATTCAAAGTGCCGGATGACAGCATCTTTGTCATTGCTATGATGGTGGATTTAAAATGTTGTAACCAAATATTTTTCTCTTAATTGTCAGTGTTGTTGAAATATGATTGCCACATTTTATTATATATTTAATTTGAATCACAAACATATGGTAAAGAAATAGATCTTATCAGATTGGACTGTTGCTGATTCCTGTCAGATAAAGTTATATACAAACATTATAGTTATTAGTTACTATGATAACCCATCGGGCACATGTTACAGTAGCAAGTTGATTTTGGTCAGTTTAAATTCCATAGATGTTTTCGCAATACTTTGTTTTGTAAAATAATTAGTTTCTCTTCCGTATTGTATAATAATAATAACTCCAATCTTCTGAAAAGGGGTTTTGCCTTGGCTGGATGTCAGGGATGGGTCTGGATGAATGTCTTGTCTATAACCCACGACGAAACCTGGATCAAAACAGTAACATTTATAATCACAAAAGTTGTATAAATGTGTTTTAAAGCATATAGATCTTCTAGTATTGTTTAATGCAACGCAGAACATTAGAAAATATGAAGCACTTGATAACTTATTGTTATTCAATGTATTCTACACTCTTAGAAAAAAGGGTTCCAAAAGGGTTCTTCTGCTGTCCCCATAGGAGAACCCTTTTGGGTTCCACGTAGAACCTTCTGTAGAATGGGTTCTACGTTGAACCCAATAGGGTTCTACCTGGACCAAAAAGAGTTCTACTGTACCTGGAACCAAAAAGGGTTATTCAAAGGTTTCTCCTATTGGGGACAGCCGAAGAACCTTATAAAGTTTTAGATAGCACCTTTTTTCTAAGAGCGTACTATGTAGAGAGCTGAGCTAATGCTGCTAAATGTAGTGTATTTAAGACATACATGGAAACCTGAGTAGCATAAAATGCATGCAATCTACTAAGTGATAAGGGAGAGAAGATGCCTCACACACACACACACGCGCACCACAAACACACCTCAGCCTGCACTTGTTAAAGAATAAGCCTCCTCTTCTTGTCTCAGGGTACGCCTCCTTTCTCAAAGGACGTATGATACCTGTTAGAAAGAACACACACTGAGTCGCTGAGCTGAAAAAATGCATTACCTCCACTGCACATTGGATTATTATGGAGATTAATTAACCTTTTACTGCTGTGGGCTAAATCAGGGTCACACAGAGTGTTTCTTGGTAGTCTTAAACAAATCTACTTTGAAACAAAAGTATACACCTCACACACATGGTTATGGGCTTAAAAAAGAAGACACCTGTACCATGTCAGATATAGAGTTGAAATGTATTCAATTTTGAGTTTGCATCCCAATATTACCCTTTATATACATCATAGAAGACTGAAATATAACAAAACCGCTTGACACAGAAACACCGGATTTTCTACGTCAAAAAAAAAAGTGTATTAATTATGAAATTGTGAAAAATATTAATAACATTCCACCCATGAGTCCACTAGAAGGTGATGTGGTATTTTGACTGCAGGAAAGGGGTATGATCATGTATGCCACTTAGCAGATGCTTTTATCCAAAGCAACTTAAAATATTATCCCTGTGGGAATGAGCCCATGACCTTGGTGTTTATTGCTAGTACCACACTCTTACCAACTGAGCCACACAAGCTGAGCTGCAGAGGGCCATTAGGTTCGATTAGATTATCATGCACGCTTGCCCACCCACCCACACTCACCCTGTTCCAAGTTCCTTCTGCCCATAAGCCCAACAAAGACATCATCCATCTCTCCTGTGACAAAAACGGTTAAATCATTATCAAATGCCGGTGTTCGCAGTATATGAAATTACATTTGTCATTATTGTTCAATTAAAAGTTAATAACATTTCTATTGATACGTAAAACAAACAGTAAATCAATGGTTATTCCTTACTTTTATGTGGAGAGGGTGGTAGATCATAAATATCTGTGAAAAAGCAAGTCAATTGTCAAAAATTCATAAAACCCAATAAAAAGTTAAGTAGTGCTGTGAATAATGTGTATTCCCTGCAGTGAACTCCTGCTTCAGCATTGAAAATGTTTGAGTAAATAAAGACTAGTGCACATTGTCAATTTAATCAAAACAGAGAAGTCTCAGTGATACAGTATCAGTATAACCCCCTCTATCCATTATCAAAGATTACTCAGTGCTTGACTTGGGCAGTAGCTCACCAGAGCTGAGTACTTGTACCTCCAATTTTCTACTGCTTGAGCTCCTGTTCCTCTTATAGAATATTAGCTCAAAAGTATAGTGGCGATTTTGCACTTAAATATAAACAGTAACCGCACCCAATATTTCAGTCCAAGTCAAGCACTGAGATTACTCATTGACAACTGTTGTCTGCTGAGGGTCTTAACTTTGATGATTGATCATAGGATGCAGCGACAGAGCTGAAGCTTACCAGCGCCCCTTCTCCCCATCAGCCCAACGAAACTGTCATAATCCAGGTCGTTATATCTCTTCAGAATGGTCCGCTTGAGGTTTTCAAGACCTGGAGTATCCTGTAAAGACAAAGCATCGTTTTCTTCCATTTCTAGGCATGAAATCAGTCCTAAAAAAATAAAACCGTGATGGCACATGAACAAGGTTATCTTTCTGCAGATGCGGCTTTAATTGGATCCGATCCCTACGGTCATTTGATTTGAATTCACAATTATGTTTTAAACCATTATATACCTAGATAAAAATGCGTATTTTTACGCGTTACCATATGAGGGTTAAATAGATACGGTTGGATGAGAAACTTCCTTACCGCTGAGTCTGCGGTTGATCTGTGCATCCCAGCAGAAGGCTCCTCACAGCTGGACTGGCTTGAGCAGAGTTTCATGGCGAGGAACAGACCCACCAGCAACAATCCGTGTTTCATCTTCTTAACACCACCTGTAGCCTAGACAAGCTGTGATGTTGGGTTGACAATAATATCAACATTTAGAGACTCATTACAATAAATTACTTCCAAACTGCAAAATGCTTCATTAGAGCTTAGCTGAAACCATCAAACGCGCACCACATTTAAAACTGACTTGACACATTTAAAATCCACAATGAATAATAGACTGCAACAGTAGACCTAAACATTCGTTGCTCTTTTTAAATGTAGTGATAACTGGGTTTAAATGGTGCGTAATGCACACGGAATGTTTGCCATTTATTGTGAAATGAAAGGCTATATTACTAAACATTGACAGTCATTTGCTTTGTAAATATGTTTTCCGAATAGGCTACAACAATTAGGCTATCATGTAGGCTATAGGCCTATAGAAGTTTTTTTTTTGTTTTTTAGCTTGCAGACAAAGTTGGTTCGTTCGTCTCCAAATGTCCCTGCAATACGCCCGCCATCCAATTGATGGGCAAATACATTCGGAATAACTTGAAATAGGCTCTATAACAAAACAATTAGGGTTCACATTTATCAACAACAAAAAACGTATTTACCTGTTTTCCAACGTGGTAATATTCGAATTGGAATATTCTGTTAGAGACAGTTGGAGAAGACCGTGCTTGCGCCGGGGTATGGATGCGTAGTGGTGAGAGCAAAAAGAGGATATGGATAGCTCCTGCAGTGCAGCGACGAGATCCGCGAGGACAGAGTGATGTGTCCACCTCTCTGTTTATTAAATCATAGCTGTGTATCTGCGCGAGTCCAATCAGCTGCAGAAACGTAGGTGGGGTCTCGACGTCTTATATCACATTCTCGTGTATCTTCATAGTCATACCACTGATGATGATGATGATCAGGATGTTAAAATGGAGCCCATGGCGCCTAGCTGTCATCCGAAAAAAGAACACCATGAGCCATTCAGTGTCCCCAAACGTTCCATGGTCCTATTATTTGATAGGCTACATGACACAAATCTGATTGGTAGGCTTGTGAAGTTCAATGGATGCTGGTCTTATGGTTTCAGTTGGTTTTCTTATTTTCAGACGGTTGTGTTAAGGACTGTAGGCCTATCCATCACTTGGATTTGATTCATATTTAGGCCCAACGGTTTCATTTTTCAACAGGTTGGTGCCAAAATATGAGTTTGAAAGACAGTACCACATAGAACAGCATTGCTCACTATCTCTCTCTTTGACTGACTTGAACACATTTGCTCTGCCCTAGTTCACGGCTAAATAGTTCCTCTCCTCATGGTGCCCTGTCCTCTTGATTGCTTAATTGTAATGGTCATTGACAATCCATCTAGGAAGTCATTAGAAGATAGAGATAGGAGCTGCCACAGCACCATGAGACTACATGGATGGATGTCTTGGAGAGAGCAAATTGAGCTGCTGCCAACATGCAGAGTTGATTAGGGAGGAGAGAGAGAGGAGTCATCGGTGGCCTATGCTTTCTGATGAGTGATGGATCTAAGTAAAGAAGTATGAATGTGAATAAACTATATTAATCAGATAAACATACTGCCACTTTTTTATACTCAAATAATACCTAGGGAAATTGAAATTCTCTCCTCCCTTCAAAAAGGAAAACATCAAATGAATCCTAAATTCAAATGTAAATGCATGTCCACCATAATTGCTTTGAGGCCAATTTTAGTACATTTGTTTACGGTGTGAGGGAATAGAAATTCAGAGTAAATTTTCTGATTTATATGCAGGTTTGACCTAATTGAACCCAGCAACGTAATGGGAATGAGTCTGTCATGACTCATGAGTTGATTGCTACAGCCATAAAATAAGTAAATGGAAAGAAGTCCATGACTCAAATAAGTGTATGTGTGTCCGTGTCCATTTGTGGAGACCATGTTGTCCAAAGCCTAGAGAGAGAGAAGAAGAAGACATTTGAAATTGTTTCATCACAATTCCATCGGCTAAAGATGCCAAAGTGATTGGCAGTCAGTCTGTGTGTGTGTGTGTGTGTGTTTGTGTGTGTGTGTTTCAAAACATATTTTTAAATTGCTTTCTCTGCTGCTAAATTTCTACTTAAATACTTCTGACAGCCATTGCCAACAAATGTCAATTCTGCAACTTTCCTCAAGCATGACATTAGACCCAAAGGATATGATTCCTTTCCTCACAAGGAAGAAGAATATTGATTGAAGTGTGTGAAGCATAGTATCAGTAATTTGTTGAAGCATTTGTTTTCTGGGCAATGTCAAAACCACAATGAATTTTGATAGTTTGGTGTTAACTTCATATGCAAGTGTAATATTTTACTAAAATAAAACATTTTTATCGCTTTGTTTTTCAAAAATGAAAACGCAATCTCTTACCAACACTTGAACACAACTCAAAGCAGTGTTTAACAGCAGAAGGCAAATAAATCAGCAACTAGTTTGCCTCATAATTAAAGCCTACTCTGGCAATCAGATTCAACTTCAATGGATGTTTTGTGAATCACAGCATACCGCATCTGTACAAGCCATATATTTTATATAAACTTTAAGATCATAGCGTCTGGGGATGATGGCTGTGGGGAATATAACAGATATGAACAACACACACACATGCTCACACACACACACCATAGGGGATATAACAGTTATGAATTACTTCAGTCTCTAGGGACTGTGATTAGAAAGAGGAGGGACTACACACATGGTACAACAAAGGACAGGCAGGGATCCAAATGTTCCAATCGTTGCATATTACAAAAGGTTAACAGTGTAATGTTTTAATAATGAACTCCAGGCCATAGTTGGTTGTTCCTGTATTTTCTAGATACACAAATAGATGTTGGTGTGTGTGGTGGCCAAGCTGGTGTGCGGAGGTGTCAGGTCGGGGGTCGGGGGTCGGGGGTGGAGAGATCTGACAGAAGTGGGGGCGAGGAAGTCGTTAATCTGTTACATAATTGATGATTTTTTATTGATGATTTTACCCTTCCTTCTAATCAAAGGACTTCACTCTGAGGACTAACAGTGGGCTATAAGTGAGCCCTGGGGCTGGGTGCCAGAGGGGATGTTTACCTGCTGGTACTGGTCCCTAGCTGGGGATGGGGAACCCTCTCTGTCTGTCTGTCTGTCTGTCTGTCTGTCGCTCCCTTTCTCTCTCTCTCTCTCTCTCTCTCTCTCTCTCTCTCTCTCTCTCTCTCTCTCTCTCTCTCTCTCTCTCTCTCTCTCTCTCTCTCTCTCTCTCTCTCTCTTTTCTCCTCCCCAGCCCTAGAGAACCAGGGATGTGGGGTGAGGTCGGGTGGGGAAGTGGGAGTGGTGCACAGATGTGTAGATGTTCTCAAAGAGGGACTTGTTGGTGTTTTGAACTCATTACCAGCGGTTCATTCTCTGATCTTTATAATAACGTGATTGTTTTACAGGTAATTCAATTATATTGAGTCACCTGTAAAACGAGGTGATTCATTACATTGATATGTATGACATTGACTTTCATGACATCAACGTAAACTTAAACTTCAAAGGAATTTGTACAGAACAACTTGTCCCAATTTCAATGTTGACTATTATTTGATGTTGAACCATGTAATAACCATGAGGAACACTAGTACAGATGGTGGATAAGTTTGACCCTTGTGACCTGGCTGTGGGTGTTTCCATAGAAGCATGACGTCTTTTCTATAAAAGCATGACAGATAGCTGCCGGTGAGGCATTTTCTAGGGAGATGTTCTGCTACCCTGGGTACATAGAATTGGAACATATAATTGGAATGAAACAACACTCATTCTAGTTCTATGGTTTTAAACCAGCCTGTTCTTCTTGGAACAATACTACAGCTGAATATTACAGGAGAATGTCAAATCAAATCAAATCAAAGTTTATTGGTCACATCTACAGTTTAGCAGATGTTATAGCGGGTGCAGCGAAATTATTACGTTACTAGCTCCTGACAATGCAGTAAAATGTCAAAAAAGTACACAAATAAGAATTTAAAAATAAAAATAAATCAACAAATTGTAAACGAATCCGATTAACAACCCAAATAGCACTGTAACAGTAATCCAAATGCAATCTATACATATATACACCGGATTAATTTACACAAGATATACTAAGAATTATTTGTACAACAGTAGATATATTAGAGTGAGCTATGTCAAGAATCCAGTATATAAATAATGATGCAGTGTGTATAACAGTGTAACTAAAATGTAATGTACTCTAGTAAAAATATGACAATGTCAAGAATACAGTATTTAAATACACAGAACAAAACCCCATCACAACATGGATATAATTGCAGGAAATTAGCTTCCGACCAGAGTCCTGAATGTATATATATATATATATATATATATATATGTATGTATGTGAATGGTGTGTATAGACAATATGGACAGTATATTAATAGAAAAGGTGTGTACAGCAGTAATTATATAGGATGAGCCATGACTAGAATACAGTATATACATATAAAGTGAATAAAACAGTATGCATACATTATTCAAGTGATCAGTGTTCAGTGGTGGAAAAAGTACCCAATTGTCATACTTGAGTAAAAGTTAAGATTAATAGAAAATGAAATATTATTAATTATAAATTATTTTGTTTTAAATATACTATCAAAAGTAAAAGTATAAATCATTTCAAATTCCTTATATTAAGCAAACCAGTTGGCACTATTTTCTTTGTTTTTTTAATTTACGGATAGCCAGGGGCACACTCCAACACTCAGACATAATTTACAAACGAAGCATGTGTGTTTAGTGAGTCCGCCAGACCAGAGGCCGTAGGGATAATCAGGGAAGTTTTCTTGATAAATGTGTGAGTTAGACAATTTTCCTGTCCTACTAAGCATTCAAAATTTTACGAGTAATTTTGGGTGTAAGGGAAAATGTGTGGAGTAAAAAGTACATTATTTTCTTTAGGAATGTAGTGAAGTAATAGTAAAGTACAGATACCAATAAAAACTACTTAAGTAGTACGTTAAAGTATTTTAACTTAAGTACTTTACACAACTGATGGTGTTCAATGACTATGTACATAGGGCAGCAGTCTCTAAAGTGCAGGGTAGAGTACCAGGTGGTGGCCGGCTAGTAACAGTGTAAAGGATCAGGGCCGGGTACTACAGGGTAATGTGTGCCAGTTATCACCTTGAGCCTTCTTGCATTTGTCATTATGGTCCAGTTAAACTGAGTCATGAAGAATGTTTCACAGTTGGTTCTTTTCAAAGTTGAATTGAAGATGGAAGCAACTCATGCAAGTTCTACTTGGCAAAACATTCAAATTGATTTGATATAAAACTTGCCCATTTAGAGCTCTAAATGTGATATTAATATAAACAAAAACAAAATCAACGTGAATGAGAATGAAGTAAGGGCTCTATTCAATCTGTATCGTGGAAGTTCAGCGTTACAGCGTGATTGAAATGTAAAGGCAATGTTCCCGCGTTAGCGGAAACTGCATTCATGGTAAACACTGCATTTGTCGGCTCAGTCGGAAATCACCTTTACATTTCTATCCCCCAATCTGTAACGCTTCAGTGATACAGATTGAATAGAGCCTAAGTTGGATTTCCTTGAGTGGCGAGGTGCCATCTACAGTCACTGGGGATCAGAGTTGCATGTCTGGAGCTTGGACCCCCTGTACCTTGCTCAATTTGTTGAAATCTCAACGACATCCACGGTGCGTCTGAAACGGTACCCTGTACCACACATAGTGCACTACTTTTGACCAGACCCCATTGGGCCCTGGTCAAAAGTAGTGCACTGTATAAGGAATAGGATGTCATTTCAGACACACCCTCTACTGCCAATAAGAGTTAATATAGAGAGTGATTGAGAGGTGACAGATTACATGATTAAATGATGGGGTCTGACAGCACAGCACACTGAACCACACACACACACACACACACACACACACACACACACACACACACACACACACACACACACACACACACACAAACACAGCAGGGTGCATGGGCTCTGCATGGTCAACTCAATCACAGCAGGCGGATGGCGTCATGGTAGACCACATCAGAATCATACAGTACATAAACAATACCATTAACAACAGAGACGAAGACAGTAATGGGGCTGCTGTGATTCAAAACCATTTGAGTCATGCAACACAAAAATATGAGGCAGATTAAACTTGCAGTATTTCGTAGTATTTATTAGGATCCCCAATTAGCTGCTGCAGAGGCAACGACTACTCTTCCTGGGGTCCAAACAGGAAACAAAACACAACAAATGGAATACATGTACATAGCATAACATTTGCATCACACTTGAGTCATTTAGCAGATGCTCCCATCCAGAGAAACCCACAGCTAGTGCAATCATCTCAAGATAGCCAGGCGAGACAACCACATGTCACATATCACTACATAATACAATACATAATACAATACTGTAGAACTTTGTTCTAAAGCTGTGTCGGTACTCATTGGATGAAGTGATCACAATATTGTGGCTATATCCAGGAAAGCCAAAGTTCCAAAAGCTGGGCCTAAAATAGTGTATGAGAGATCATACAAAAGATTTTGCTGTGACTCATACAGTGCCTTGCAAAAGTATTCAGCCCCCTTGGTGTTTTTCCTATTTAGTTGCATTACAACCTGTAATTTAAATGGATTTTTATTTGGATTTCATCTAATGGACATACACAAAATAGTCCAAATTGGTGAAGTGAAGTAAAAAAAATAACTTGTTTTAAAAGATTCCAAAAAATGTATAACGGAAAAGTGGTGCGTGCATATGTATTCACCCCCTTTGCTATGATGCCCCTAAATAAGAACTGGTACAACCAATTACCTTCAGAAGTCACATAATTAGTTCAATAAAGTCCACATGTGTGCAATCTAAGTGTCACATGATCTGTCACATGATCTCAGTATATATACACCTGTTCTGAAAGGCCCCAGAGTCTGCAACACCACTAAGCAAGGGGCACCATCAAGCAAGTGGCACCATGAAGACCAAGGAGCTCTCCAAACAGGTCAGGGACAAAGTTGTGGAGAAGTACAGATCAGGGTTGGGTTATAAAAAAAAATCTGAAACTTTGAACATCTTACGGAGCACCATTAAATCCATTATTAAAAAATGGAAAGAATATGGCACCACAACAAACCTGCCTAGAGAGGGCCGCCCACCAAAACTCACCAACCAGGCAAGGAGGGCATTAATCAGAGAGACCAAAGATAACCCTGAAGGAGCTGCAAAGCTCCACAGCGGAGATTGGAGTATCTGTCCATAGGACCACTTTAAGCCGACACTCCACAGAGCTGGGCTTTATGGAAGAGTGGCCAGAAAAAAAGCCATTGCTTAAAGAAAAAAATAAGCAAACACGTTTGGTGTTCGCCAAAAGGCATGTGGGAGACTCCCCAAACATATGGAAGAAGGTACTCTGGTCAGATGAGACTAAAATTGAGTTTTTTGGTCATCAAGGAAAACGCAATGTCTGGCGCAAACCCAACACCTCTCATCGCCCGAGAACACCATCCCCACAGTGAAGCATGGTGGTGGCAGCATCATGCTGTGGGGATGTTTTTCATCGGCAGGGACTGGGAAACTGGTCAGAATTGAAGTAATGATGGATGGTGCTAAATACGGGGAAATTGTTAAGGGAAACCTATTTCAGTCTTCCAGAGATTTGAGACTGGGACGGAGGTTTACCTTCCAGCAGGACAATGACCCTAAGCATACTGCTAAAGCAGCACTCAAGTGGTTTACGGGGAAACATTTAAATGTCTTGGAATGGCCTAGTCAAAGCACAGACCTCAATCCAATTGAGAATCTGTGGTATGACTCAAAGATTGCTGTACACCAGCGGAACCCATCCAACTTGAAGGAGCTGGAGAAGTTTTGCCTTGAAGAATGGGCAAAAATCCCAGTGACTAGATGTGCCAAGCTTATAGAGACGTACCCCAAGAGACTTGCAGCTGTAATTGTTTTTTTGTCTTATTACTTGTTTGTTTCACAAGGAAAAATATTTTGCATCTTCAAAGTGGTATGCATGTTGTGTAAATCAAATGATACAAACCCCCCAAAAATCCAGGTTGTAAGGTAACAAAATAGGAAAAATGCCAAAGGGGTTGAATACTTTCGCAAGCCACTGTATGTGGATGAAAATATTTGTTGGTCTGATGTGATTAATAAGGAGCATCCAGACCCTGCACTTGATGAATTCATGAAATTGCTTCATCCAATTATTGATAAGCATGCGCCTATTAAGAAACTGACTGTTATAACTTTTAAGGCTCCATGGATTGATGAGGAATTGAAAAATGGTATGTTTGAAAGAGATGGAGCAAAAGGAGTGGCTAATAAGTCTGCTGCACATCTGACTGGCTGACTTACTACAAATTGAGAAATGATGTGACTAAACTCAACAAAAAAAATAAGAAAATGTATTATGAAGCCAAGATCAATGATATAAAGAATGATGGAAAAAAACTTTGGAGTACTTTAAATGAAATTATGGGCAGAACGACAAATTCAACTCCATATTTTATCGAATCAGATGGCTTATTCATCACAAAAACATTTCATGTTTCCAATTATTTTAATGATTACTTCATTGGCAAAGTGGGCAAACTTAGGCAGGAAATGCCAACAACGAACAGTGAGCCATTGTATTCATGCATAAATAAACAAATAAAGAAAGAACACCACTGCAAGTTTGAATTTTGTAAAGTTAGTGTGGGAGAGGAGGAAAATTATTGTTAACGATCAATAATGATAAACCTCCTGGCATTGACAACTTAGATGGAAAGCTACTGAGGATGGTAGCTGACTCTATAGCCACTCCTATCTGTCATATCTTTAATCTGAGCCTAGAGGAAAGTATTTGTCCTCAGGCCTGGAGGGAAGCCAAAGTAATTCCGCTACCCAAGAGTGGTAAAGCGGCCTTTACTGGTTCTAACAGCAGACCTATAAGCTTGCTACCAGCTCTTAGCAAACTGTTGGAAAGAATTGTGTTTGACCAAATACAATGCTATTTCTCTGTAAACAAATTAACAACAGACTTTCAGCATGCTTATAGAGAAGGGCACTCAACATGTACTGCACTGACACAAATGACTGATGATTGGTTGAAAGTATTATTATTATTATTATATATATATATATTTTTTTGTTTTATATATATATATATATATATATATATATATATATATATATATATATTTTTTTTTGGGGGGGTGGATCAGCTTAATATTGCAGATAGATTGTATCTTCTATCAATGTAATTGTCTGCATCACTTCCAATCCCCCATGTTTTTTATATATATACTCCCCTTTATTACTTTTCAACTCCCTGCCATCCTTTCCCTACTTGGAGTAAATTAGTGAACAACAATGCCCAGGCCTCTACTTCCGGTCTATACTTACTATCTACACCTTATGGACACAGTTAATTTTACAATAATTATATTATATATATATATATATATATATATATATTTTTTTTGCTCCTGAACTTTTTCTACTCTCAACCTCTCCGATCATTTTCATGATGTCCATCCGGTTTGCTTCTATATGCCATATCTTTCTAACTGTGCTCTTTCCCAAAAGCTCCCAACATACAACCTATATACTTATTATGGACACAGTATGCTTACATTATTAGCTATCTTTGTTATTATTTGTTGTTATTTGTTATTAGTCCCATCCTTCAACTCTATTCAATACCTCCCATCTATCTCTTAACACCATCCATATAGGATTTCTATTTGCCATATATATTTCAACCGTACTGTGATGTTTTACAAAAGTTCTGAACCTTTCTATCTCATTGCTTCTACAGATTGTGAATTAAAAATAAACATTTTTGCTAAAAGTATTATTATATTATTGATCGATTGACTATGACTTTTCAGATCACCCAGTAATGCTATCTGCAAGGTTAGCTCCAGGTAAATATTGCAATCCTTTAGCCATTCCTGGACCTGTGTCCAAAAACAAGCTACAAATGGACAGAACCAAAACAAATGATCTAATGATTCTGTCTCTTCACAACAAAATCTGCAGAGCTGAGAAGATTGTATCCCCCATATAAATAACATTCTATTGGTAGCAAGAATTGAATATAATAATTTAAATTTAAAGATTCTAATTTTTGAATCCGGTGTTGTTTTGCGTGTCAGTTCATAAACACTATGCCATGGGATCGGTACGTCAAAGATCTCTTCCCAACTATTTTGCAATCTATTTGGGACGGCTGTCAATCCTTTGGTCCTTAAGTGAAACTGATATACTTTTTTATTTATCACAGTTTTCCTTAACCAATTATGTTCTTTAATGCAAGGCCGACAGACAAGTTCCTTACTTTCTCCCCCTTCCACTTTCCTCTTCCACTTTTGCGGTAAGGCTGCAATTATTTTGTTGTAATTTTGGGTAGAGCAGACATTTCCATATGTTTTTGTTAGCTGGTGGAGCTGCATTACTCCACCAGTCCTACCGATGATATCATTTACGAAGATTATACCTTTTTTAAACATTCTGTCAAAAAATAAAGGTTTTTTGTCAATTAGTATATTTGAATTTAACCACAATATTTGTTGCATTATTTGTTCTGTCGTTTCTGGAGGATTAAATTGAAATTGCAACCAACTTTCTATGGCTTGTTTTAGAAATAGTGATATTTGGGAGATGATTTCCTTTTCAAATAACTGCAAATGAGTTGTTGTAATCTGAATAAAGGGAAAAAGGCCTTTCTTGAACATTGGGTGAGACATTCTTACTAATTTGCTTGAGAACCAGTTCGGATTTAAGTATAACTTTTGTATGACTGAAGCTTTTAGTGATAGGTCTAATGCTTTAATATTTAATAATTTCTGTCCTCCGAATTCATATTAATTATATAAATATGCCCTTTTAATTTTGTCTGGCTTGCCGTTCCAAATAAAATTGAATATTTTTTTTCTCATATAATTTAAAAAACTGTTCGCTAGGCGTAGGCAAGACCATAAGCAAATAGGTAAACTGGGATAATACTAAAGAGTTAATCAGGGTGATTTTGCCACAAATTGACAGGTATTTTCCTTTCCATGGTAGTAAGATCTTATCTATTTTTGCTAACTTTCTATTAAAATTCATTGAAGTGAGATCATTTATTTCCTTTGGGATATGTATTCCGAGTATATCCACATCACCATCAGACCATTTTATTGGTAAACTACATGGTAATGTAAACATTGTATTTTTTAGTGATCGAATACGTAATATAGTACATTTGTCATAATTTGGTTGTAATCCAGAGAGGTTAGAAAATGTATCTAGATCCTCTATGAGGCTGTGGAGGGATTCTAGTTGTGGATTTAAAAGAAAACATGAATCATCAGCGTACAATGACACCTTTGTTTTTAAGCCCTATATTTCTAATCCTCTGATATTATTATTGGATCTGATTTTAATAGCTAACATCTCGATGGCCACAATAAATAGATATGCCGATAGTGGACAACCTTGTTTCACTCCTCTTGACAGTTTAAAACTTTCTGAGAAATAGCCATTATTTACTATTTTACACCTAGGGTTACTATACATGATTTTGACCCATTTTATAAGAGATTCTCCAAAATTGAAATGCTCCAGGCATTTATATATAAACCCCAGTCGAACTTTATCAAATGCCTTTTCGAAGTCTGCTATGAATAGCAGGCCTGGTTTTCCATATTTTCCATAGTGTTCTATTGTTTCCAATACTTGCCTTATATTATCTCCAATGTATCTTCCATGTAAAAAACCTGTCTGATTAGAATGAATAATATCCGAAAGTTGAAAGAAATTGATAATAAGAAGATTGTGGGAGCTGTACTGTTAGATTCCAGTGTAGCCTTTGATATTATTGACCATAACCTGTTGATAAAACTTATGTGTTATGGCTTTTCAATCCATACCGTGGATTCAGAGCTATCTATCTAATAGATGGGTTTTCTTTAATGGAAGCTTCTCTAATGTCAAACACGTAAAGTGTGGTGTACCGCAGGGCAGCTCTCTAGGCCCTCTACTATTTTCTATTTTTAACAATGACCTGCCACTGGCATTAAACAAAGCATGTGTGTCCATGTATGCTGGTGATTCAACCATATGCACATCAGAAACCACAGCTAATGAAGCCACTAAAACCCTTAAAAAAGAGTTGCAGTCTGTTTTGGAATGGGTGGTCAGTAATAACCTGGTCCTGAACATCTCTAAAACTAAGAGCATTGCATTTGGTACAAATCAAGTTCTAGACCTCAGCTGAATCTGGTAATGAATGGTATGGCTGTTGAACAAGTTGAGGAGACCAAATTACTTGGCGTTACCTTAGATTGTAAACTGTCATGGTCAAAACATATAGATTCAATGGTTGTAAAGATGGGGAGAGGTCTGTCCGTAATAAAGAAATGCTCTGCTTTTTTGACACCACATTTCAAAAAGCAAGTCCTGCAGGCTCTAGTTTAGTCTTATCTTGATTATTGTCCAGTTGTGTGGTCGAGTGCTGCAAGGAAAGACCTAGTTAAGCTGCAGATGGCCCAGAACAGAGCACCACATCTTGCTCTTCATTGTAATCAGAGGGCTGATATACAGTACCAGTCAAAAATTTGGACACACCTACTCATTCATGGGTTTTTCTTAATTATTACTATTTTCTACATTGTCGAATAATAGTAAAGACATCAAAACTATGAAATAACACATATGGAATCATGTAGTAACCATAAAAGTGTTAAACAAATCAAAATAGATTTTAGATTTTAGATTCTTCAAAGTAGCCACCCTTTGCCTTGATGACAGCTTTGCACACTCTTGCCATTCTCGTAACCAGCTTTATGAGGAATGCTTTTCCAACAGTCTTGAAGGAGTTCCCACATATGCTGAGCACTTGTTGGCAGCTTCTCCTTCACTCTGCGGTCCAACTCATCCCAAACCATCTCAATTGGGTTCTCTGGTAATTGTGGAGGCCAGGTCATTTGACGCAGCACCCCATCACCCCTACTAAAGGACAGACTTCCACCGGTTTAATGTCCATTGCTCATGTTTCTTGGCCCAAGCAAGTCTCCTCTTCTTATTGGTGTCCTTTAGTAGTGGTTTCTTTGCAGCAATTCGACCATGAAGGACTGATTTACGCAGTCTCCTCTGAACAGTTGATGTTGAGATGTGTCTGTTACTTGAACTGTGTGAAGCATTTATTTGGGCTGCAATCTGAGGCTGGTAACTTTAATGAACTTATCCTCTGCAGCAGAGGTAACTCTGGGTCTTCCTTTCCTGTGGCGGTCCTCATGAGAGCCAGTTTCATCATAGTGATTGATGGTTTTTGCTACTGCACTTGAAGAAACATTCAAAGTTCTTGAAATCTTCCGGATTGACTGACCTTCATGTCTTAAAGTAAAGATGGACTGTCGTTTCTCTTTGCTTATTTGAGCTGTTCTTTCCATAATATGGACTTGTTTTTTTACCAAATAGGGCTATCTTCTGTATACCACCCCTACCTTGTCACAACACAATTGATTGGCTCAAACACATTAAGAAGGAAAGAAATTCCACAAATTAACTTTTAACAAAGCACACCTGTTAATTGAAATGCATTCCAGGAATTACTTCATGAAGCTGGTTGAGAGAATGCCAAGAGTGTGCAAAGTGGCTATTTGAAGAATCCCAAAGATAAAATATATTTAGATTTGTTTAACACTTTTTTGGTTACTACATGATTCCATATGTGTTATTTCACAGTTCTGATGTCTTCACTATTATTCTACAATATAAAAAATAGTAAAAATAAAGAAAAACCCTGGAATGAGTACGTGTGTCCAAACTTTTGACTGATACTGTAAATACAATGCATGCCAGTCTGTCTTGGCTAAGATTTGAGGAGAGTGACTGCATCAATTATTTTTATAAGACACATAAAAATAAATAAATAATGATAATAATACAAATCCCAATAAAGTATTATATAGAGCCATTTTTGCATGGTACTCCGTTCCATCTCATATTTCTCAAATGAACAGCAAACCTGGTTTAAAAAAACAGATAAAGCAACACCTCACGGCACAATGCCACGCCCCTATTTGACGTAGATAGTTTGTGTGTATGTACTGGTATCTCTTCTGTAAGAGTTGAAAACCAAGGGTGCACTGAATACGTTGAAACCGAAAATAGATTATTTATTTTTGTTTGTTGATTGCATTACTCTACTGGTCAATTATGCACTACCCATTTGTCAATGGAATCTACTTTACTGTGGATTTGGCAGTTTACTGTCATATAGCAGTAAAGGAATCTGAAGCAGTTCATGAAGAATGTGGACCTTGTAAGACTCAGGATATGAAACTCTGTTATGGCCAAGTCCTTTTCAACCATTCAAACTCAATCTTTCTACCTCTCTCCTCTCAGAGCGATTTCTTCTGTTGTAGATAACATATCAGGCACTTTCCTCTGCCGTTCACCATGGCTAGTTTAAGATATTGTACACTGCAGTCAATGGTAAAGGCCTGCCAGGTCATCTATGAGTAATTTCCCTCTGCTCCTTGGCTTCATTGCCCTTCACTTTGCTTGTGTCCAGACTCAGTCAACATAACTGTGAGTTAAATAAGACGATAACCTTGATGTAAAACACCTATGAAAAGAGAGAAGAGGAGCTGGAACATATTGGTATGACCCCTAGGGTCCTCTGTGTGTGTGTGTGTGAGTGTGTGTGTGAGTGTGTGTGTGTGTGTGTGTGTGTGTGTGTGTGTGTGTTCAAGGGGTGTGAATTGGAACCGTTGTTCACATCTCCCACTCCCACTTAGTAGAAGACCATGCAAAAACGTTTATAATACAGTATTGTTGCTTTAGATTTGGATGTCCATGAAGGAACACATTTCTATCCAAATTCTTTGTTAGCAGAATACTTGTCTCTGGTGAAGGACATCAACAGACACAGACAGGATAATATCCTCATAATACCTTTATAGTCCCTCCAATCTGCTTCACTGATGTATCATCCATTTGCTTTTAAGGACTCAGAGGGAGAAAGAAAACGTTTTCTAGTTTTTACGTTTTCAACTCGTCAAAAGAATTGAGTGTGTGAGTGATGTCACTAGAAATAAAATAAAATACAACAGGTGTACACTTTACAGTGAAACACTTACTTACGAGCCCATTCCTAACAACACAGAGTTAAAGATTAAGACAAATATTTGCTAAATAAAAAAGGAAATAGTAACACAATAAAAACTACAACAAATAATGTGAGTTCAAGTTATGGAAGAGCAGAAAAAGAGAGATAGAGAGAGAGTGAGAGAGAGAGAGAGAGAGAGAGAGAGAGAGAGAGAGAGAGAGAGAGAGAGAGAGAGAGAGAGAGAGAGAGAGAGAGAGAGAGAGAGAGAGAGAGAGAGAGAGAGAGAGAGAGAAATCAATCATTTCCAGACCCAGGGACATGTACTTGTCTGTGGCGACCTAAATGCCAGAACTGGACAAGAACCTGACACCCTCAGCACACAGGGGGACAAACACCTACCTGGAGGTGACAGCATTCCCTCCCCCCATATGCCCCCTAGGCACAACTACGACAACATAACCAACAAAAATGGGTCACGACTCCTGCAGCTCTGTCGCACACTAGGTATGTACATAGTCAATGGTAGGCTTCGAGGGGACTCCTATGGTAGGTACACCTATAGCTCATCTCTTGGCAGTAGTACTGTAGACTACTTTATCACTGACCTCAACCCAGAGTCTCTCAGAGCGTTCACAGTCAGCCCACTGACACCCCTATCAGACCACAGCAAAATCACAGTCTACTTGAACAGAGCAATACTCAATCATGAGGCATCAAAGCCAAAAGAACTGAATAATATTAAGAAATGCTATAGATGGAAGGAAAGTAGTGTTGAAACCTACCAAAAAACAATTAGGAAACAACAAATTCAATCAATTCTAGACAACTTCCTGAACAAAACGTTCCACTGTAATAGTGAAGGTGTAAACTTGGCAGTAGAAAACCTAAACAGTATATTTGACCTCTCAGCTTCCCTATCAAATCTAAAAATCTCTAACAGAAAACCAAAGAAAAGTAATAACAGTGATAAATGGTTTGATGAAGAATGCAAAAACATAAGAAAGAAATTGAGAAACCTATCCAACCAAAAACATAGAGACCCAGACAACCTGAGCCTACGCCTTCACTATGGTGAATCACTAAAACAATACAGAAATACACTACGGAAAAAGAAGGAACAGCATGTCAGAAATCAGCTCAATGTAATTGAAGAATCCATAGACACTAACCACTTCTGGGAAAATTGGAAAACACTAAACAAACAACAACACGAAGAGCTATCTATCCAAAACGGAGATGTATGGGTAAACCACTTCTCCAATCTTTTTGGCCCTATAACAGAGAACAAACAGCAAAAAAATATACACGATCAAATGCAAATCTTAGAATCAACTATTAAAGACTACCAGAACCCACTGGATTCTCCAATTACATTGAATGAACTACAGGACAAAATACAAACCCTCCAACCCAAAAAGTCCTGTGGTGTTGATGGTATCCTCAATGAAATGATAAAATATACAGACCACAAATTTCAATTAGCTATACTTAAACTCTTTAACATCATCCTTAGCTCTGGCATCTTCCCCAATATTTGGAACCAAGGACTGATCACCCCAATCCACAAAAGTGGAGACAAATTTGACCCCAATAACTACCGTGGGATATGCGTCAACAGCAACCTTGGGAAAATCCTCTGCATTATCATTAACAGCAGACTAGTTCATTTCCTCAGTGAAAACAATGTACTGAGCAAATGTCAAATTGGCTTTTTACCAAATTACCGTCACGACAGACAACGTATTCACCCTGCACACCCTAATTGACAAACAAACAAACCAAAACAAAGGCAAAGTCTTCTCATGCTTTGTTGATTTCAAAAAGCTTTTGACTCAATTTGGCATGAGGGTCTGCTATACAAATTGATGGAAAGTGGGGTTGGGGGAAAAACATACGACATTATAAAATCCATGTACACAAACAACAAGTGTGCGGTAAAAATTGGCAAAAAACACACACATTTCTTTCCACAGGGCCGTGGGGTGAGACAGGGATGCAGTTTAAGCCCCACCCTCTTCAACATATATATCAACGAATTGGCGAGGGCACTAGAACAGTCAGCAGCACCCGGCCTCACCCTACTAGAATCTGAAGTCAAATGTCTTCTGTTTGCTGACGATCTGGTGCTTCTGTCACCAACCAAGGAGGGCCTACAGCAGCACCTAGATCTTCTGCACAGATTCTGTCAGACCTGGGCCCTGACAGTAAATCTCAGTAAGACACAAATAATGGTGTTCCAAAAAAGGTCCAGTTGCCAGGACCACAAATACAAATTCCATCTAGACACCGTTGCCCTAGAGCACACAAAAAACTATACATACCTCGGCCTAAACATCAGCGCCACAGGTAACTTCCACAAAGCTGTGAACGATCTGAGAGACAAGGCAAGAAGGGCCTTCTATGCCATCAAAAGGAACATAAAATTTGACATACCAATTAGGATCTGGCTAAAAATACTTGAATCAGTTATAGAACCCATTGCCCTTTATGGTTCTGAGGTCTGGGGTCCGCTCACCAACCAAGAATTCACAAAATGGGACAAACACCAAATTGAGACTCTGCATGCAGAATTCTGTAAAAACATCCTCCGTGTACAACGTAAAACACCAAATAATGCATGCAGAGCAGAATTAGGCCAATACCCGCTAATTATCAAAATCCAGAAAAGAGCCGTTAAATTCTATAACCACTTAAAAGGAAGCGATTCCCAAACCTTCCATAACAAAGCCATCACCTACAGAGAGATGAACTTGGAGAAGAGTCCCCTAAGTAAGCTTGTCCTGGGGCTCTGTTCACAAACACAAACAGACCCCACACAGCCCCAGGACAACAACAACAACAACAACACAACTAGACCCAACCAAATCATGAGAAAACAAAAAGAGAATTACTTGACACATTGGAAAGAACAAACAAAAAAACAAAGCAAATTAGAATGCTATTTGGCCCTAAACAGAGAGTACACAGTGACAGAATACCTGACCACTGTGACTGACCCAAACTTAAGGAAAGCTTTGACTATGTACAGACTCAGTGAGCATAGCCTTCCTATTGAGAAAGGCCGCAGTAGGAAGACCTGGCTCTCAAGAGAAGACAGGCTATGTGCACACTGCCCACAAAATGAGGTGGAAACTGAGCTGCACTTCCTAACCTCCTGCCAAATATATGACCATATTAGAGACACATATTTCCCTCAGATTACAGCGATCCACAAAGAATTCGAAAACAAACCCAATTTTGATAAACTCCCTTATCTACTGGGTGAAAAACCACAGTGTGCCATCACAGCTGCAAGATTTGTGACCTGTTGCCACAAGAAAAGGGCAACCAGTGAAGAACAAACACCATTGTAAATACAACCCATATTTATGTTTATTTATTTTCCCATTTGTACTTTAACTATTTGCACATTGTTACAACACTGTATATATACATAATTTGACATTTGAAATGTCTTTATTCTTTTGAAACTTCTGAGTGTAATGTTTACTGTTAATATTTATTGTTTATTTCACTTTTGTTTACTATCTACTTCACTTGCTTTGGCAATGTTAACAAACGTTTCCCATGCCAATAAAGCCCTTAAATTGTAATTGAAATTGAATTGAGAGAGAGAGAGAGAGAGAGAGAGCGAGAGAGAGAGAGAGAGAGAGAGAGAGAGAGAGAGAGAGAGAGAGAGAGAGAGAGAGAGAGAGAGAGAGAGAGAGAGTGAGAGAGAGAGAGAGAGAGAGAGAGAGAGAGAGAGAGAGAGAGAGAGAGAGAGAGAGAGAGAGAGAGAGCGAGAGAGAGAGAGTGAGAGAGAGAGAGAGAGAGGGAGAGAGAGAGAGAGAGAGAGAGAGAGAGAGAGAGAGAGAGAGAGAGAGAGAGAGAGAGGGAGAGGATGGAGCTGTGAGTAGAGCTTGTGGGTGTAAAAACAACTATATCTGTAGGCTATGAGAGGAGACACAACTGATGATTGATTGTCACAATTGTCAATGAATCTCAGGGAGAGATGTGGTGTGTGTTTGTGTGTGTGTGTATGTGTGTATGTGCGTGCATAAGTGTGTGCGTGTGTGTGTGTGTGTGTGTGTATGTGCTTGCATACGTGTGTGTGTCTGCGAGTTTGAAGAAGGTGTCAAACTGTGTGTGAACACACTACCAGGAAATACGTAAACGGCCAACGGCGACACAGCAGAGCCAGAAATACACACAACCAGAGGAAGTCCTGGGGTGTATCTAAAATGTGTGTGTGCAACAAGATACACTTTCATTGTGGGGTGTGTGTGCAACAAGATCTCACGATTTTAACAAGTTGACTTCAGATTCTGATGTTTATCCACGTTTCTCCAAACATCAAATTTCGAGGTTGCTCCAAATGTCAAATTTCAAAGTGCTTTTGACACCCTGGGTTGACTCCTGCTCAGTATTGATGTTTTGGATAGGGTTAAAACATTAAAGATCCACTACGGGATCTTAAGCACAATGAATAGATAATATATATACTTTTCACATGAATTGCAAAATTCGTATGATATCACGGTCATGCAGAATGGTTAAGTTAAGAGTTAAGGTTTGGGCTTAATTTTTTTTTTAATGAGTGTCTACCACAGGGAATGACCACGCAACCTTCGGATCCGGAGTCATGGGAATACTTGATGGTAATAGAGCTCACTGTTGCCCCTAGTTGCTGGTTTTGAAGGCATTTTCCGAAGTCCTCAGGACTTTTCAAAGTCAATCTTGAGTGATCTGCCTGGTGTGTGTGTAAGTGCATGAGTGCATGTGTGTCTGGTTTCAATGTTCTCCAGTTAGGTCCTGAAAGTGTTTTGTGTTCTCTTCAAAAATCTGTTCCTGCACTTTATGATAATGAATGGGATTCAGATGGTGAATGCGAGAGAAACTGGAAAAAACAAGGCACTTCAATGTTGTTTAGCCTCAAAGATTTTTGTATCAGGGTACAGTTTTGGTGCTTCTGGTAGTGTTGACGCCCATTTACTGCTCTTCATCCAGCTGATAAAAAAAGAACAGTAGTTTAGCGATAGCGAGGAAGAAGACATTAGTGTCCTGTCACAGGGGTAATCAGTGTTGTTGTGTGCGAGTGTGTTTGTGTGTTTGTGTGTGCGTGTGTGTTTGTGTGTGTGTGTGTGCGTGTGTGTGTGTGTTCGGCTCCATCAGGAAACATCATGTTATTTGTATTCTTGTCTACAACTGCAGCAGTCTTGAGATGTGTTTTCAACCAGGGAACAGAACCAAATGTTTCTTTTTTTTTCAAGGAACAGAATCAGAACCGGGAACGAAAGTGATCTATTCTGTTCCGGAACAGAACCGTTATTTTAAAAGCATGGGAACCGGTTAATGATGCTATTTTACACTGCAGGCATTTTTTTCCAGTCCCACAAAAAAACGCAACAAAGCGCCTATGCAAAGCTCTCCTTTGTCAATGAGAAACTTCTTCCAGTGTCTGCCTGTCAGCTGAAAATCAGTGTGTGTGTGCGTGTAGGCTACCTGCACTTCTCCCCCGAAGCATACAGTGGGGAAAAAAAGTATCTAGTCAGCCACCAATTGTGCAAGTTCTCCCACTTAAAAAGATGAGAGAGGCCTGTAATTTTCATCATAGGTACACGTCAACTATGACAGACAAAATGAGATTTTCTTCTCTCCAGAAAATCACATTGTAGGATTTTTAATGAATTTATTAGCAAATTATGGTGGAAAATAAGTATTTGGTCAATAACAAAAGTTTCTCAATACTTTGTTATATACCCTTTGTTGGCAATGACACAGGTCAAACGTTTTCTGTAAGTCTTCACAAGGTTTTCACACACTGTTGCTGGTATTTTGGCCCATTCCTCCATGCAGATCTCCTATAGAGCGATGATGTTTTGGGGCTGTCGCTGGGCAACACGGACTTTCAACTCCCTCCAAAGATTTTCTATGGGGTTGAGATCTGGAGACTGGCTAGGCCACTCCAGGACCTTGAAATGCTTCTTACGAAGCCACTCCTTCGTTGCCCGGGCGGTGTGTTTGGGATCATTGTCATGCTGAAAGACCCAGCCACGTTTCATCTTCAATGCCCTTGCTGATGGAAGGAGGTTTTCACTCAAAATCTCACAATACATGGCCCCATTCATTCTTTCCTTTACACGGATCAGTCGTCCTGGTCCCTTTGCAGAAAAACAGTCCCAAAGCATGATGTTTCCACCCCCCATGCTTCACAGTAGGTATGGTGTTCTTTGGATGCAACTCAGCATTCTTTGTCCTCCAAACACGACGAGTTGAGTTTTTACCAAAAAGTTATATTTTGGTTTCATCTGACCATATGACATTCTCCCAATCCTCTTCTGGATCATCCAAATGCACTCTAGCAAACTTCAGACGGGCCTGGACATGTACTGGCTTAAGCAGGGGGACACGTCTGGCACTGCAGGATTTGAGTCCCTGGCGGCGTAGTGTGTTACTGATGGTAGGCTTTGTTACTTTGGTCCCAGCTCTCTGCAGGTCATTCACTAGGTCCCCCCGTGTGGTTCTGGGATTTTTGCTCACCGTTCTTGTGTTCATTTTGACCCCACGGGGTGAGATCTTGCGTGGAGCCCCAGATCGAGGGAGATTATCAGTGGTCTTGTATGTCTTCCATTTCCTAATAATTGCTCCCACAGTTGATTTCTTCAAACCAAGCTGCTTACCTATTGCAGATTCAGTCTTCCCAGCCTGGTGCAGGTCTACAATTTTGTTTCTGGTGTCCTTTGACAGCTCTTTGGTCTTGGCCATAGTGGAGTTTGGAGTGTGACTGTTTGAGGTTGTGGACAGGTGTCTTTTATACTGATAACAAGTTCAAACAGGTGCCATTAATACAGGTAAGGAGTGGAGGACAGAGGAGCCTCTTAAAGAAGAAGTTACAGGTCAGAAATCTTGCTTGTTTGTAGGTGACCAAATACTTATTTTCCACCATAATTTGCAAATAAATTCATTAAAAATCCTACAATGTGATTTTCTGGATTTTTTTTCCTCAATTTGTCTGTTATAGTTGACGTGTACCTATGATGAAAATTACAGGCCTCTCTCATCTTTTTAAGTGGGAGAACTTGCACAATTGGTGGCTGACTAAATATATTTTTCCCCCACTGTAGCTGTAGCCTACTGTAGTTACAAGCATGATTCAGAAGATAGGGAGATATATTTTTAATTAGAGAATGGATTAACTTTTTCAATGCTAGTTAGGGATACTATAGTTATCACATTTTCCTTTGGATTTCTTAACTATGAAAAGGTAAGATGTGTTTTTAATTCTGGTGCCACTCTGCACATACAAGCTTGTTAGCTAGCTAGCATCTCTGGTCCAATGTTAAGCCCACTCTGAAGTTCAAAGACATTAAAAGCTCCTCCACATAATTCTGTGGGCCTAATTCAGATAATTAATGTCATCACAAGCCTCCTCCTCCACGCTCTCTCCCAACCCGCAAAATTTCATTTGCATCTCTCACCCTACACTTGTCTTTCCATCAAGCAAGTAAACAATTCACTGAACTACAGCTTGCCCGCTCCATAGCAAGCTGCTCTATCCGCACAGCATGATTGGTGAAGTCATTTAATGTCGAGCTAAAAAAAACTATTTCAGAGGTTTAAAAAGGAACAGAAAGGTTCGAACAAGTTCAAAACGTTATTTTTCTGGTTGGAACAGTGGAACAGAACTAAATAAAAATATGGTTCTGTTCAGAACAAAACCACTGGAAAATGATTTTGTTTCCAGCCCGTCTTTCCAACCAAACATTTGATATTATATTCAACTAACTAACCTCACGCTCAGGCTCAAATGCTTCAGAGAGAGCCGGCTTGGGACAAGATTATATTCTAACCAGAAGAGAACATTATGAACGTTGTTGTGTAGGCTACAACATGTCAGCGCACAGTATCAGAAACCCTATTTTGATTTATTACAGATAAATTGGAGTTGTAAATCTGCCATGACAACACACTTTTGACACACTTTTCTATTAAGTCCTATTTAGGTAGTGGTCTTGATTTAGACATGAAATGTTCACATTATACATGTATAGAATATTCATTTTTATGTCCTCTTTTCGTTTGTAACTGGGAAGTGATGGGCTGATGTTTTCTAGTCATTCATACAGCCTGTGGGTGAGATATTAAAATGTTTATTCGGTCACAATTTATTTGGATAGTCCAAATAGTCCATCTGCAGATGCTCTACAGATGAAACTATCAACAAACTATCTGTTGATACGGAACTGTTTGCTAAGGTTCGGGTTAGAGCTAGTGTTAGGGTTAATAGACAGTTAGTTGAAATGTTACTGATAGATATTCTGTAGAGCATCTACAGATGGACTATCCAAATAAAGTGTCATGTTTGTTCTGTCACTTTCTGACAGTAATCTACAGTGCAAACCTTTACTAGATTAAGAGTATTTGAATTAACAGCAAGCACAGCTCTGTACATGGACTTTGTTTGTAGACGGCCCCCAGACTGTTAGCCTGTCAGCCTGCCATTTGCCTTGGTAGTACCCATATGGCAATATGGACTGTTAGGGAGCCCTGACTGTGGTGTTGGAGGCTGTTGCTTTCATCTGTAACTATCCACTGATGTGCTGGTATGTGTGTGTGTCCACTGTGCATGCTTGTGGACATCTGTGATTGAATCAAGTCTTTTGTTCTGATCAGGTCACTTCTGCAGACCAATACAGGATGTCAGGATGCAAACAGGCAAAGTTCAGAAAGCACTTAAGGTAGCATAAATTCATAAAATGATCATGTCAGTCAGGAAGGGATATGTGGCGTGTTGTTGACAGTGAGCACACTTGAGTGTGATCAGAAACCCATCTCGAAGCTAATGTGTTGCACATCTCTCCCCTGTGACGTTTGTTAGGCCTACTCTCGATGACCAAGACGAGTGGTATTATATGATGTCTTACTAACCAAGAAATAAACTACACGTACAGGTGCATACTGTATGCTGTGGCTGCTGGAAAGTGGTTTGGGCTCTGTGGCTGGGGGGGCTAGCCAGCTGTGGCGAGGGTAGAGGATCCCACTGAGAGCTGTGAGGCTCTGCCAGGTGCCCTGCCTACAGCCTAGAGCCTCTGGAGCAACGGATAAGACCTAAACGCGAATTATGCTAATTATAATGATGCTAACGCTAATGATGCTAACATTACCCATGCTGCTCCTGTCATAATTCAAAGTTTCGAGCTTATGCCACAACAGTTTGTGGTAGATGGTGGCAGATGGTGTTAAATTGCATCATTCTGTCATTCTGTCATTGCGGCACACTATCACAAGGGGGAGTTAGAATGCTGATCTATCGGTAGTCTAAACTGTGGCACAAATTAGGGGATTTTTCACACCTAGCTGAGCTATTAGATTATCCTTTTGTAAATTAATGGAGGTGTGAATGTTTCAGTCTGAGAGTCTCTCTCTTCTGGCACTAAATTCAAGCATCAGGCAACAACAAAAAATTGCTGGAGGGTGGTCCCAGAGTTGAGAGAGAACTTGGGTAAATACAATGGCGCAATTACACTTGACATGTGGACTGATGTTTTTCAAAAAATAGGCACGATGGCTTTTGGTTTCTCTCCCTCTAAAAACAGAAATAAATAATTCTAAATAAGAAACTGGCTTTATTTACCACAGTATGAAAGAGTGATAGCCCCTCTATATAAAGTGAGTTTGTGAAACACGGAGTCCTTCTTTGCTGATGTGAAGAAGAAACTGAATGAAAGAGAGTCCAGCGAGGACAGGGAGGGGAAAAAGGTTGCCCATATTTTCAAGACCTGAGCTACTTCATTTATTTATTTTATTTATGAAATGTACTAGTTTATTTAGGCAATTTCATATATTTGTTTAGGCTTGGCCTATTTAGTAGACTATTTTGCAGAATAAAGCTATATACTGATATTGCATCATTTTCACCAACTTCTTTAACGGACTGCTTTGCCTTGTAAGGATGGAGTAAGGAGGCACAAATCATGCCAATGAAAGACACACGCACGCCCGAATGCACGCACACACATTACCCCATAACAACCGGACTGACCTGATAACAACCACTCCAATGCAATCAGTAGGTGCATAATGCAATCTGGAAGTGTTTTGTATTTTCCAATCTCCGTCTCTGTTATTGCCCGAACCACCATGATCCCTGTCATTCCCATCAATTTCCACCTGAATCTTTCTGATGAGCAGGTGGGAGAGAAGGCACTAAGCAGCGGAAGAGGGAACGGGTAGGGGTGGGGCACCGGTCCACGAGACACACACAGAGGGCTGGTTGTTGGGAGCTGAGCTGAGTAATATCATATCACCAGCTCTTAACTCTTACTGCGGTAATGAGGAGTAAAGCCTACAGCAGTCTCAGTTTCAAACCCAGAGGCCGAAACAACCGCAGCTGCCTCCAAACCTGTCACCAAACCCATTCGCTATGGAGCATCAATTAACAAGAGCCGCCTCCATTTCCTCAAGTGGACGTCGACTTCAGGTGTGTACCTTCCTGAGTCGTTACGGCATCATGCCCGGGGCACAGGGGGCTTGGACACGTGGATTGGTTAATTGAAAGTCTCATATCACCTGATGGACCTGGCTGGCAGCAAGACAGACAAAATTAATAGATATGAGGAGGTAGTGGAGGACAGGATGGCCAGCAGGTAGATGAGTAGATGACCCCAGGGAGAAGGGACACCTGTTCTAATACGTTTTGGAGACTTTGTGGAGACATTGTGGGGATTCAATGGGACTGAGAAAAACACAGACACACTGGCAGTCATCTCTCATACACAGATACCCCTTCCAGAGACCGATTTGCTCAGTTACATTCAATTGCCTCAAAATCTGTGCTTTCATTGATATTGTTGCATAACTGTAGACATTAATTAATCTGTATTCACTCCCCCTACTGCTCATATTAAAACGCTTGTTTTCAGGTAGTACAGGAAGCTGACGTTCGTTAGCATTAGCATAATTTTCCTCAACATATAATTAACATATCTTTCAAATGATGTGCACGCTATTTCATAGTTCTGACAAATTGTACAATGTTTTGCTTGTTTGTGAATGTGCCCAAAGTAGGAAAACAATCGAGATACATCGGATGCGCCCTTGTTGCCAGGCGTCATAAGATGAATACCACTGCCCCCTGGCCCCATACAATAGACTCATTGATGTCCATAAGAGAAAGGAAGAGCAACACAGAGGATGTATAGAGGAGAAATTGATCCTTTACAATACCTATCCATCATGACAGGTTCTTCTCCAAAGCAATTACCATGCTTTCCTGATCACAGGTTCAGGAATAGCAGAAAAATCTCAACATTCATTTAAAATTAACCCTACAAATAGCTTTTGTTTGGCGATATGGAAAGCCATAGTCAATCAATCAACAATATAATAATACTCTTAGTTAAAGTATTCCTCTTTAACATACAATCTGTGGAAACTATGCTGTCATGTAAGACATCACAGCACAGTATAAAAATATGTGGCACATGGGATGTGCTGAGAGTAGTAGATGTAATGTGTATATAAAAACAAAACGCTATATTTTTATGTAACTACTGTGTATAATGTCTGTAAAACGTGTAAAATTTATGGGGGGGTGGGGGGGGGGGGGGGGGGTAATGTATTAGGCATCTGATGTTAGATACTGTGTAATACAGGTTATTATAGGCTTGAATACATGATGAGTATCAGGCAATCACCATTGGTCTGTTAAGTGCAGGGTTGCAAAGCTACCGGTAATTTACCAAAGTTACAATACATTTTCAGTAATTTAGGTAATTAACAGAAAATCTATGGTCGTCTATCTTAACTTGGTCTTTTATACTTGAATAACTGTAAAAATATATATACAGTACCAGTCAAAAGTTTGGACACACCTACTCATTCAAGCGTTTTTCTTTATTTTTACTATTTTCTACATTGTAGAATAATAGTGAAGACATCAAAACGATGCAATAACACATATTGAATCATGTAGTAACCAAATAAGTGTTAAACAAATCTAAATATATGTTATATTTTAGATTCTTCAAAGTAGCCACCCTTTGCCTTGATGACAGCTTTGCACACTCTTGGCATTCTCTCAACCAGCTTCACCTGGAATGCTTTTCCAACAGTCTTGAAGGAGTTCCCACATATGCTGAGCATTTGTTGGCTGCATTTTCCTTCACTCTGCGGTCCAACTCATCCCAAACCATCTCAATTGGGTTGAGGTTGGGTGATTGTGGAGGCCAGGTCATCTGATGCAGCACTCCATCACTCTCCTTCTTGGTCAAATAGCCCTTACACAGCCTGGAGAAGTGTTGGGTCATTGTCCTGTTGAAAAACAAATGATAGTCCCACTAAGCACAAACCAGATGGGATGGCGTATCGCTGCAGAATGCTGTGGTAGCCATGCTGGTTAAGTGTGCCATGAATTCTAAATAAATCACCAACAGTGTCACCAGCAAAGCACCCCTACATCATCACACTTCCTCCTCCACGCTTCACGGTGGGAACCACACATGCAGAGATCATCCGTTCACCTACGCTGCATCTCACAAAGACACGGCGGTTTGAACCAAAAATCTCCAATTTGGACTCATTAGACCAAAGGACAGATTTCCACCGGTCTAATGTCCATTGCTCGTGTTTCTTGGCCCAAGCAAGTCTCTTCTTCTTATTGGTGTCCTTTAGTAGTGGTTTCTTTGCAGCAATTAGACCATGAAGAACTGATTCACGCAGTCTCCTCTGAACAGTTGATGTTGAGATGTGTCTGTTACTTGAACTCTGTGAAGCATTTATTTGGGCTGCAATTTCTAAGGCTGGTAACTCTAATGAACTTATCGTCTGCAGCAGAGGTAACTCTGGGTCTTCCATTCCTGTGGCGGTCCTCATGAGAGCCAGTTTCATCATAGCGCTTGATGGTTTTTGCGACTGCACTTGAAGAAACGTTCAAAGTTCTTCAAATTTTCTGGATTGACTGACCATCATGTCTTAAAGCAATGATGGACTGTCATTTCTCTTTGCTTATTTGAGATGTTCTTGCCATAATATGGACTTGGTCTTTTACCAAATTGGGCTATCTTCTGTTTACTTCTGTATCTATGGACAATGTATGACAACAACATGCTTTGGTTTGGTTTCCCTTGCACCTGTCACATGGTAGTGTTTTGGCATTTGTGGCACAAGTCTCATTCAAGTCATTTGACCGATAAGTCAGTAAGTCGCTCTGGATAAGAGTGTCTGCTAAATGACTAAATGTAATGTAATGTATACCAACCCTACCTTGTCACAACACAACTGATTGGCTCAAACACATGAAGAAGGAAAGATATTCCACAAATTAACTTTTAACAAGGCACACCTGTTAATTTAAATGCATTCCAAGTGACTACCTCATGAAGCTGGTTGAGAGAATGCCAAGAGCGTGCAAAGCTCAAATCAAATCAAATGTTATTTGCCACATGCGCCTGTTTAATGGTTCGTCGGAGGACATAGCGGGATTTCTTGTAAGCGTCCAGGTTAGAGTCCCGCTTCTTGAAAGCGGCAGCTCTACCCTTTAGGTCAGTGCAACGCCATCGATGCACTTATTGATGAAGCCAGTGACTGATGTGGTGTATTCCACAATGCTATCGAAAGAATCCCAGAACATATTCCAGTCTGTGCTAGCAAAACAGTCCTGTAGCTTAGAATCTGCGTCATCTGACCACTTCCTTATTAACCGAGTCACTGGTGTTTCCTGCTTTAGTTTTTGCTTATAAGCAGGAATCAAGAGGATAGAGTTATGGTCAGCTTTGTCAAATGGAGGGCGAGGGAGAGCTTTATACGCATCTCTGTGTGAGGAGTAAAGGTGGTCTAGAGTTTTTTTTCCTCTGGTTGCACAATTAACATGCTGGTAGAAATTAGGTAGAACAGAAGCAAGTTTCCCTGCATTAAAGTCCCCGGCCACTAGGAGCGCTGCCTCTGGATGAGCGTTTTCCTGTTTACTCATGGCCTTATACAGCTCATTGTGTGCAATCTTAGTGCCAGCATCGGTTTGTGGTGGTAAATAGACAGCTATGAAAAATATAGATGAAAACTCTCTTGTTACACAGACCGGAGTCAGTCGTTCTAGCCTGCCGATGTAGCGTATATCCCGCCAGCTGTATGTTATCCATGTCGTCGTTCAGCTACGACTCGGTCAAACATAAGATATTACAGTTTTTAATGTACCATTGGTAGGATAACCTTAATCTTAGGTCGTCCAATTTATTTTCAAATGATTGAACATTGGCTAATAGGATTGATGGAAGAGGCAGTTTACTCGCTCGCCGTCGGATCCTTACAAGGCACCCCGACCTACGTCCACGATACCTGCGTCTCTTTCTCATGCGAATGACGGGGATTTGGGCATTGTCGGGTGTCTGTAGAATATCCTTCGCATCCGACTCGTTGAAGAAACAATCTTCGTCCAATACGAGGTGAATATTCGCTGTCCTGATATCCAGAAGCTCTTTTTGGTCATAAGAGACGGTGGCAGAAACATTATGTACAGAATAAATTACAAATAACGTGAAAAAATACACATAATAGTACAATTGGTTAGAGGGCTGTAAAACAGCAGCTGTCTTCTCCGGCGCCATTCTTTTTCGGCGCCAAAACTGTCATCATGGCAAAGGATGGCTACTTTGAGGAATCTCAAATATAAAATATATCTTGATTTGTTGAACACTTTTTTGGTTACTACATGATTCCATATGTGTTATTGCATCGTTTTGATGTCTTCACTATTATTCTACAATGTAGAAAATAGTAAAAATAAAGAAAAACCCTGGAATGATTAGGTGTGTCCAAACTTTTGACTGGTACTGTATATTCATATACTGTATGTACTGAACAAATAAATAAATGCAACATGCAACAATTTTAAGATTTTACTGAGTTACAGTTCATAAAAGCAAATCAGTCAATTTATATTAATTCATTAGGATTTCACATGACTGGGCAGGGGCAAAGCCATGGGTTGGCCTGGGAGGGCATAGGCCCACCCACTTGGGAGCCAGGCCCACCCACTGGGGAGCCAGGCCCTGCCAATCAGAATTCGTTTTTCCCCCACAAAAGGGCTTTATTACAGACAGAAATACTCCTCAGATTCATCAGCTGTCTCAGTGGCTGGTCTCAGACGATCCCGTAGGTGAAGAAACCAGATGTGGAGGTCTTTGGCTGGCGTGGTGACACGTAGTCTGCGTTTTTTAGTCTGGACGTACTGCCAAATTCTACAAGATGACGTTGGTAGAGAATTGAACATTCATTTATCTGGCAACAGCTCTGGTGGACATTCCTGCAGTCAGCATACCAATTGCACACTCCCTCAAAACTTGAGACATCTGTGGCATTGTGTTGTGTGAGAAAACTGCACATTTTACAGTGGCCATTTATTGTCCCCAGCACAAGGTGCACTTGTGTAATGATCACGCTGTTTAATCAGCTTCTTGATATGCAACACCTGTCAGGTGGATGGATTATCTTGACAAAGGAGAAATGCTCACTAACAGGGATGTAAACAAATTTGTGCACAAAATTTGAGAGAAATACGATTTTTGTGCTTATTGAAAATGTCTGTGATCTTTTATTTCAGCTCATGAAACATGAGACCAACACTTTATATGATGCGTTTATATTTTTGTTCAGTATTGTTTTCATTTATTATATCTGTGTTTATATTGTCTATGAGTTTCTAGTAGATAGAAAATATGTTTGAAGAGAAAATAGCCTAATCAACAATGGCATTATTTTCAATTAACTCTGCAACTCTTCCAATTATTGACTTTTTTCACAACTGCCTCCAGGTTGACGCCAAAACTTAGACAACAAATAAATATTGATTTAGTAAAATCAATAAAAGTTTGTAAAAAAAATATGTAAAGGATGTTTTATGCTGAAATCCTCATATTAAACACCAATGGTATTCACTAAGTTGATGGTTTATATTTAAGATAGTGTTTTACAGCTTTGTCATTCTATTTGTTATTACAAATTAACATGTGATGAGGCCACACAGAGGGCCAGAGACTATTACTGACCTTTGTGATATCTGGTGTAATTCTCTTGTCTTATCTGGTGTCCTGTGTGAATTTAAGTATGCCCCCTCTAATTCTCTCTCTCCCTCTCTCCCTCCCCTCCCGGAAGACCTGAGCCCTAGAACCATGCCTCAGGACTACCTGGCCTGATGACTCCTGGCTGTCCCCAGTCCACCTGGTCATGCTGCTGCTCCAGTTTCAACTGTTCTGCCTGCGGCAATGGAACCCTGATCTGTTCACCGAATGTGCTACCTTGTCCCGGACCTGCTGTTTTCAACTTTCTCTCTCTCCGTCTCTCCGTCTGTCCGTCTCTCCGTCTCTCCGTCTCTCCGTCTCTCCGTCTCTCTCACTCTCCCTCTCCCTCTCCTCTCCCTCTCTCCGTCTCTCTCCCTCTCAGTCTCCGTCTCCTTCTCTATCTCTCTCCATCTCTCCGTCTCCCTCTTCGTCTCCCTTTCGTCTCCATATCCGTCTCTGTCTCCCTCTCCGTCTCCCTCTCCGTCTCTCCATCTCCCCCTTTCCATATCCAACTCCCCCTCTCCGTCTCTCCCTCTCAGTCTCTCCCCCTCCCCCTCCCTGTCTCTCCTTCTCCGTCTCTCTCTCTCTGAATGCTCGGCTATGAAAAGCCAACTGACATTTACTCCTGAGGTACTGACCTGTTGCACCCTCTACAACCACTGTGATTATCATTTTCATGTTTATTCAAATACTTTTCATTCAAATCCATATGGTTTGGTTTCAATACTTAAAAACCAATTGGTAGGTCCAGGTAGTCACAAAAATAGATGGGTGTTGGTTAAATTGTGATTTTATTGAATGGAGCGAATTTGGAGAGACAGTTTTCTTTCTTGTGAGTAGGGAGCGGTTTTTAGCGGAGCGGTAGGAAAGCACATGGAGCCCTTTGTGCACTGTTCCATGAGCAATGAGCAGGATTTCCAACCGCTCAACTCCACTCACATGGTCTGATCTGTAGCCTAATTAACTGCATGCCTTCTAACGAGTCGTAATGGGAGGACCACACCACATGTCATCGCGTGACTCCAAGTTTACACATATAAAGCTTTTCCACCGACATTTCTCGCATAATACATTTTACCAACACAAAAAGATCCCTTTCTTGTCTACCTATTTATTTTGTCAACATTTGGAAAGTTTCCATCAGGCCTGTCATTACATTTTTTATCAAACATGTACAGTACATTACTGGCATAAAAAGGTTCAGTGGTTCAGCCAATTGCTCAGGCTATGATTCCTAAGGAGCTCAACCTGATCACTAGAAATAGACTTCGATGTTGGACGTTTGAAAAGGTCCTGAGAACATCGATATATGCCTTCCTTGGCGCTCACAATAAAAAATATAAAATGATTGCCCAGCACTGTGCACAAACTCGTGACGCTCAGATGCCGAAGTGTGCTGCTCAGACTGCGCCACCGCAGTTCACAATGCTCTAGCAAGCCATGAGAACACTTGATGATACTTGATCTAAATAGCGAGTCGTTTTTAATTATTTTGTTTTAAGCCTTCCCCAAACCATAGCCCTAACCTTAACCACTCGGAATGAATACCTGAACTGTTAACCTTTGAGTTGTTTCTGTTTTAACCCTGTAACCACGCATAATTAACCCTTTAACCACGTGGAATGAATGCGTCAAAAATAGGCAGACATTCATCCATAATACATCAAATTTCGAAAGGAAACTATGAGATCTTGTTGAAGGAGCTGTGCTTATTGCTTTCCAGGTGTGAGCACATGAAGGATAATGAATTCTGACAGACCACAGTATAACCCCCATTCTCTAGAGCAGAGCTGTTAAATGTGTTACTAAGAGTTAGAATGATCAATGAAGTCAAGGTCAACATACAGACAGTAGAAGACGATTGAGTTAGAGCTACTACCCAGTTTCTACTACTGCCTAGTTCAGTACACCCATGACATCAACTGTGTGTGTGTGTGTGCACCTGTGTGCGCCTGTATGCATATGACGTTTGTGCATGGGTGTCTGCCTACGTGTGTTTAACTTTATTTATGTTTACAATCCATATTCCCAGGACAGTTATTTTGTCTGCGGGTTATTATCCAGGAGAAGATGACATCCTGTTGATTGTCATGTTATTATGTCATCATATTTGTGTAGAGTAGATAGAGACGGGACAGGACATGAAAACACCCACACACACTACAACACACTGTGATTGATGACCCAACGTTCTCCTTAGGGCCACTTCTCACACACGCACATGCACGTGCACGCGCACACAAACACACACACACACACACACACGCACGCGCGCGCGCACACATACACACACTCACACACACGCACACACACACACACACACACGCACACACACATACACACACACACGCACACACACACAAACACACAGCCACGCTGCTCACGTATCAAATAAACACACGCACTCATGCACACACAGACACACACACACACACACACACACAAGATTGATAACCCTGGGCTCTCCTCAAAGCCTCTCCTCTGTAAATGACAACTGCCATCTAAAAGACAGCCCTTTTTCTGGTGATTTGATTATTGTTCATAACAGAGATGTCATAGTAAACACATATGGCAGATAGTCTTCCATAAGAGAAAGCACGACAAATGACTCATTCATTGTTCAACAAATTTGGTTTAATGTTTTAGGTAGGAAGGTCTCACAAAGATTAATGTAATACACACTGCTCATTCTCCATATGGTTTCATCTTTTAGGAGGGTCTAACATATGAAAGATTAATGAAATACACTACTCATCGGTTTCAGGTTTAGGAAAGAGGGTCTCACATATGAAATACACACATAGTAAGATCCACTTTCTGAAGTACAGTTGCTGTTCAGATCAGGGTTCAAAGGTAGTTGTTGGACGATCTGCCACTCCAGGGAGGCTCAATCAAATGCCTAAACTAAAGGAAACAAATACTATTTAAACCCAGGTTTGTTGCTATGTCTGGGCTAGTAGGTGCACACGCATAGAATTAGGAATTAGAAATTGGATCTCTATGTGCACACGCCAGTAGTAGGTGCACCATGTGCCAGAGGTCTAGGTAGGGACAGAGTAGACAGGAAGATAAGAGGTTGAAGAGCTGATAAGATGCTGATGGTTTCTTGATCACCACAAATTAGTGTTCACCTTTTATCTCTGAATGTCAGTGCCCATGATGCTATGGTTACCTCTAACAGAATAAAACCTTAAGCACCTGAATCTCTTGGCTTTACAGTCGTGTATGGAGAAATTATGATCTTAAAAATACATGAGCGTTATAGGTCATTACATTTTACATCAAAGTCAACACAGTCTTGAAGCAGGTCAAGGGAGAAACAAGAGGTTGAAAGAGTTACAGTACATGCTATTTGACAGGGAGGCAGTCTGTATTAGAGTGAGAGAGAGAGACCTAGAGAGAGAGAGATAGAGAAAAAGCGAGAGAGGGAGAGAGATAATGAGAGAGAGAGGTTGTCACGACACCAGCGCTGTTGAATGACAACGTCATTTGTCTCTGAAGATGTCAGATCATCAACATCACAACATAATTAAATGTGGCGTCCTATCTGTTGCATTACATCTAACTAACGTATGACTGACCAGACCAGCAGCCATTCTGTCACCTCACCTCACTAATCCCCAGGGCTTTGTGGCTCCTATTAATTTATTGATAGATTTAAATAGAAACCAATGCATGGGTTTCCTTCAACACCGAACGTCAACAAGGAAGCTAGGAGGGACACCTGCTGTGAGTCACTGTCATAGGGGATAATCATGTCCACAGGGCAGATGAGGGTCCACTACTTATCTACATAACTGAACGTCTAACGATACTGTAGGCTAACTGAGTTTGGAAACCTAAAAGAAGGAAGATCACAATGATGATCAGATGGTCGTCGCAGAATAAGGGATATGAGTTTCATTAACATTTTAAACATTACATATATTGATTAAGACGTAATCTACTCTGGTCCAGAACGACTCGGCACACTGGTCTGAGGATGAGTAGGGTCTACTTCTGCAAATCTGAACATGGCTTGATACTATAGGCTAACTGAGTTTACAAACCCAGAGGAAGGGTCACTATGATTAACAGATGATCAGAGGTTGACAATAGATTCATTAAGATTTTAATGAGAAGGTCATTAAGAGAGAGGGAATGAGGTTCTAATGTAATATACTGGGTCTGTCACCACTCAACATATTGGTCTCAACATTATACTAAAGTCACAGAGCAGCAGTTGGTAATATGTGAGATATTGCGTTTATTGTATTTACTGTGTTTATTGAATATCATGTGAAAATGTGTTGGATGTGCTCTGATAATGCAACTATTATTTGTCTAATACTGTTTATTCATGCCTATTTGCTTGATCATATGAAAAAAACGATCTAAAAGAAAAAGTGATATCTGGGAGATATGGGAGAATTGTTTGTTTCAATGACATGGCATGTATGTTGGGTTGGTATTTACCAGCTACATCAAGGTGACCCTCCATCTATACAGGTTAATGATACACATCTGTGGATCTACAGATGTAGGATCTTAATTTGATCACTCTTGTTGCTGAGAATTTTCCTGTGCAAACTTGTAGTGTATTCAAGGTTTAAAAAGGCTTCTAAAGTTTGTAATTTCCACTCCTGTTGTAACAAACTGGTTCAAATTAAGATCCTACACCTGTAAAGACAATTCAATCTTTCCATTTTCCACATGATGAAAGACCCATAGAACACTTATATTGTACTGTTACTATGAGGAAATGTATCCATGGATGGAAGTCACTTAAGAGATTACCAAAGACACCAGCCATGTACTACACATATTGGCAACTGACTGCATGTTGTTGAGCATCTCAAACGATGAGCGCAGTAGTACATGCTGACTACCTGAAGGAATACTGCATTGTGTGTTGTGAATGTCTTCCTCTGACTCTGACCATTTGTGAGTAGGCGACAGATGGTTATTGCACAGATTCCTCAGAGTGGGCTTTATGTTCAGTTTTCCTTGTAGCCAATAGGGTATCAGTAGGATGATTGATTCTACCCTCCTGTTGAGTAGAGGTACAACCACAAGCTAGTGTATAACGTATAATGTATTACAATGTTGTGTGGAAGAGAGAGAGAGAGAGAGAGAGAGAGAGAGAGAGAGAGAGAGACAGAGAGGGACAGAGGAGGAGAAGAGAGAGAGAGAGAGAAGGAGAGAGAGAGACAGAGAGAGCAGAGACAGAGAGACAGAGAGACAGAGAAAGAGAGAGAGTAGAGAGAGAGAGAGAGAGAGAGAGAGAGAGAGAGAGAGAGAGAGAGAAGATATATGACATGCTTTAAGCCCTGTGAGAAAACTGAACAGGCAGTAACAAACCAATTCACTGTATATTAGTTTCAGAAAATGAGTTAGGATAAGATGAGCAGCTGTTTGTTAAAGGCCCAGTGCTGTCAATAACATGATTTATATATAATACACGGTTGGAATAATACTGTGAAATAGTGAACATGATGATAATGCCCTTTTAGTGTAAGAGCTGTTTAAAAAGACCGCCTGAAATTTCAGCCTGTTTTGGTAGGATGGAGTTTTGGCCTGCCTGGTGACATCACAAGGTGGTAAATTAGTTAAAGAGATCTCTCCGGTACTTTTGTATACTTTTTAGCCAGTAGTTCTGAAAGTAGCGCTCACGAGCCAAAAGTGGTCCCTGAAAATTGCGTACAATGTCATATATGTGCAGATATGTGCACCACGTCATTGCTTTCTCTCTCGCTCTGCTGTGTTTCCATGATGTGCCTCTTGCTAGATGTCACTCAAATGGCGAGAGGCTGAAGCTCTAATTGCCAGGGGGCTGGCCCACGTGGGCGAAAATGTAGGGAAAATGGTGCAGCACAGCTTTCAAACTAGGGATGTCGTGGCTAATTGAAGTAAGACAGTCATTCTTCTCATAGATTATGCATGTATGAACTACACATTGACACATCCAGCCCAAAGCAGGAAGTAAAAAAACAACAACTTAGTAGTCGCCAAAGTTCTGGAGCATGTCTTTAATAGACCAATAAGAGAGTTCCAAACCTCTCTGCCAATAACAGCTAGTTTTCAGTTTTCCCCTCCCCACTCAAAACACTCCCAGACAATCCTAGTAAAATTCTTGCTTGAGATATTGCTCTTTGCCAAGAAGCTATTTTCATTTATGTTTGACCATTTTGATTGAAAACAATCATAGCAAGGTAATTTAATTGTTATGCTGCAGAAATGCTTGAATATTTAGATAAAAACGGCTGCATTGGACCTTTGAAAAGCTTGTAGGAGAGTGAGCGGCTACAGAGATTGGACTAATCATCCTTTCAGTGAGAACACACCTGAACCTGCCATAGACACTTTGTCTGGGAGGAGAGGTGTGCGTGTGTGCGTGTGCGTGTGTATGTCTGTGTGTGCCTGTGTGTGCCTGTGTGTGCTTGTGTATCTATGTCCTTGCACGTGAGTGTGTGTGTTAGTCATATGGAACCTTCCAGACAACACCAAGAGTCTGTTTTCACCTCATGTCATTTCATCGTGATCCAAGCAATCAGAGGAGGCTGGTGGGAGGAGCTATAGGAGGAAAGGCTCATTGTAATGGCTGTAATGGATTAAATGGAACAGAGTCAAACCTTTGGTTTCCATATGTTTGATGTGTTTGATACCTTGCCATTTATTCCATTCCAGTCATTACAATGAGCCCGTCCTCCTATAGCTCCTTCCACCAGCCTCCTCTGCAAACAACACATCATCATCTGGGATCTCAGGATGTGGCATCCTAATCACACTCCTCTGTTCTATAAGAGGTTGTCTGTCTCATCGTAGCTTCAATTTCTTCTTTATGTTTCCGTCAGATACACAATAGTCACTTGAGGTATCAAATCACAAGTTTGAGTTGATTACATTTATTCAGTTTAATAGATCCTCATATAATAAGCAAATCAAATGTGTGATGTTGTCCTATTATTTATTTGATTTGAGCAATTACACTGTCTCCAATTTATCTGGTGTTTGTCTTCCTTTGAAGTCTGTGCGTCAAGCCTTCTGTATCATTCAAATGAGCTGTCACTCATTCACGATAGTGGTGACCAACCAGGGTTTAAACCCACATCTCATGCAGCTGCTCGCCTCATGACTGTCTTAGCCCGCTAAGCTAAAGTCTAGACATTAGTTTCAAGAGCCATCTGCATCATTCAATTGTGCCGTCACTCTCTCATCTCATCCACAGCCTGTCTCTACTAGTGTGACTGACTAGCCAGGTTCCAACCCGATGAGCTAAAGCCTAGGCATTAGGTCAGGGAGCTATGGTAAGTCTTCAGATCTCAGGCAACATTAATCATCACGCAATATGGTTCACCGAACCACCTCCATTACACTACCAGCACAATTTATTTATATCCATTATCAAACTTATTTTCCCTTTGTGCATTTTTCTTCTGTGCATTCTGTGTAAAACCATCTGCATTTCACTTCCTACATTACAAGGTGCTACGTCACTCACCTCACTCTATTAGGGTAAAAAAAAGAGGCATGGTGTAAAGAGAAGTGTCTAATACTGCTGAGTCTGATGGCAATGGTTACATGTCTTTTAATGGGCTGGCGCCTGGTACACAATGTGGGTACTCAAGCAATGGGGGTGCAAAGGATGGAACTATCTGGGACAATGCCTAGTAGTGGGCACATTTAACAGTCTCATGACTTGGAATCTGGCATATAGTATGTGCCCATCTTGTGGCCGTTATTGACAGCAATGGGCATACTGAGAGAACTGACTGACGCCATGAGAAAAAGAGAGCAAGAGAGGGAAGAGGGGGAGGAGAAAGAGGAGGGAGTAGGAGGAGGAGTACAAAGAGGAAATGGGAGAGGTCGGATAAATGGGAGGTCGGATAAATGGGAGAGGTCGGATAAATGGGAGAGGTCGGATAAATAGAAGAGGTTGGATAAATGGTAGAGGTCGGATAAATGGGAGAGGTCGGATAAATGGGAGAGGTCGGATAAATGGAAGAGGTTGGATAAATGGTAGAGGTCGGATAAATGGGAGAGGTCGGACATTACTCACACACTTTGGTCTGATAAAAGATAGAGGGACTGTCATCATGAAACGCGCATCAATTGGTGATCAAGGAGCTAGGATTGTGATTGTGTTGGATTTTTGGGAAGCTTGATTTTCAATAGCATGATTTATCTGATCAGTATGTTCTGTATCTGAATCTGATGCTGTATTCATGGTCAGGTAAAGTGTTTAGAATAGACTGTGTAAAGTACGATAGTGTAATATTACAATAGTTCATATTTTCCTGAAATGTGATTCTCATTCTAATGGGAATTATTTCTTATTCTCTGAGTATATCTAGGTTACCATAATTAGATTGGCAAATCCTGTATTGCATACAATTATGACACTTTTGTCTTGATTAGAAAATACAATTAAAAATCTTACAGTATCTCTTCTGTCAAATATGTTTAACTTAACCTTCCCATGTCTTACAATATAGTGATTTGTTTGTGAGTGATAATGATGCAAAGCGTTCTTATTCCATATTACCCTCTGACTCAGTCTCCCTCAGCTGTCAAATTTGTGAAAGTATTCTGTTATTCATGAATACGTGTACTTGCTTTTTGACAGCTGAGGAGCTTTTAAATTAATTTGTTGTTTTAGCTTAAATAGCACTATCAAATTTAGAGTAGACATACTACTTATTATTTTGCTTTCACTGCTGTTGGCTGGCATGGGAGTAGAATGTTATCTCTATTTCACTGTGTATTCTAAGCCCACCTTACATTTACATTTTAGTCATTTAGCAGACGCTCTTATCCAGAGCGACTTACAGTTAGTGAGTGCATACATTATTTTTAATTTTTTTCATACTGGCCCTACGTGGGAATCAAACCCACAACCCTGGCGTTGCAAACACCATGCTCTACCAACTGAGCTACATACCTGCCGGCCATTCCCTCCCCTACCCTGAACTAATTGTGCGCCGCCCCATGGGTCTCCCGGTCGCGGCCGGCTATGACAGAGCCTGGATTCTCTAGTGGCACAGCTAGCTAGCCTTAGACCACTGCGCCACTCGGGAGGTCACCTTGTAACTTGTCATTCATTAATTCACTGGTGGTGACCATTACATTTTAGTCATTTAGCAGACACTCTTATCCAGAGCAACTTACAGTAATGAGTACATACATTTTCATACTGGTCCCCCATGGGAATCGAGCCCACAACCCTGGCGTAGCAGGTGCCATGCTCTACCAACTGAGCCACACAGGGACCATCAAACCACATAGACTTTTCCGAAGGGGTATCATTGCTTCGACCTTTCTACCATATACAGTGAGGGAAAAAAGTATTTGATCCCCTGCTGATTTTGTACGTTTGCCCACTGACAAAGACATGATCAGTCTATAATTTTAATGGTAGGTTTCTTTGAACAGTGAGAGACAGAATAACAACAACAAAATCCAGAAAAACGCATGTCAAAAATGTTATAAATTGATTTGCATTTTAATGAGGGAAATAAGTATTTGACTCCTCTGCAAAACATGACTTAGTACTTGGTGGCAAAACCCTTGCTGGCAATCACAGAGGTCAGACGTTTCTTGTAGTTGGCCACCAGGTTTGCACACATCTGAGGAGGGATTTTGTTCCACTCCTCTTTGCAGATCTTCTCCAAGTCATTAAGGTTTCGAGGCTGACATTTGGCAACTCGAACCTTCAGCTTCCTCTACAGATTTTCTATGGGATTAAGGTCTGGAGACTGGTTAGGCCACTCCAGGACCTTAATGTGCTTCTTCTTGAGCCACTCCTTTGTTGCCTTGGCCATGTGTTTTGGGTCATTGTCATGCTGGAATACCCATCAACGACCCATTTTCAATGCCCTGGCTGAGGGAAGGAGATTCTCACCCAAGATTTGACGGTACATGGCCCCGTCCATCGTCCCTTTGATGCGGTGAAGTTATCCTGTCCCCTTAGCTGAAAAACACCCCCAAAAGCATAATGTTTCCACCTCCATGTTTGACGGTGGGGATGGTGTTCTTGGGGTTCTTGGGGTCATAGGCAGCATTCCTCCTCCTCCAAACATGGCGAGTTGAGCTCGATTTTGGTCTCATCTGACCACAACACTTTCACCCAGTTCTCCTCTGAATCATTCAGATGTTCATTGGCAAACTTCAGACGGGCCTGTATATGTGCTTTCTTGAGCAGGAGGACCTTGTGGCGCTGCAGGATTTCAGTCCTTCACAGCGTAGTGTGTTACCAATTGTTTTCTTGGTGACTATGGTCCCAGCTGCCTTGAGATCATTGACAAGATCCTCCCGTGTAGTTCTGGGCTGATTCCTCACCGTTCTCATGATCATTGCAACTCCACGAGGTGAGATCTTGCATGGAGCCCCAGGCCGAGGGAGATTGACAGTTATTTTGTGTTTCTTCCATTTGCGAATAATCGCACCAACTGTTGTCACCTTCTCACCAAGCTGCTTGGCGATGGTCTTGTAGCCCATTCCAGCCTTGTGTACGTTTACAATCTTGTCCCTGACATCCTTGGAGAGCTCTTTGGTCTTGGCCATGGTGGAGAGTTTGGAATCTGATTGATTGATTGCTTCTGTGGACAGGTGTCTTTTATACAGGTAACAAACTGAGATTAGGAGCACTCCCTTTAAGAGTGTGCTCCTAATCTCAGCTCATTACCTGTATAAAAGACACCTGGGAGCCAGAAATCTTTCTGATTGATAGGGGGTCAAATACTTATTTCCCTCATTAAAATGCAAATCAATTTATAACATTTCTGACATGCGTTTTTCTGGATTTTGTTGTTGTTGTTCTGTCTCTCACTGTTCAAATAAACCTACCATTAAAATTATAGACTGATCATTTCTTTGTCAGTGGGCAAACGTACAAAATCAGCAGGTGATCAAATACTTTTTTCCTTCACTGTAGATACCTACCACTGCTAGCCCTCATCTCAGGTTTTGTCTCTGTGTTCCTCCTCCTCTCCATGTCGCCACCATACAGGTTCCATTTACTTGCCACTCACTCACATCCCTGAGAGACTTCCTCTTCCCCAGTCTTGTCATCTCGCCCTCAGCTCTCACAGAGAGAAAGAGAGTCAGAGAGGGAGAGAGAGAGAAAGGGAGATAGAGATGAGAGAGTGAAGGGGAGAGGAGAGAGAGACAGAGAGGGGGATAGAAAGAGAAACAAAGAGATATAGAGTGATAGAAAGAGAGCGAGAGAAGAAAAAGACAGAGATAGATGCATGTAAATCTTGGGGGGGCAAATTCTCCAAAAATGTTTTAGATGCATGCAGCAAAGCACTAAACTATACATTAATTGCACGATAACGGTGACAAACGGTGCCCACAAACTGTTAGGGCCTACATAAAGCTGTCCCAACAGCAGAGCGTTCTTTTCAGCACCATGGAGTGAATCCTTACCACAGCTACACCTGGCTATCAGCAGAACCTTGTCTGGCAGCGAAACAGTTAATTCAGCCTCATTTTCTGCCTTTAAAAAAACATAGCTGATATGGCTGACTTGCTTAAACAAATGTGGTTTCTACTGACAATTGAGATGTACAAACTATGGCATAAGGGGACGACAAGCAGATAAGAGACAATCTGTAATTTCGATTAAGACTAATGAGCGAGCTAGGACAGACTTGGTCAATATAACTATTTGTTCAGCACTTTTGAAATGTACAGCGACAGAATTCAGAACATGGGCCGTTCTTACAGTATTCTCCCTGTACGCCAAGTCAGAACCGTAGGATAAATGAAAGGGGCATATAAGCAGACAATGACAGCTCCAACAATATTCGATGATGACATTTCTCTACAACAGGCTAAAGGTAATATGTGTACCACCAAGTCAGAACAGTTGGCTAAGTTAGGAGGGGGAATGGGACCAAATTATTAGGGTGAGGCACATGGGCTACTAACAGCTTACTACACAACATACACTTAGTATTACTTTCTTAGCCACAGCATACATATCTTCCTGGCATATTACATCATTTATGCAGCAGCATACAATACATTTTTAGACTCACCTTGTTGTGCTGTACTCACTTGAACAGGAAGGTGGCGCGGCGGTCCTTCGTGGGCAAATTTTGTCATCAAACTTTGTCATCAAAGTCTGGCATTCTCTGGATTTATGGTGCTTTCAAGATAACTGGGAACTCTGAAAAAACAAGGTTGAATCATGACGTCAGTGATCTTCAGGTTGGAGCCCTAGAAAGAGGCCCGAGTTCCCGACCTAGAATTCAGAGTTCGATGATTCTTCAAAGCGTATTTCCCCAGTCAGAGCTGTTTTTTTTCAGAGTTCCCAGTTGTCTTGAACTCACTGAAGTCTGAGATTTCCCAGTTCCAAGTTTCCAGTTGTTTTGAACATGGCAGAAGTCATGCTGGATTGACAGCATGGCCAATGTATTCAACCTTTTCTGCCCATCTTGTTGAATGTTTATTCTTTAAGCTTGGAAAAGAGAACCTCAAACCACACACCCACTCCACTGAATAGCAGGCTATTATTGATTGCTTTGCAACGCTTGCAGTTAGCCACTGATGCTTTCTAAACCACTCATTGTTGGATTTGCGATTTCCAAAGTGTTGTGTAATATTTATGTCCAATGGCCGATGAGCACCGATACGTTTTATCTATAATTTATCTTCATATGACAAGGATTGAAAAGGATTTGCCAGTAGATTGTCGACTTGATTCATGATGATGACTGCTAGCTCGCTAGCTAAGATTTTGAAAGTGTGATGTTGACATGATCAGTCCAATCAAATCTACGGTAGATATAATGTGATTTGACGTCATTTTATCTGTGGCCAATGACCTTGAGCCTTCTTGGATGGGCACTTACATTTACATTTTAGTCATTTAGCAGACGCTCTTATCCAGAGCGACTTACAGTTAGTGAATGCATAAGCTTTTTTTTTATTTTTATTTTTTATACTGGCCCCCCGTGGGAAACGAACCCACATCCCTGCCGCCCAAACCCTCCCCTACCTTGGACGACGCTGGACCAATTGTGCACCGCCCATGGGTCTCCCGGTTGCGGCTGGCTGCGACAGAGCCTGGACATAAACCAGGATCTCTAGTGGCACAGCTAGCACTACCATGCAGTGCCTTTCGAGCTCTACTCTGTGACGTAGTGTCCCCATGAGTGACAGAACACTGAGCAAATCAAGGCGCAACTAGAGAACATTACCAACCCCTATTTTCCGCTGGCTGCCATACCACCACAGAAAGCACTGAGCTTGGCTGAAACACCTGCATTTTGTAGCTGCCTTACACAAGAAAGCAAAAAAGAGACCATGTTTGTATGCGGCTTTATGAACTCAATATTTTCTTTTTCATATTGTTTACAAACTGATATGTGACATGTATTAATGCTAAAATAACATGCAAAACAGGCAACAATAAAACATGTTTTTTCTTGGCTAAACAGTTGGGGCTCAAAACGGGGCACCACTGAGAGAGAAAGAGAAAAAGAGAGAGAGGCAGAGAGAGGATGTACCCACTGTACAGAGTCTGAACTCAACAACCACTAGGCTACCTTTCTACCTCTTCAGGTTCCATTTAGAGATCCTTCATCCCTTTATCCTTCCCTCCATATACACGTGATCTTGTTGACACTAATATTCTGTCTATTTTTGGGGCCGCACTTTTCACAGTTCATGCACTGTTCCCTGAGTTGCTGTTCTTTACTTGTTAAAAACCCATTAAGGATCGGACCCTTTTTTTCAATTTTCTCCTAAAATGACATACCCAAATCTAATTGCCTGTAGCTCAGGACCTGACGCAAGGATATGCATATTCTTGATACCTTTTGAAAGGAAACACTTTGAAGTTTGTGGAAATATTAAATGAATGTAGGAGAATATAACACATTAGATCTGGTAAAAGATAAAACAAACAAAAAAACACGCTTATTTTATCATCTTTGAAATGCAAGAGAAAGGCCACAATATATTATTGCAGTTTAGGCGCAATTTAGATTTTGGCCACTAGATGGCAGCAGTGTGTGTACAAAGTTTCAGATTGATCCAGTGAAGCATTGCAATACTGGACTATTTTGTATCAAGTCTGCCCAAATGTGCCGAATTGGTCAATTTATACATTTTCAAGTACATAACTATAGAGAACATACAAAAATGATATAGTAGTACAAAATGTCAGTTTACACACTCCCAGGAATGTCATACATGATGGATCATTAGCTTGTACACTAACTTTCATCTAGGTGGTTGTGGAGCCAGATACAGCAGGGGATCAAACTGTAGAACCCAGTTCCTACATTTGAATATAAAAATGGATTTTATCAAACAAAACTATGCTACATTTTATCTCTGGGACCCTTAGGATGACAAATCAGAGCAAGATTACTGAATGAAAGTACATTATTTACCTTCAGAGGTGAATGTATCAAACCAGTTGCTGTGATAAGTTTTTTGTTGTGTACTCTCCTCAAACAATAGCATGGCATCTTTTCACTGTAATAGCTACTGTAAATTGGACAGTGCAGTAAGATTAACAAGAATTTAAGCTTTCTGCCCATTTAAGAAATGGTAATGCTAATCAAATTAGCAAACGTTAGCTCAACCGTCCCGTATACGGGACACCGATCCCGTAGAGGTTAAGTGCTTGTAGTTGTTTGATGAATAACGCATTAACTTGCTCACCTCTTACCACCTTTAACCTCTGTTATTGTTCTCTATCTATGGGATGAATGGACTTTACCATGTCATGTCCTATACACCATGAGTATGAAAGAAGGTTAAATACATGTTACTCCTTGTGTAGTTACCATCAGCATGCTGTGTGTGTGTGTGTGTGTGTGTGTGTGTGTGTGTTATGTGTGTGTGTGTGTGTGTGTGTGCGTGAGAGAGAGAGAGAGAGAGAGAGAGAGAGAGAGAGAGAGAGAGAGAGAGAGAGAATGCTTGTGTGTGTGGCTATTGTTGTTAGTACAGTACAAATGATGGAAATAGATACATTGTAGAGATTTACAATAGAGATTTGTTAATGTTTTAGGCCTGCACTGTACATACTGTATTAGTACCGGTCATTTAGTTTTACAGTGTCTTCCAATACCAGGGTTATAAAGACAGACTGGCTAGTGACCATCTGCTTTCTGTCAACATGATGGTCACATTAATGACCATCAAGACATGTGTCTTCATCTGGGTCTGTATTCATACAGCGTCTCAGAGTAGGAGTACTGATCTAGGATCAGGTCCTCCCTGTCCATGTAGTCATTGTGATCTAAAAGGCAAATCTGATTTACTTCATGTGTGCATACATTTGTACGTATGGGTGGTCCCAGGATCAAATCCACTATACTGGCGTTACAAGTGCCATACTCTACCAAGTGAACTACAGAAGACCAGGTAATGTTGCTGTCACTTTGGCGCTTGAATAGCATATACCACTGGCTCCATCTAGTGGTGGGATGATGGCTCTACATCAGACAACTGAGACTAGGCACCAACATTTTATTTATTTATATTTATATATATATATATATATATATATATATATATATATATATATATATATATATATAGGGGGTAGATCAGCTTTAATATTGCAGATAGATTGTAACTTCCATCAATGTAATTGTCTGCATCACTTCCAATCCCCCATATGTTTTCCCCCACAAATATATATATATATATATATATATATATATACACACATACACACATACATACATACAGTGGGGAGAACAAGTATTTGATAGACTGCCGATTGTGCAGGTTTTCCTACTTACAAAGCATGTAGAGGTCTGTAATTTTTATCATAGGTACACTTCAACTGTGAGAGACGGAATCTAAAACAAAAATCCAGAAAATCACATTGTATGATTTTTAAGTAATTAATTTGCATTTTATTGCATGACATAAGTATTTGATCACCTACCAACCAGTAAGAATTCCGGCTCTCACAGACCTGTTCATTTTTCTTTAAGAAGCCGTCCTGTTCTCCACTCATTACCTGTATTAACTGCACCTGTTTGAACTCGTTACCTGTATAAAAGACACCTGTCCACACACTCAATCAAACAGACTCCAACCTCTCCACAATGGCCAAGACCAGAGAGCTGTGTAAGGACATCAGGGATAAAATTGTAGACCTGCACAGGGCTGGGATGGGCTACAGGACAATAGGCAAGCAGCTTGGTGAGAAGGCAACAACTGGCCAAGACCTCCCACCATATGCTTAAAGTACTTTGCTTCCTCCTTCAAAATATAATTTGGTGAATCATGGGTGACTCCGTCATTTGTAAACAGTTTCAGTAAATTATTTTTGGTAGCATTTTTATGTTGAAGATAAAAACATTATTTGGTGCATTTTTCCCCATATTCCATCCAGTTTGCTTTATTTTTATAATATATTACACTTGATCTTTCTTGAATACGTTTTTTTTTTTTCGAGATGAGTACTGAATTGAATGGCCTCCAAAGGCACATTTAAAAGTGTCCCATACAATAAGGGGATTTGCTGTACCTATGTTTTAATGAAAAAATGCAGTTATAAATTCCTCTATCCTAGTTAAAAACAAGTTATTATACAATAGGCTTTGATCAAATGTCCAATATCCTCGCCCATGTGGAAATTCAGTAAGAGTAATGTATATGCCAATTATATGCTGGTCAGACCGCATTCTTTCCCCTATCATCACTTTTTACACTTTTGGTACCAACGAGAATGACATAAGAAAGAAGTCAATTTGTAAGTCGCTCTGGATAAGAGCGTCTGCTAAATGACTTAAATGTAAATGTAAATGTCAAAAGACAACTAGCTTGATTGAGTCTCCGCCATGTATATCTCACTAGGTCAGGCTATTTAAGCCTCCACATATCCACTAGTTCTAATGTATCAATGACATTCATGATTTCCTTAAGAGCATGAGGGTGATAGTTTGTAGTGTGATTTCCTTTACGGTCCATTGAGCTATTTAAAACAGCATTATAATCTCCTACCATAATAATAGAGTCTTGTATTGCTTGCAGGGTTGATCATTTATTATATATATTTTCAAAGAAGCGTGGATCATCATTATTTGGTCCGTAAAGGTTAATAAGCCATATATGTTTACTGTCTAATAACATATTTAAAATCATCCACCTACCTTGCGGATCTGTTTGGACAATTTGCATATTCGGATCAAAATTACTTTTAATTAATATCATCACCCCTTTTGAGTTTCTTTGCATTTACATTTACATTTACGTCATTTAGCAGACGCTCTTATCCAGAGCGACTTACAAATTGGTGCATTCACCTTATAGCCAGTCGGATAACCACTTTACAATTATTATTATTATTTATTTATTTATATATTTTTTTTTTTGGGGGGGTGGGGGTAGAAGGATTACTTTATCCTATCCCAGGTATTCCTTAAAGAGGTGGGGTTTCAAATGTCTCCGGAAGGTGGTGAGTGACTCCGCTGTCCTGGCGTCGTGAGGGAGCTTGTTCCACCATTGGGGTGCCAGAGCAGCGAACAGTTTTGACTGGGCTGACCGGGAACTATGCTTCCGCAGAGGAAGGGGAGCCAGCAGGCCAGAGGTGGATGAACGCAATGCCCTCGTTTGGGTGTAGGGACTGATCAGAGCCTGAAGGTACGGAGGTGCCGTTCCCCTCACAGCTCCATAGGCAAGCACCATGGTCTTGTAACAGATGCGAGCTTCAACTGGAAGCCAGTGGAATGTGCGGAGGAGCGGGGTGACGTGAGAGAACTTGGGAAGGTTGAACACCAGACGGGCTGCGGCATTCTGGATGAGTTGTAGGGGTTTAATGGCACAGGCAGGGAGCCCAGCCAACAGCGAGTTGCAGTAATCCAGACGGGAGATGACAAGTGCCTGGATTAGGACCTGTGCCGCTTCCTGTGCAAGGGTCGTACTCTCCGAATGTTGTAGAGCATGAACCTACAGGATCGGGTCACCGCCTTGATGTTAGCGGAGAACGACAGGGTGTTGTCCAGGGTCACGCCAAGGCTCTTCGCACTCTGGGAGGAGGACACAACGGAGTTGTCAACCGTGATGGCGAGATCATGGAACGGGCAGTCCTTCCCCGGGAGGAAGAGCAGCTCCGTCTTGCCAAGGTTCAGCTTGAGGTGGTGATCCGTCATCCATACTGATATGTCTGCCAGACATGCAGAGATGCGATTCGCCACCTGGTTATCAGAAGGGGGGAAAGGAGAAGATTAGTTGTGTATCGTCAAGCGTAGCAATGATAGGAGAGGCCATGTGAGGATATGACAGAGCCAAGTGACTTGGTGTATAGCGAGAATAGGAGAGAGCCTAGAACTGAGCCCTGGGGGACACCAGTGGTGAGAGCACGTGGTGCGGAGACAGCTTCTCGCCACGCCACTTGGTAGGAGCGACCGGTCAGGTAGGACGCAATCCAAGAGTGAGCCGCGCCGGAGATGCCCAGCTCGGAGAGGGTGGAGAGGAGGATCTGATGGTTCACAGTATCAAAGGCAGCAGACAGGTCTAGAAGGACAAGAGCAGAGGAGAGAGAGTTAGCTTTAGCAGTGCGGAGAGCCTCCGTGACACAGAGAAGAGCAGTCTCAGTTGAATGACCAGTCTTGAAACCTGACTGGTTTGGATCAAGAAGGTCATTCTGAGAGAGATAGCAAGAGAGTTGGCTAAAGACGGCATGCTCAATAGTTTTGGAAAGAAAAGAAAGAAGGGATACTGGTCTGTAGTTGTTGACATCAGTGGGATCGAGTATTGGTTTTTTGAGAAGGGGTGCAACTCTCGCTCTCTTGAATGACGGAAGGGACATAGCCAGCGGTCAAGGATGAGTTGATCAGCGAGGTGAGGTAGGGGAGAAGGTCACCGGAGATGGTCTGGAGAAGAGGGGAGGGGATAGGGTCAAGCGGGCAGGTTGTTGGGCGGCCTGCAGTCACAAGTCGCAAGATTTTATCTGGAGAGAGAGGGGAGAAAGAAGTCAAAGCATAGGGTAGGGCAGTGTGAGCAGGACCAGCAGTGTCATTTGAGTTAACAAACGAGGATCGGATGTCATCAACCTTCTTTTCAAAGTGGTTGACGAAGTCATCCACAGAGAGGGAGGAGGGGGGAGGATTCAGCAGGGAGGAGAATGTGGCAAAGAGCTTCCTAGGGTTAAAGGCAGATGCTTGGAATTTAGAGTGGTAGAAAGTGGCCTTAGCAGCAGAAACAGATGAAGAAAATGTAGAGAGGAGGGAGTGAAAAGATGCCAGGTCCGCAGGGAGTCTAGTTTTCTTCCATTTCCGCTCAGCTGCCCGGAGCTCTGTTCTGTGAGCTCGCAATGAGTCATCAAGCCACGGAGCTGGAGGGGAGGGACCGAGCCGGCCGGGAGGATAGGGGACATAGAGAGTCAAAGGATGCAGAAAGGGAGGAGAGGAGGGTTGAGGAGGCAGAATCAGGAGATTGGAGGGAGAAGGATTGAGCAGAGGGAAGAGATGATAGGATGGAAGAGGAGAGAGTAGCGGGAGAGAGAGAGCGAAGGTTGCGGCGGCACATTACCATCTGTGTAGGGGCAGAGTGAGTAGTGTTGGAGGAGAGTGAGAGAGAAAAGGATACAAAGTAGTGGTCGGAGACATGGAGGGGAGTTGCAGTGAGATTATTAGAAGAACAGCATCTAGTAAAGATGAGGTCAAGCGTATTGCCTGCCTTGTGAGTAGGGGGGGACGGTGAGAGGGTGAGGTCAAAAGAGGAGAGGAGTGGAAAGAAGGAGGCAGAGAGAAATGAGTCAAATGTAGACGTAGGGAGGTTGAAATCCCCCAGAACTGTGAGGGGTGAGCCATCCTCAGGAAAGGAACTTATCAAGGCATCAAGCTCATTAATGAACTCTCCAAGGGAACCTGGAGGGCGATAGATGACAAGGATATTAAGCTTAAATGGGCTAGTGACTGTGACAGCATGGAATTCAAATGAGGAGATAGACAGATGGGTTAGGGGAAAAATTGAGAATGTCCACTTGGGAGAGATGAGGATTCCTGTGCCACCACCCCGCTGACCAGATGCTCTCGGGGTATGCTGAGAACACATGGTCAGACGAGGAGAGAGCAGTAGGAGTAGCAGTGTTTTCAGTGGTAATCCATGTTTCCGTCAGCGCCAAGAAGTCGAGGGACTGGAGGGTAGCATAGGCTGGGATGAACTCTGCCTTGTTGGCAGCAGAACGGCAGTTCCAGAGGCTGCCTGAGACCTGGAACTCCAGGTGTGGGGGTGCGTGCAGGGACCACCAGGTTAGAGAGGCAGCAGCCACGCGGTGTGAGCGTTTGTGTAGCCTGTGTCGGAGAGGAGAGAACAGGGATAGGCAGAGGCATAGTTGACAGGCTGCAGCAAATGGCTACAATAATGCAGAGGAGATCGGAATGAAATGAACTAAACATCTGGGAAAGGAGAGAGCGGGGCCTCCCCTCACCACAACTTCCAAATATAACTCTCCCAACTTCCACCTCAGAAACTATAATTGTTTCACTGAAACACCCGAATATAACTCTCCCAACTTCCACTTTAGAAATTATAATTGTTGTAAACTACAGCGGTTCAATGTTTCTAGGAATAGACTCTAACTTACTTTATTCAGCTAGCTAACTTGGTACAGTATTCTTCCCATGAAAACCGCCCAGGGCACCGTATCCTATGACACCATAGCTAACTAGCATGCTAGCATCCAATAACACACGGTTTAGCACCAATACTTGGTTACAACAAACTACCAATAGTGTGTTAACACACTAAACAGATAATTCGTGTCCGTGTCTAGTTCCTTTCATAACGCAGCAATAATTAAACGTTGGCTAGCTAGCACAAAGTCAGTCATGCTAGCTACACAAGTGGACTACACATCTCGAATGTTCAGAAAGGGAAGCTTTATGTTGCAAAATTCTCATTGACTAAAATTATATTGTATTTAGCTGCTACAGTACTGCTATCTGGTAGTGTTGGCTAGCTAGCAATGGCTGTGGTGTTGACTTTGTTTGAAAAACGGCGTCGCTGCGAACGAATGTAGCTGGCTAAAATGATATTGTATTTAGTTGCTACAGTACCATGGGAGAAGTAAATTTACCTTTGATTATTTTGTGCCAACAGGGCCTTCAATAATTTGCCCCCTCTCTGATTGTCTGAGTGTGACCCCCTCCCCATGGGTTACTGCAGCCAGTGTTGCCAGCACTGCCACTACCTGGGTGGGGGTACCCCACCGGAATCCCCACCGGCTAGGTACAAGGTCGTCAAGGTTCTCATTAGCAGCTTTGAGAATTTCATGTATATTATGCTCTCCCATCAGGGTCTCTGGCTTTGTAGGACCAACCCTACCAGGCAGGCTCAGAATCTTGAGGGGGCGGTGCTGCTCTAGTAGGTCTCTGACCATTTATCTTTCTGTTCTGGCTGCATATAGGCAACTTACAGCAGGGCCATAAAACAAATGGGGACGTCTCTTTGGTGTATGGGTTGCTCAGGTGGATGTCTAGGGTATAGGGTTGGGGACCGTTCCATCATGATAGGACAATAAAAAATAAATTAGATGTATACTTTATTTTAAAATGCATATCCCTCATCTGCACAAAATTGAAAGCTCTCTCTCATGACTCCTGCTCACATACACACATTGGTTCTGGGATATGCAACCATTTCCTTTCTCACTCAACGCCACACTTTTCCAAACACAAAAACGCACACCACACCTTCTATCACAATACATCCACACATACCCACATACTGTGCCTTCTATGTCTTCTGTTTGCTATGTTTTTATCTCCACTATGTTGATTGAGTAATTTTGTGTTCTAATTAGTTGTTTTTAAAGATGTATTATTTTTCTTGTTATCCTTTCTTCTAATGCCGTCTTATCCCTTTATAAAATGCTATAAATACTATATATGTGTTTTATTATTACGATCCCTACCATGGCTAGTATTGGGTGTTCCATTATTCGACTCCCCTATAAAGGAAGCAAATTTGGCAACGATTCGACGCTCTTATCTCTGTCCTCTTTGTCCGAAACGGTGTACACGTTCGAGTTGGATTTTATCGAGTTGGATTTTATCGACAGCATCGAGTGGGATTTGAAGCGCTGTAAGAAAGAAGTCCTTCACTATTTTCTTGGTATCCTTTCCGTATGTACAACATTTTCTCTCATAGATCTAGTCTGTATGTCTAGTAAGGCTTCTCTCAGAAAGTTGTTCTCCTTTTTAAGTTCATTAACGTCCGTTTCTATCTTAGTGATTGTCCCTTTTAACTTTTTTGTATCTTTCTCCATTATCGCAGCTTTTTCGTCACTCATTTCGAGACTCGCCTTCAACTCCTTTACGTCTTTACTGATTAATTCTAGTATGCCCAGTTTGTCATTTATCGACTTCAACAGATCACTTTCCACACTTACCAGTCCCAGTGGTGAAAAGCATAAATCATCTGTATCCGTCCGAGGAGTCGCGTTTTCTCTTGGAGATTGATTCTCCATGTTTAACGTTTCCCTCCGTCATGGTTGAGTGTTGCTTGTTGTCGTAATATTTGTTGATACATTTCTCTAGCCTTATTATTTGTTTTGTGTTATTATCCAGATTGAATGTTATTACCTGCGAATATATGAAGTGCTAATATTTCATCTTTCTTACTGAAATTGAATATTACGTTTTTATCTTTTGGTGATTCGCACCGCTGTGTGTTCAATACGGCATACGGCCAAGCTACAGTATCCGTCTGTATAAACAGGCTTGAGGCACACTGTAAGAACTACAAATCCTATGGCTTGTCAATTAGGCCGTTCATTCGGAGAAAGATGGGACATTCAGCGACAGAAAATACTGCTCTAGACTAGATAGAATGCTTCACCATTCCTGCCATTTTCAGAATCCACAGGATTTGTGCTTCTAGAAAGTCATAATCTGATATATCTGATGTGATGATCAGAGACATATATTTATTTATATCTAAATATATGGCTCTGGTGATGATAAAATAGAGGAGCCGACTAGCATATAGGATATAATTACAGTGCTGTGAGCTGGTGAGTTACATGTGATGACATTCATTGTATATCATGCCTGATATACTGTGTCTGTGTCCGGCCCTATATAGTGCCCTACTTTTGACCCTGGCCCAAAGGTATGTATCTCCCGCTGAGTATTTGCTATTAAAACAATTCAAGTTAAAGGTAGAGCCAGGGGTCTTTTGAACACTGTGACTGCTTTGACTCACACAAGGAAGCTGCGGAGGTTTCATTTTTCAGATTATTGATTTATTGACATTGATTTTCTTTTTTTCACCATTAGTTTCTCTCGACAGACACCAATAGCATTTTCATAAAGTATATTTTTCATTTAAAATTACATTTATAATATTTAACTCACATACGTATTTTATTGGTTCATTTTTTATTATTGCAATAAACAAGAGTAACCAGTATGAGTTGGGTATTGCTACAATTCGACATACAAACTCTTTAGTTGTCCCCTCTGACAATGGAATTCAAAAAAATAACTTTATTGGCAAGACAAGGTTTCACCAAAGTGTCTCCATCTTTATTATTCTCTGGATGTTTTCCAAATGGCACCCTATTCCCTATAAAGTGCACTACTTCTGACCAGTGCAGTACATAGGGAATAGGGTGCCATTTGGACTGCATACTCTGCCTCTGGAGATAATAAGGGTGGAATAAGGCTAAGGCTAATAGCCTACACACAGCTACCAGGACACCTGCTCAGAAAATAGGTCTTATGAATAGATTTAACATTTAATGTTCAACAGTTTGAATAATAAATGAGGATGTATGTACCATTTGAGGTGACTACGATATTAACATATATGTTAATTTCTACTTCATGGATCTAACAGTGACAGAATCAAACACTTTGAATTGATCGGATGGGTTGTTGTTGTTAATAATGTTTGTTTCTTGATATAAGGTTGACAAAGCATCAATCTCTGATGTCCGTGCCTGCGTGGGCAGGTTGAAGTTTGTCTCCTCTATTGTGGTAGGCCACCCTGCCTGGGTTAAGGTTTGTCTCCTGTATCGTGATAGGCCACTTCTGTTCCAGCCATTGCTTCTCTGGTCTTTGATTGGTGGGGAGTGGGGAGAGCAGGTCTCAACACACAACATTACACAGGGTGCATCTGAAATGGCACCCTATTCCCTATATAGTACATTACTTTTGACCAGAGCCCTATGGGCTTAGTGCACTTCATAGGGAATAGGGCACCATTTTGGACGCAGACATAATGATACACACCAACAGGAACAAGAGCACTACTCCAAGTACACTTTTTAACTTCACTACAAATGAAATCATCTCCACCAAGTCAAGATCAAGTTTAAGATCAGGATTAAGATCAAGTTAACCAAAAGAGCACAGTGGTGGATAAACTGACTCAGTCAGCTCTTACATAATGGCATTGATATAATCATATATTCTGTCATATCAGGATTTATTACTCAATACTCAACCTTATTTCTCACACACGAAAATGAAACACAATGAAACAAAAACACAAAAAGTCAAAACTTGAATGCCAGTTCGCTACCTGGCGTGTACGTACCGTTCCCAAAGCAGAGATTGGCTGCATTCCAATGATCTTTCTTTCACCCAGAAGGGTACACTTGTTCACTCCCCCTTATTTAAAAGCATTGGATTGCAGCAAGCATGATTTCCACCATATTCCTTACACCAGTCAATTTTATATCCATGAGGGTGAGTGTAGGATTGCACACTTCGGGAGAAGGTTAGAGAATCGGACCACAGTCATTATTACCATTGGATTAGACCACTTTAATATTAACGGCCCTTCCCTAAGCCGCTTCTTCATTGTCCCTCTCCCGGCCCTATCCCAAATCGACCTCTAGACCCTTCAACCTATGCACTTGTGGAAATCTTAGATGATTAGATACGCAATATGGTAGTAGCACAATCTGGCCGACTGATTGACTAGATGGCATTTTTGTGTCCAATCCGCTGAGATCTCTGCAAGTGCATAGGGTCTAGTGGTCCATTTAGTATTGGGCTTCTCTACTGTACCCTCTGAAGGCCACCTCCTCTGTGGACGAACATTAAAGGCCTATTATCAGGCACATTTCCCATTTATAGGACCAGGAGTTTTACCCTGACCATGTGACTTGACCATGTGACCTGACCAGGACAAAATGCATTTAAGCACATCTAGGACCCAGAGTTCACTGTACATTACCCTGTAGTGTACAACACATTGTTTACGCTAAACAACAACAAGTTAACTATCCGAGCAAATTCCGAAGAAAGGTAAGACATTAGAACACATTGCTTCTCAACGGAAGGGCAGTGTACATCTCCGTTAGGGTCGTGTTCATTAGGGCACACCTTAGCAAAACTTTTTGCAACAGAAAACGAATGCAGGTGTTTCTTATTGGACAAGTTCAGGTAGTACCACCCTGTTCAGCTCTGTTTCGGATCGTTTTCCTCCGTTTTGTGCCCATCGAACACGGCCCAGTACTATAGTGTTATGGTAGTGTTCAGCAGGGCAGGTATCTCTTTGTCTAATTCTCAGTCCAGTTAGCCTATTGTAGGTGGGCAGCACAGTCTCAGTTTCTGCACCCGGTATGTTACCTCCTCCTAAATATTTCATCCTTCTCTCTTCCACCCGTCGCCAACCATTCCCTCCTAAATTGATTTTTCATTTTCTATTTGATTTTATCTGCACTAGTACATTATTTTATAATTGTGTAGGTAACCATGAAAATGAATCAACCAACCCAAAATACAAACAAACGTAACATTATTGATCAGTCATGGTAAAATAATACAAATAGCATTGCATGGCTTGCTGTTTTAAGGCGTGGATGTCAAATATAAAGAGGGCTGGGCAGGGTTTCCCAGGCCTGTCCTAAATACACTATGTGTGACCTTGCTGTGCTAGGACTCCGGGGTGGTTGTCACTTCAGTTCAGTGTCATCTCTCTCTCCCTCCTCTCTCTCTATCTCGCTCTGCCGCTCTCTCTCTTCGTCTGTCTCGGGGGATCTGATAGAGATCGTTTGTGAGTTCACGTCCCGTTGTTGCCCTTATGTAGCCTTAAACCAACCCTACGGGTGGAAGTGGAGGAGGAGAGGGGGGTCGATCCAGTGATGCATAAGAGTAGACCCTGACCCTCCCGAACCCCAGTACTACAGGCCCCACTCAGAGAGAAGGACAGAAGAGAGAGATACAGGGAGATAGTCTACACAGAGATACTGTACACTGGTCATACCATCAACACCGTATGGAGCTCATATGAGTGTGGGGGGTTGCATAGGTGGATGAAATCTGGAATCCTGTGCTTTATCGTAGATACACAAATAATTCTCTCCACACACTCTCAGGGACACACACAAACACACAAAAGAACAGACTCTCATGTGGGTGTATTTTGAGGACTAAGACTCACATTGCAGTCTCAATGAGTAGTTTATGCTACAATACCAGTTGGCATGTATGGCAAGGTAACAGGTACATGTTACTTTGTTACTGTGTTAAAGGGGAAGTATGAACCAACGCATGCCTCTTCTGCTCTAGCGCCTCTCTCTGTTCTCTCGCTCCTCTATCCTGTGGAGAGGTCTAGCTGTGATCGTTATAGCGGTTGACACATTTCCCCCTGCAGCCATATTTGTTGTTACAATCTATTTTCAAACACCAGCGTGTCTCAGCCTCCTCCACAGTGCCCTGGGGTCTGGATCTCCAGTGACCCACGCTGGTCCTCCTCTCACCTAGCCCTGCCACAAGTATCCCTACAGTCCTGTTCCCTTCTCCTCTCTTACCCCGCTCTCCTTTCTCTCCCCCACAATCACCCTACACTCTTAGAACAAAGGGTTCCAAAGGGGTTCTTCGGCTGTACCCATAGGATAAAATATGTTTGATTCCATAGGAACTCTTTTGGGTTCCATGTAGAACCCTCTGTGGAAAGGGTTCTACATGGTACCCAAAAGGCTTCTACCTGGAACCAAAAAGGGTTATTCAAAGAGTTCTTCTACGGGGACAGCCAAAGAACCCTTTTAGGTTCTAGATAGCACCTTTTTTCAGAATCACCTTACAGTCCTGTTCTCTTCTCCTTTTCCCCACCCCCACGCTTCACACGTCAAGATGCGACCATCACAATCCTGTTGTCACCCACAGTAATAATCTATCAAGGACCTATAGGTCCACCAATTGGAAGAGAACCTAAGGGTCACCCACAATGAGGAACAAGGTTGCCTGTTTCGTTTGTGCCCACGAGAGCGGGAAGAGGAATTGACAGTATCGGGGAGTATTGCTATACTTAAACACGGCTAAACACGTTTATATTAGCGAAGAAGAAGACCACTGAAAAGCAGCTAGCCTACTGTCCTTACATACTATAGGAACATTATTCTCTTTGTTTGGAGGTGCATAGGAGGTGGAGGTGAGTAGTACAGTAAGTACTCGTTAGACCAGAATGATGAGGAAACCATACACGAAGTGTGGCCCAGCACATACTGCACTGGAACAGTTAGCTGCAGTGGAGGGGTGTTTATATGTGTGTGTGTGTGTGATCAGTCTCATCAGTTTGTTCTGTAGCTATATGCAGTGATGGATCTCACAGTGTGTGGGGGAGAGGGAGGTGAGGAGGTGAGAGATGAACAGTCCATCCAATGCATATTGTGTATCGCTCCTCCTATTGCTCTCTGTCTCTCTCCATCGGTCTATCACTCACAGTCACAAGTCTATGAGATGGAGGGAGAGTTTCAGGTCAGGGAAAAAGGAAAAATCATCTCCTTCTTTCAGGCGCCCTCTTCCCTTTCTTTTCTTCTCCTCTAGATGTTTTTACGTTTGATTTGTTTACCGATGATTTGTTTGTTTACCCTATCAATTGCTGTTTGTTGTTTATGTTGATTATTTCTTCACAGTGTGCTTTTGGAGTGGCTGCTCCTGACTGGCCGAGGTTGAGGGGGTGGAGTCAGTAAGGAGAGAAGAGGATTGGCCCGTGGGAGGTGCGCATGGGACCGGGGGCGGGTCTTAGGATGGCGTGGCTGAGAGGTGGGCCCTGTAATAGGTGGTGGTGGTGGTGATGCGGGTGGTGGTGGACGGAAGACGCTGCGGCACGAAGCTGAGCCAATTGGTGGTTCGAGGAAGCGGCGGCGGCCATCGCCGCAGCAACCGCCAGGGGACTGGGCAAGAGCCCAGCCCCCAAACATTTGGAGAGATCCTTAGAGAAGGTCAGAGAGGACTGAGGGGAGAGAGAGGCAGAGAGTGAGGGAGAAAGAGAGGGAGGGCGAGACGGATGAAAAGTTTAGTGGCAGAAGGTGAACACATGTAAAGGGATTCAGGGGAACAATATAGAAATACCATTTCAGTTTGGACCTCTTTGATCTCATAACATAGAGGTTTCTAATCAAACTTTCCAGCAAGCTACAAAATGGAGCTTCAGCACTTTGGTAAGGAATTTACTCAGAGGAGGCTCGTGGGAGGAGCTGTAGGAGGATGGGCTCCATGTAGGGTTGTTTCCATGTGTTTATTCTATAACTCCTCCCACCAGCCTCCTCTGAATCTACTTTACCATTAAGTAGTGACTACTCAGAAGACAGCCAAACCTCCTCTCGTTAATTAACTTTGAGCGTGTTTGAGATAGACAACATTGCAGTTTGAACTACACAGAATCACTGATCTACCAATCCCCTTGCATCCCAAATTACTACCCAGCCTTGCTCAGGCTGATCCACTTAAACTCGCTAATTGTTAATCTGATCTAGCCCTCGCACGATAGTGGTCGTAGAGGTGAAAAGTTACCGTGAGGTCAGCTCCCCTGTGCTTCTTGTGTCGGCTGAGGAGTGGATTGGGTTTCCCTGCCACTCCGTCCCGGTGCCTTCGACTAGATATGTGCTGCAGGGAGAGCAAGAGAGAGAGAGAGAGAGAGAGAGAGAGAGAGAGAGAGAGAGAGAGAGAGAGAGAGAGAGAGAGAGAGAGAGAGAGAGAGAGAGAGAGAGAGAGAGAGAGAGAGAGAGAGAGAGAGAGAGAGAGAGAGAGAGAGAGAGAGAGAGAGAGAGAGCGAGAGAGAGAGAGAGAGAGAGAGAGGGAGAGAGAGAGAGATTAGGAGAGAGAGAGAGACAGACATACAGGGAGCAGTGTTTGACAGCAGCCAGACAGACAGGTAGAGTTGAACTCTGACCTTTGGAGTTCTCTAACAGCCGGTCCCAATCTACTCCCTACCCCTACCCCTACCCCTTCCCCTAGGCCCTAACCCTTCAACATCTGCAGATCTGAAGGGTCTGAATAGGTATAATCAGGGTAATGGTGGAGCTTACAAGGAAGGGGTTAGCAAATTTGAACTGGCTCCGGACTAGGGAGCCTAACTGCAATATATAGGGTAAAAATAATAGGTTAACAAAACCAGTAGTTTCTAGTTAAGAGATTAAGAGAAAATAAAGGGAAGATGTGCATCTGAAAATAAAAGATACAGTATGATGTCCCCCTTTCTTTCCATCTCTCTCACCTGTTTGAGCTGCAGTTCGGAGTTGACCCGCACGTTGCAGATCTCACAGTGGAAGGTGCGTTCCTGAGTGTTGGGGTCCAGCGGCCCCCCTCCCAGCTCCCCCGGGAGTTTGGGTCCCAGCCGAGGGTACGCCTTAATGGGACCCAGCCCACTGCGAGCCTCCAGGATAGTTTTGTGTTTGGTACCTACACACACACACACAAGTTTTCTTTAATTTACTTAAAGAAAATGGTGTCTAACGATCCCGTAAGGGATTGGTCAAGACACCAAAATAAAAATGCATTCAATCATTCACACACACACAAACCATCAGTCTTTAGTCCAGGATGACATCCCCCCAACACTAACATGTACACTATGCTGAACTGTTATATGGCTCATGCTAACCCCATCTCAATTGCCAGAGCTCATCACCTAAGTATATCTGGAATCCTTTCCCTCATACCACAGAACAGCATGTGGTGAAGGAGAATATGACAGTGACAAATATCAGGATATGAGAGAGCTAGCCTAATGGACTCTCTGGAATGTATCATCATCATGTCTATCGCAGCACGTACGGTTAGTGGAATGGGACTGGGAGAGGGAGGTGTAGTGTGATATATTCACCACTAGAGGGCCACAGTGATAAGGTAATGCTATCGTCTTACATTAGTGTTAGTTATGGAAGCAACATAACATTGTGTTTTTCAGGATCTCTGCATTGTTAGCATTGACATTGGCACCGAACTGAAACACATCTGTAGATCTCTCTGTTCTCTTACGGTAGCTAATTCAATGTTCTGGGTTAGTGTTAGCTTTACTGAGAGGTCATATGGATGGTAGTAATAATGTCTTACAGGGGTCAACTGTCTGGAACAACATCTATAAATTGAAGTCAACTCGTCCGTAGCCAGGTCAACTGGTTTTGGTCATGAAAGAATGGAAGAGCATAGTGCAGTATGTTCTGTGAGCTGCCTCTCATGAGCAGAAATATGAGTGTTCACATTTTTTGAATGGTTTGGATTACACAGACAGACAGCACTGATGACTTTATGCCAAAATAGTTCCTATAATTAATTGCATGTTTTGTTCTTGGCTGAAAAATTCCAGTCATGTCCTACCCTCTGCCGCCCCTGCCTCCACTCCTTCCTCCCCCGGCAACCTCCCCGCTCCTCCCCCAGTCCCAAACCCCCAAGCAGTCTGGTTGCACTCTGTCTGACTGAGAGGTTTACATGCGTCCCAAATGGCACCCTATTCCCTATGGGCCCTGGTCAAAAGTAGAGCACCATATAGGGGAAAGGGTGCCATTTGGGGCGCACTCTTTGACTTGTTCTATCAAATCCTTGAGCTTTGAGAAGTGAGTTAGAGGTTACAGCAGGAGAACATGGGGAGTGGGGGAGGAGGGGGGAGGAGGGGGAGGAAGAAGGAGGAGGAGGGAGGTCTGGAATGACTGATTTAACTTGTGGCCAAAAATGTGCACTTTGTTGCTGCCTTTGTTCTATTCTGGGCCGACAATGGATGAACCACTTCAGGGTGTTTTTCACTTGTGCTCTGCGAGTCGAGCTTGACTTACATTTACAATTAACTAAAACACTACACAAACAGACAGGAGAAGTTTCTAAACATGAAAATAGACAAAACACAGAAAGGAAACCGTTGTATAAACTTATGATTACGGTTGAATACACACCCATCCATAACCTTGATCGCTCCCTTTCTTTATGTAATGTTCATAGCACTGCTAGTCACACTGTCTGTCTCTCTGTCTGTCTCTCTGTCTGTGTAACATGTGCTTTCATTTTTGACTCTGTAATGTTTCAGAGTATTATTTAGGGAAAGAGAGATATTGCTTCCAGATTGTGAGTTAATTTGGGCTGTTACTCTGCCCAGATTGAACTGCAGGCACTGTCGATATCACACACGTCTGAGTGTCTTTGTTTATCTCTGTTTGTTTTATATCTGTCTGTGTGGCGTAAATTATCTTTGTGGGAGTTTGCATATACATATTTAATTAGTGCTTTTGTGCACATGTATACTGTAAGAAGAGAAGAGACGGAGTTTACACAATCAACTAACAATCTTATTTTATCCCTTAATCTCCTGCCCCTAGGGCTCAATCAAACATCTATTACAAAAAGCTTTCCAGAGGTTACTCTAATGATGTCAGTGATTATTTTTCCATTGGTGGACACATAATCTACATTAAGCTTTTCATTGATGTGTATTATCATGTCTGGCTGGCTGGTAGTCCAAGGCTATTCCCATTCTCCTAACAACAACACTGTCTTACTGCTGTGGCGTGGTAATGGTGATGTGTAGGGACTGGTGTGTGTGTGACATGTGTCTGACATGAATCAGAACACAGAGGGAGTGAGGTTAAGTTAACAGCTTCCCCAATTAAAAACAAAGCCACTGAGACTGAGTGGAAGGTTGAGGCCAAATGGAGTTGACAGAAAACAAATACTATTTGAACCCAGGTCTGGCCTCATAACAGCTTTGTGGTTTTACAGGCTTAAAGAAACTCCTCCAGTGGTGGAGCATTAAGAGGGCCTCCTCTACCAGCATTAACGGGACTTTCTCCACTTCCTATTCAGGCTGAATGCCTGGAGCAACAGATACCAGCTTTCTGCTGCATCTACTTACACTATCACAAGATAAATCATGAGCGTTTGAGTGGGAGACTCAATAACTTTATATAATTATTATCAAGGCGTGTTTGTACTGTAACTGGACTGGCTGGGAGATAGAGGACGTGTAGAAACAGGAAGGAAGAGAGGAGAAATACACTACCCAGACACTACAGTAAAACCATTGGGGATACTTTTGTTATAGAAGCACCCTCATTTGTGTTTGAACTTTAAATCAAAATGGTGGTGTTGATGAGGGTGATGCAGGCCAGGTTTATCGGTAGAGGAGAGCCGATCTGAGTTTTTCATCTGGCACTCTACACAGGCTAAATCTCAAACTCTCAAGGTATTTGAACGAAAACAAACACTATATTAGCCCAGGTCTGTTGGCAAGGAATTCTCCATTAAGTACTGACTATTCAGAGGACTGGGAAGTGTCCTCTCCGAGATTAGTAACCTGAAGATGGTCACTGTCCATACGTAAATTGATGTACCTTTGTTGTGAGCCTCAAGCTGTGAGAGGGAGTTGACGGCTACTTTGCAGAGTGAGCAGTAGAGGAGCTTCTTGGCTTTGTCCTCCTCTGTCTCTGGGCCGGCTGGGGCCCCGGGAGCCACAGGGGCCACTGGACCACCACTCTGGTCTGGGTTGGTGGTGCCGAAAGCCAGGGGAGAGTCAGAGGATTGGGGGAGCAGAGGAGGAGGGGTGAGGGTGGGGGCGGTCAGCATGGGACACACAGAGGGGGGAGAGATGGAGAGGGGAGGCAGGGGCCCAGGCGGGGCCAGGAGAGGTCCCCCATTAAACTGTGGTGGTAGAGGGCGTGGTTCGTCTATAAAGAGGAAACACAAGGGGAAATCATTGTCAAATAAAATGCAGTGTTGACAAAACAAAAAAGACTAAAAGCATGTAACTGAAACGATAACATGTTTACAATAGACTTCGACGATGCCGTTCAAGTGTCTATGCGGTGAAGCAAAGTCAAATCCAAATGTTTCCTTTTAAGCCAGAGGCCCCTTCAACTACAACCCACTGGCTGGTTCAAAGAGCACACAAACCCCATTTTATCTCACTAAAGTAAAGGACTCCAAAAGAAAAACACTGGTCTGCTATAGGGAAGTATTTTAGTATTCAGTATGACCTTGTAATTGTGAACGGTTCCTTCCTTTTAATCTTTACTACAGCAATAACCCATAGGGAGGATTTGACGAAGCAGGCTGGGATCCAGGGACAGAACCAGTGATGTATATATACTAGTATATATACACATGGCATATACAGTATATAGTTAATATATGAATGTCTGGGGACAGAACTGTAACAGAAACAGAAATGTTTGGTCTTCTGAAGTGTTAGACATTTCCTCTCAGTGATGTGGATTGTGTCCCAAATGGCACCCTATTCACTTTATAGTGCACTACTTTTGGCCAGGGCCCATAGGGCACTCACCCCTGGTCTCATCTTATTAAAATGTTTCAGAGAAAAGAAGAGGAGAGAGAAATGAGAAACAGATACTCCCCTGGCAGTGGATGGATGTTTTTTCACCTGTTGTTTTTGGCTGAGAATGAGATGGTGCAGGGGGAAAAAGTGGCACAAGTTTGTTTTGAAAAGGGGTGCCACGGAAAACATTGCAAACACAAAACACAAAACACACACACTCATGCTAGTGCACACATTATTCCTCCCACACACATACACACACTTAATCTCTCTCTCTCTCCCACACACGTACAGCTAGCACACACATGTTTCTGGTCAGCCACTCCCATGCTGCAATGCCTTTGCTATTCACCCGACAATGCACTTGGTGGTGTTCCATAAAGCCATAAAATTTGGGTGGGTGGGGAGCATTTCAGAATTCTGCTCTCCGCCCCACAGGCCCTCCTCAGTTGGGGCACCAAACCCTGCCCTCCCTCTTTCACCACCACCACCACTGCCACCACCACCACCACCACCACCACTGCCACTACTGCCACCACAGGACACACACACACAACCACCGACCACAGGACGTGGCTGCAGGCAGCAGGTGGGGGAGGGGAGTCGGTCGGGACAGAAAGCCCTGCGGATTAGGAGTCTTAAAGGGGCTAGAGTGGACTATTTTTGGGAAGTACACAAATATTGACTATAACTGCTCAATTTCCTTTTTAGGATTACTCATCCTCCTCCTCAACAAGCTCTCACGGTCTCACTGCAGAATTAGACGTTTATCCACGGTTCTCCAAACGTCAAATTTTGAAGTTGCTCCAAACATCACATTTCTAAGTGTTTTTGACACCAAGGGTTGCTCCTGCTGCTCTGTATCATTCCATTTCTCCAAACCTCAAATGTTGAAGCTAAGGGTTAAGTTTAGCGTTATCCTGAATGGTTAAGGTAAGGGTTATGGTTTGGGATGGTGTTAAAACCAAAAATCTGGGATCGAACACACCTCCTTCTGATCCAAAGTCATAGGATTACATCCATCCACCATTCCCGTCCACAACGCCCTAGTAAAACCCAAGCCTACCTGATGGTAACAGCGCTCACTGTTGCCCCTAGTGGCCATTTTAAACACATTTCCCAACGTTGTCAGGATATGGATAGACGTCCAATTTCAAAGTCAATCTTGAGCAAAAAGTGTGGCTGCATCAAAGAGCAGGTTGACGGGTGAGTGGTGTGTGGGGCGATAGGTGAGTGGTGTTTAAGGCCAGGAGGGGCGATTTCATAAAAAAATTAAAATGTATTGTCACATAAACCTGATAGATGCAGTGAAATGTTTTGTTTTACAGGGTCAGCCATAGTAGTACGACGCCCCTAGAGCAAATTAGGGTTAAGTGCCTTGCTCAAGGGCACCTCGACAGATTTTTCACCTTGTTTGCTCGGGTATTCAAACTAGCGACCTTTGGGTTACTGGCCCAACGCTCTAACCACTAGCAACATCAGAGCAGAGGAAGAAGAGAGGGCGTGATTGTAAAGCTGAACTTTACCCTCTAGCGTTGTTCTTGAAAATGACACCACATAGCACACACACACACACACACACACACACACACACACACACACCATCACAGTATGTCAGCACGCCGATGGAAGAGTGCTGGCGTCAGACCATGTCTCGTGGAATAGCATTGAAGTTGAACCCATAGCGTCCTGCATGTGGTTTATGTTAGGCTAAAGAGAGAAGGAGGGAGGAGAGGGAGGAGAGGAGGTGAGAGCGATTGTAATAGGGGATTTCATGATCCTCTATGGGTTGGAGTCGAGCTATGCTGTTAAGAGCCTTCATTTCAATGCATCATTTCAGTACGCTTCCTGCTTATTCACCACAGTCACTCCTATGGTTGGTTTCCCCCTAAAACTGAGTTCAACCTGGTCTCAGCAGTCGGTATGTTTTAGAATACATTCCCATTGATTTATGCATCCTAAATGTACATATTGCAATGGATTTCACTAGTGCTTTTAACATGAATGTTTTGATTGTTTATGCATTGTAATACCCATGCATTTGTGTTTTTGAGGGTATTATACAGAATTTTAACTTGATTCCCAGCTCTAGAAAACAGGAAATCCTATGGTTTCCCCCTAAAACTCAACTCAGCTTTTCATGTTTCAAACAAGTTTCAGGAGACATATCCCATTGATTCCCAGCCTCCAGAATACAGAATCGGATCCCAAATTGATCAGGCTGTTCCAATTCCAGCCAAGTTAAAAGATGGATAACTCCAATTTTAAAGGTCAATGGAGAAAAATAACACACGTGCACATGAGCACACATGCACCCACCCACACACACACACACACACACAAACACACACACACCGACTGCAAACTACAACCTGTTCTTCTTAGTACTGTATATATTGATGTTGTTGTTCAACATGCTGATTAAAGTGTGAGGATGTGGTGAGCTAGACAGCTGAGACCAGGGGTGAAGGTTCATCAGATAGGCATTCATTCTCCTCTGGTGCGTTAGAAGATACCAGGCGTGTACCATCAATCCAGCCTGTATACCTGCCTTATTTAAAGGTCATTACAATTCAATGCGGAGGGAGAACCAAAGAGATATGTTTTAAATTACATAGTAAAAGTTGCTCAAAGGGGAACACTGCCTCATCCAAAAATGCTTTTAAAAACCATGTGCTAAACTAGCGCCATTGTCCTGGAAGGATAAGACAAATTTAATAATACATTTAGTACATATGAGCCAAACCACTGTACTGTTCAGTCAGAAATGTTAGTTACAAACTCAGAGAAAGTAGTTAATCAAATAAAACATTTGATATCTCTCTGGTAGCTACAGTACACTGGTAGTTTGAACACATGAGCAGAGTGCTGGCTAGTTGTGGTACTGCCAGTAACCAGGTGGGTTTGCTGGGAAAAGGTGTACCACCTTTGTGTGGTCAGGTGTTATGTTCACAGGAGGAGATAAGGGGCCTGTGCCCCTCCAGCCCTCTCCTCCCTGGCTGTGTTGAGTTACAGGAGTCCATGCCCAGAGTCCATCCCCCGACAAATTGAGGCTGCTGTGAAGGCAAAAGGGAGTGGGGGGGGGACCATTCTTGATAAACACACAAACTGTTGAAGGTGTTCCCTAATGCTTGGTATACTCAGTGTATATCATTAATTTACAAGTCCAAAAATGGATTTAGCAACTAAGGATTCTAGCGTTAATGATTAATGACCGTAGAAACCCAACACTGTTCTAACGAGCACTCAGCATCATTTATAATGCAGCAGTGTGCCTTCTCCTCTACTCTACATCAGTTTATGATATTGCAATGATTGGTAGCAACAGTTGAAGTCGGAAGTTTACATACACTTAGGTTGGAGTCATTAAAACTCGTTTTTCAACCACTCCACACATTTCTTGTTAACAAACTACAGTTTTGGCAAGTCGGTTAGGACATCTACTTTATGCATGACACAAGTAATTTTTCCAACAATTGTTTACAGACAGATTATTTCACTTATAATTCACTGTATCACAATTCCAGTGGGTCAGAAGTTGACATACACTAAGTTGAGACTGTGCCTTTAAACAGCTTGGAAAATTCCAGAAAACGATGTCATGGCTTTAGAAGCTTCTGATAGGCTAATTGACATAATTTGAGTCAATTGGAGGTGTACCTGTGGATGTATTTCAAGGCCTAACTTCAAACTCAGTGCCTCTTTACTTGACATCATGGGAAAATCAAAAGAAATCAACCAAGACCTCAGAAAAATAAATTGTAGACCTCCACAAGTCTGGTTCATCCTTGGAAGCAATTTCCAAATGCCTGAAGGTACCACGTTCATCTGTACAAACAATAGTACATAAGTATAAATACCATGGGACCACGCAGCCGTCATACCGCTCAGGAAGGAGACGCGTTCTGTCTCCTATAGATGAACGTACTTTGGTGCGTAAAGTGCAAATCAATCCCAGAACAACAGCAAAGGACCTTGTGAAGATGCTGGAGGAAACAGGTTCAAAAGTATCTATATCCACAGTAAAACGAGTCCTATATCGACATAACCTGAAAGGCCGCTCAGCAAGGAAGAAGCCACTGCTCCAAAACCACCATAAAAAAGCCAGACTACGGTTTGCAACTGCACACGGGTACCAAGATCGTACTTTTTAGAGAAATGTCCACTGGTCTGATGAAACAAAAATAGAACTGTTTGGCCGTTTGGAGGAAAAAGGGGTACGCTTGCAAGCTGAAGAACACCATCCCAACCGTGAAGCATGGGGGTGGCAGCATCATGCTGTGGGGGTGCGTTGCTGCAGGAGGGATTGGTGCACTTCACAAAATAGATGGCATCATGAGGAAGGAAAATTATGTGGATATATTGAAGCAACATCTCAAGACATCAGTCAGGAAGTTAAAGCTTGGTCTCAAATGGGTCTTCCAAATGGACAATGACCCCAAGCATACTTCCAAAGTTGTGGCAAAATGGCTTAAGGACAACAAAGTCAAGGTATTGGCGTGGCCATCACAAAGCCCTGACCTCAATCCTATAGAACATTTGTGGGCAGAACTGAAAAAGCGTGTGCGAGCAAGGAGGCCTACAAACCTGACTCAGTTACACCAGCTCTGTCAGGAGGAATGGGCCAAAATTCACACAACTTATTGTGGGAAGCTTGTGGAAGACTACCTGAAACGTTTGACCCAAGTTAAACAATTTAAAGGCAATGCTACCAAATACTAATTGAGTGTATGTAAACTTCTGACCCACTGGGAATGTGATGAAAGAAATAAAAGCTGAAATAAATCATTCTCTCTACTATTATTCTGACATTTCACATTCTTAAAATAAACTGACCTAAAACAGGGAATTTTTGCTCTCTCTTTATAAACAACTAGCCTTGGCCTCTTCTTATCCCTGTATAGTACAGGCTCAGCCAAACCCGTCTGCTCTCTTCCAAACCCCAGAGAACCACCACAACTCAACCCCAGGCTTGTGGAAGACTACCTGAGGGAGGCATCCACAACTCAACCCCAGGCTTTTCCTTCACAGTCCCCTAAGGGCCAATTGTGCACCGCCCCATGGGTCTCCCGGTCGCAGCTGGCTACGACAGAGCCTGGATTCGAACCAGGATCTCTAGTGGCACAGCTAGTACTGCGATGCAGTGCCTTAGACCACTGCACCACTCAGGAGATTATATAATACATCTCACAAACAAATATCTCAACTGGAATGTTTATTATTAGCACACTTCCATACTATTCTCAGTGAAGATATTCAACATTCAATGTATTATGCATGATACATACTGTATATTTCAATAGAACACTGAGGTTCAATGTTCATATCTCAATGTCCCAGTAGAGGAAACAGAACTGTAAAGGCAGAAAATTGGACCAAACAAACAGACTTTACACAGAAAAACAATCTGCATCGACAATCACACAGAACTGCATGGTAGTAGCCTAGTTCTGCTCAAGCGTGGGAATTATTTTCCTCTCCTCTCACCCACCCTGACCCCAGCCCACAGTGTTTGTGTGTGTGTTTTCACACAAGTGCATGTGTGTGTATGTGTACGTGCCTATGAGTGTGTGTGTCTTTGCGTAGCATGTGTGTATGTCATCCTATGGACCCCAGTATGTGAACCACAGTGACCGCCCAGCCAGACCCACCCACCCATTCTCCATCCTCCAGACAGGGCTCCTCCAGTTGCAACATATCCCAGCTGGAACCACAGCTGCTGGCCCTCACAGGCCCTGGATGTCCCCCTCCATGGAACTGATGTTGTGAAACTGGTATTGTGAGACTGCAACAAACACTGAGTGCACTGGGATACACACACACACACACACACACACAATCACAGCCAGGGAGAGACACGCACTCACTAACGTTCAGGGAGATGGCTGGGCTTCCAGGGTCACAAGAAAGAGTCTTGGATGGAAAAATGCATTCTTTCACATGTATCTGCTTTCATATTTAGATCATGGCAGGCTTGTTTTGGCTCTGCTTCCCACTGGAAGTCTCTCAGAGCCTCATTCATTGTGACTGCAAGGCTGTAGGCCATATAGACGGTCAGACTGGCCTCTTAAGACCTTTTTACACTATTGTGCCGACCCACAGTTCTAGAAACTATGGTGGATGCATAACCAGGCCAGATCAGTACAGTACAGTCCCCTTTAGAGCTATGTGGTCAGTGGAAGGAAACAAAGCCACAAGAGGGAGAAATAATCACCCATCAGAACCCTCTAGAATGCCCAGTCCTTCCGTCATGACACTATATGTTGTCTCATGGTTCTAATGGTGGTCAAAGCCACAAGAGAGATATGAAAACACCCTTGAGATGAAGAAAGGCAGCCACATCAGAATGTTAAGCCCCTCACCCTCAGTTAGGAATTCTGATATGTTTGATGACACCTACTCTGTGTTTCTCTGGGGAAATTGTCTGGGAAATAATGGTCAGTACAACCTTTTTCAAATGCCAACACCAGATTCAGAATATGCCCCAGTTGTTTAATTCCGAAGTGTTTGATTCAGGGAGGGACGGAGACGGACAGAGTGAGACTGGTGAGTGAGGGAATGGAAAGTTCCGGGTGGAGAGACAGAGGAGATGGGCAGAGATTGAGAGAGGAGTATTTAAATTTGTACATTTGAGTCATTTAGCAGACGCTCTTATCCAGTGTTACTTAAAGTAGTGACTGCATGCACTTCATACTTTTTTCTCCCTCTGTACTGGTCCCCTGTAGGAATCAAACCCACAACCCTGGCATTGCAAACACTATGCTCTACCAGCTGAGCCACTCAGGACCAGAGAGTATGGCAGAGACTGAGGCAGAAAGAGAGAGAGAGAGAGAGAGAGAGAGAGAGAGAGAGAGAGAGAGAGAGAGAGAGAGAGAGAGAGAGAGAGAGAGAGAGAGAGAGAGAGAGAGAGAGAAAGACTGAGGCAGAAAGAGAGCGAGAGAGAGAGAGAGAGACAGAGAGAGTGGAAGAGAGGAAGAGAAAAACAGCAACACCCTCCACAGTGCCCTCTATCCCTAACAACAAACCTGTCACTCCAATAATCTGACAACAACACTGAATTACATTAGATTAAACTATTAAACTGATGTCAGCTGTGATCTTTCCATACCAATAGATGTCGTCCTACAGCCTCTCTCTCTCTCTCTCTCTCTCTCTCTCTCTCTCTCTCTCTCTCTCTCTCTCTCTCTCTCTCTCTCTCTCTCTCTCTCTCTCTCTCTCTCTCTCTCTCTCTCTCTCTCTCTCTCTCTCTCTCACGCAGTCACTTAGCACTACCTCCTCCCAGACGCCACAGTTTATTTTAACTGTGTGACAAATCATACTCTAATACCCAATAAAACACGACCCATAACTATATAACACACCAAAGGTGGTCCGAATTAAAGCTGCCACGTTATTGTGCCATTGTGCAAACTGCAAAGTCAACGGTTTGTTTCTCTGAGGTCAGGCTTTAAATAGGTAGCCTGGTCCTAGATCTCTTTGTGCCGTCTTGCCAACACCACACGTGAAATTGACAATGACCAAAGGAATGACAAAGGAGTTGCCAAGTCAGCACAAACAGATCTGGGACCAGGTTACTAAACAGGACAAGCATTGTAGAAGCCTTTCACTGTTCTGAAGGCAACAAAGCATTAGTAGTGCAATACATTCCTTCAAAGAACTCAAAGAACTCAGAGCATCATTTCAGGTCCGACAATACACGCTGCTGTTGTCCTCAGATCGAACTGCTGGTTGGCAGGAGATGTTTTCCACGATGTGATGTGCTACTATAGCGTCTCTGCTCAAAAGGCCATATTCCAATTCTGTAAAAATGAGTCCTTCCTTCTCCCATTGCTTCCTTCCTTTTTCCCTTCATTTAAGTATTCACTGATCTGACACGTTTGTAATTAAGGCGGAATTAAGGGTTTCCACCACACAGCTTTTCACCAATTCTGTCGATCAGTGGTTAGCCTACTTCAATGAAGGGAGGAAGGAAGGATGCAATTGTAAAGTATTTTAACTTGGAGCTAGGTTCTGCAAGAATTTATAACCAGATATAGCTCCCCTTTCAAAGTCCTTGGTCTCTACTTGTAGCTGAGATTTTGGTCCAGCATTTCTCTGTGTGTTTGTCATCTCAGGGTTAGGGAGACAGCAGTGACTGAGTAACTATGTATTTCTAAGGTATTTGAAAAAGGAGTTAGTCTCTGCAAGGAGTTACAGCCAAAAAATAGCTCCCGTTTCTAAATCCTTAGTGAGTTTCTGCTTCTCTCTCTGTTTTTGATCCAGCTTCTCTCTGTGTGTTGGTCATTTTGTCCTTGTCATCTCAGGGTCAGCTGGACAGCAGTGACAGAGGAGATCTGGGCCTAAACAGTCTGTGGTGCTTTGCTGATGCTGTGCTGTGCTGGTGGGAATGTGAGAGGAGCAGACTACAGCCATCAATCAAGGTCAGAGTCAGACCCGACCACACAGACAGAGGAGCCATGAAGGACCAGAACAACATACTTCAAGGCCTATGTGATTGTTATTCCTCCATATCTGTGGAGAGCTATTCATATCTCCCTCAGCCCATAGTGGTCAGCTAATTTCCCTATGGACTGATAAGACTAACTGTAGGGAAACATGGATGTAGTAGAATGGATGTAGTAAGATGGCACTGGAGGGAATAGCAGCTGTTTTACGGGCTCCTGACCAATTGTGCTATGTGGTGTGTTTTTTTTGCGCTGATCATCACTTTTTTGTACATAATGTTGAAATCAAATCAAATGTATTTATAAAGCCCTTTTTACATCAGCATATGTCACGAAGTGCCTATACAGAAACGTAGCCTAAAACCCAAAACAGCAAGCAATGCAATGTTGTTTACGCCATTGTTTCCTTTGACCGAAAAGAGCTTCTGGACATCAGAACAGCGATCACTAACCTCGATTTGGATGAGGATTTCTACTTCAATAGTCAGCGGCGAAGAACATACTGCTCTTCCCAGACCAGGCGCAAATCTAAAATATTAAGGAAGTCTTGAGGTTCTGGTCGCCTGAGTTAGAATACCTAATGATAAGCTGTAGACCATACTATTTACCAAGATAGTTTTCATCTATATTTTGCGTAGCTGTCTATTTACCACCAAAATCGATGCTGGCACTAAGACCGCACTCAAAGAGCTGTGTATGGCCATAAGCAAACCACAAAATGCTCCCAGTGGCCGGTGATTTTAATGCAGTCTTACCTAATATCTACTAGCACGTCACCTGTGCAACTAGAGGCGAAAAAACGCTAGATCACCTTTACTCTCCCTCGCCCTCCATTTGGCAAATCTGACCCTAACTCTATCCTCCTCATTCCTGCTTACAAGCAAAAACTCAAACTGGAAGTACCAGTAAAGGCGCTCAACGGAAGAGGTCCGATGAAGCGGATGCTAAACTACAGGACTGTTTTGCTAGCACATACTGGAATATGTTCCGGGATTCATCCGATGGCATTGAGGAGTTTACCACATCAGTCACCAGCTTAATTAATAAGGGCATCAACGACGTGGTCCACACATTAACCATATGTACAAATCCCAACTAGAAGCCATGGATTACAGGCAACATCCGCACTCAACTAGAGCTGCTGCTTTTAAGGAGTGGGACACTAATCCGGATGCTTATTAGAAATCCCTCTATGCCCTCAGACGAACCATCAAACAGGCAAAGCATCAATACAGGACTAAGATCGAATCCTAGGACACCGGCTCTGATGCTTGCCGGATGTGGCAAGGCTTGCAAACTATTACTGATTACAAAGGGAAACCCAGCTGCGAGCTGCCCAGTGACGCAAGCTTACCAGATGAGCTAAATGCCTTCTATGCTCCCATCGAGGCAAGCAACACTGAACCATGCATGAGAGCACCAGCTGTTCCAGACGACTGTGTGATCACGCTCTCCATAGCCAATGTGAGTAAGACCTTTAAACAGGTTAACATTCATAAAGCCGCAGGGCCAGACGGATTACCAGGACGAATACTCAGAGCATGTGCTGACCAGCTGGGTTCACTGACATTTTCCCCCTCTCCCTGACCCAGTCTGTAATACCTACAGTTGAAGTCGGAAGTTTACATACACTTAGGTTGGAGTCATTAAACTCGTTTTTCAACCACTCCACACATTTCTTGTTAACAAACTACAGTTTTGGCAAGTTGGTTAGGACATCTACTTTGTGCATGACACAAGTCATTTTTCCAACAATTGTTTACAGACAGATTATTTCACTTATAATTCACTGTATTACAATTCCAGTGGGTCAGAAGTTGACATACAGTAAGTTGACTGTGCCTTTAAACAGCTTGGGAAATTCCAGAAAATGATGTCATGGCTTTAGAAGCTTCTGATAGGCTAATTGACATTATTTGAGTCAATTGGAGGTGTACCTGTGGATGAATTTCAAGGCCTACCGTCAAACTCAGTGCCTCTTTGCTTGACATCATAGGAAAATCAAAACAAATCAGCCAAGACCTCCGAAAATTTTTTTCGAGTCTGGTTCATCCTTGGGAGCAATTTCCAAACACCTGAAGGTACCACGTACCACATCTGTACAAACAATAGTACGCAAGTATAAATACCATGGGACCACGCAGCCGTCATGTACATACTTTGGTGTGAAAAGTGCAGATCAATCCCAGAACAACAGCAAAGGACCTTGTGAAGATGCTGGAGGAAACAGGTACAAAAGTATCTATATCCACAGTAAAACAAGTCCTATATCGACATAACCTGAAAGGCCGCTCAGCAAGGAAGAAGCCACTGCTCCAAAACCACCATAAAAAAGCCAGACTACGGTTTGCAACTGCACCTGGGGACAAAGATCGTACTTTTTGGAGAAATGTCCACTGGTCTGATGAAACAAAAATAGAACTGTTTGGCCGTTTGGAGGAAAAAGGGGGACGCTTGCAAGCTGAAGAACACCATCCCAACCGTGAAGCATGGGGGTGGCAGCATCATGCTGTGGGGGTGCTTTGCTGCAGGAGGGACTGGTGCACTTTTCAAAATAGATGGCATCATGAGGAAGGAAAATTATGTGGATATATTGAAGCAACATCAAGACATCAGTCAGGAAGTGAAAGCTTGGTCGCAAATGTGTCTTCCAAATGGACAATGACCCCAAGCATACTTCCAAAGTTGTGGCAAAATGGCTTAAGGACAACAAAGTAAAGTTATTGGAGTGGCCATCACAAAGCCCTGACCTCAATCCTATAGAAAATGTGTGGGCAGAACTGAAAAAGCGTGTGTGCGAGCAAGGAGGCCTACAAACCTGACTCAGTTACACCAGCTCTGTCAGGAGGAATGGGCCATAATTCACCAATATTATTGTGGGAAGCTTGTGGAAGGCTACCCGAAACATTTGACCCAAGTTAAACAATTTAAAGGCAATGCTACCAAATACTAATTGAGTGTATGTAAACTTCTGACCCACTGGGAAGGTGATGAAAGAATAAATAGTAAATAATTCTCTCTACTATTATTCTGACATTTCACATTCTTAAAATAAAGTGGTAAAATCCTAACTGACCTAAGACAGGGAAGTTTTACTAGGATTAAATGTCAGGAATTGTGAAAAACTGAGTTTAAATTATTGTGTATGTAAACTTCCGACTTCAACTGTACATGTTTCAAGCAGACCACCATACTCCCTGTGCCAAAGAACGCCAAGGTAACCTGTCTAAATGAATATCACCCCAAAGCACTCACATCTGTAGCCATGAAATGCTTTGAAAGGCTGGTCATGACTCATATCAACACCATCATCCCAGACACCCTAGACCCACTCCAATTCGCATACAGATCCACAGATGACACAATCTCAATTGCACTCCACACTTCTCTTTTCCACCTGGACAAAAGGAACACCTCTGTGAGAATGCTGTTCATTGACTACAGCTCAGCGTTCAACACCATAGTGCCCCCAAAGCTCATCACTAAGCTAAGGACCCTGGGACTGAACATCTCCCGCTGCAACTGGATCCTGGACTTCCTGACGGACCGCCCCCAGGTGGTGAGGGTAGGCAACAACAAATCCACCACGCTGACCCTCAACACAGGGGGCCCTCAGGGGTGCGTGCTTAGTCCCCTCCTGTACTCCCTGTTCACCCATGACTGTGTGGCCGTGCATGACTCTAACACCATCATTAAGTTTGCAGACAACACGAAGGTGGTAGGCCTGATCACTGATGATGATGAGACAACCTATAGGGAGGAGGTCAGAGACCTGGCAGTGTTTTGCCAGGACAACAACCTCTCTCTCAACATCAGCAAGACAAAGGAGCTGATCTTGTACTACAGGAAACGGAGGGCCGAACAAACCCCCATTCACATCGACGGGGCTCTGTTGGAGTGGATCAAAAGTTTCAAGTTCCTCGGTGTCCACATCGCTAAGGACCTATCATGGTCCAAACACACCAATACAGTCGTGAAGAGGGCACGACAACGCCACTTCCCCCTCAGTGGCTGAAAAGATTTGGCATGGGCCATCAGATCCTCAAAAGGTTTGACAGCTGCACCATTGAGAGAATATTGACTGGTTGCATTACAGCTTGGTATGGCAACTGCTTGGCATCCGACTACAAGGCGCTACAAAGGGTAGTGCGTACAGCCCAGTACATCACTGGGGTCGAGCTCCTTGCCATCCAGGATCTCTATACCAGGCGGTGTCAGAGGAAGGCCCTAAAAATTGTTGAAGACTCCAACGACCCAAGTCATAGACCGGTCTATCTGCTACCACATGGCAAGCGGTACCAGAGCGCCAAGTCTGGAACCAAAAGGCTTCTGAATAGCTTCTACCCCCAAGCTATAAGACTGCTGAACAGGTAATCAAATGGCTACCCCGACTATTTGCATTGACCCCCCTTTTTGTTTGCACTGACTCTCTTGCACTGGATCTATGCACACTCACTGGACTCTACCCACACACTCACACATACTACACTGACACTCCAACACGCACAAATACACACACGCACACACACACACACACACAAAACACACGCTTTCACACTCTTCACATATGCTGCTGCTACTCTGTTTATTATCTATCCTGATTGCCTAGTCTCTTTTACCCCTACCTACATGTACATATTACCTCAATTACCTCCTACCCCTGCACATTGACTCGGTACGGGTACTCTTTGTATATAGCCTTATTATTGTTATTTTATTGTGTTACTATTTCCTTCTTTTATTTAGCTTTTTATTTTTATTTTTTAAGAAAGTAAGCATTTCACGGTAAAGTCTACACCGGTTCTATTTGACACGTGACAAATACAATTTGTTTCGATGTCTTAGGTTTATTTTCAACAGCATTTACTTGCCATGAACCCTGTTAATATGAAGGTCACCCATAAATGTTCTCCTCTGTATTGGTGTGCAGTGATGATGGAACTGTGCAGGTATAGTTGGTATACACCCAAAACCCTGCATTGGCAGTATACTGTTACTGTACATCCTGTATTGGCAGGATACTGTTACTGTACATCCTGCATTGGCAGGATACTGTTACTGTACATCCTGTATTGGCAGGATACTGTTCCTGTACATCCTGTATTGGCAGGATAATGTTACTGTACATCCTGTATTGGCAGGATACTGTTACTGTACATCCTGTATTGGCAGGATACTGTTACTGTACATCCTGTATTGGCAGGATACTGTTACTGTACACCCTGCATTGGCAGGATACTATTACTGTACATCCTGTATTGGCAGGATACTGTTACTGTACACCCTGCATTGGCAGGATACTGTTACTGTACACCCTGCATTGGCAGGATACTGTTACTGTACACCCTGTATTGGCAGGATACTGTTACTGTACACCCTGCATGTAAGTGCTAGGGGATATTCAAAGTCTCTCTCCACCATGGTCTTACCTGTGTTGCAGGGGTCGCTGATGTCCGAGGTGGCTGTATGGGGTCCACCAGAGTCGGACGGCGAGGAGATGGGGGGGACAGGTGGGGCCGGCTTGTCACCCTCCTGGGGGCGACTCTTGGAGGTCTCAATGCCTTTGACTCTCCGGGCGTGGCGGTTGCCTTTATAGTGGGCTTCTGCCTGGCTCTGTGTAGAGATGGAGAGATGGAGAGGAGATTTAGACTAATGACAACAACAGGTGAATAAAACATTGGATGGATACAAACTGACTGGAAAACAGAGGCCCAAAACACCATACACACCAGCCAATGAATGCGGTGCCCACAATGACGCAGCTTGATATAGTATACCTGCCATTGTACGCCTGGGTACATTGATATACATGTGTGAATCCAGGAGTGATGAACGCACACACACAGACACACACAGTTTCGGGGTCTGGTATGTTATTCAATCTGCACCGGGGATAGGAGACAGGAGGCAGGCTGCAAAAAGGCATTCAGTGGATAGATAGAGGACATAGCAGAGTGTAACAGGTGATCTGACCCCCCCACACACACACACACACCTCACCCTTGGACCTCCTCATCTGACTGTATAAATTATCAATGGGGAGGCTGGCATTCATCTATCCTTCTACTCCTACAGAGCAAACCCTAACCCCAGAATACCAAGGATGCCTTCAGCTTCTCCAATAGGCCTAGACACACTCTAAGTTAATTGCTTGCATAGAAATGCATCTCTCTAAATATACGTGCTACTAGGCAGTGGGTATCTATATCCTTTGTGGCGGTGGTGGGAACTGGAAGGTGCTGGTGGATGGAAGGGATGTTTTGTAAAGGGCTGGGGAATGTCCTGGAGTCCAACAGAGAGAAACACAATCCATGTATCCATTACAGTAGCACTGTTCTGGTTAATCTCCTGTTCAAAGGAGTGCTCCTGGTAATGTGTTGGTTCAGGGGTAAACAACAGAGGGAGTCATCCATCAAAAGGACTGGACGGGACTGGAGTAGGGGACATTGCAGACAGAGACAGTCCCTGTCCCTTTGCAAGACTCTCCATCCACCCCTCACTTCCCACCACCAAAAGCTTTAGATACTGGCCACTATTTTGAGAAATATGTGCAGCTATATGTCTGCCTCAGCTCAGTGTGTTGATTGGCCAATTGGTCTCTGTCTGCCTGTCTGTCTGTATCAGTGTGTTGTTTGGATGGACAGATTGACCTCTGCCTGGCTAGGTCTTGAGACACCTTGGGGGATATTTCTAGAACGGCAACCGTAGGAGCCCATGGTCTACTTCCTCATGATGGCCTGCTGCTGCAACAGTGCTGTACACAAACAAACACACATTGCCCCTCCGCTGTGCGCTGTGAGCACTTCAAACAGATCATCTGGCAGCTAACAGGATGAAAAAGGCCTGCCCAAAGCCTCTGGAATGTTGATGTGTGTGCGTGCGCGTGCATACATTGGCTGGGCGAATAATTATTGTATCAAGATGATGATGATGATGATTAAGTAGGGGGCTTATAAAACAGGGCTGGAGAGCCGCTGACAGCTGCAACAGACAGGCGATGAGAAGGATAGAGAAAACAAGTGGCATAGCGCACCACAGCACACCACACCGCACCGCACCACACCACACCACACCGCACCACACCGCACCAAAGCGCACCACACCGCACCACACCGCACCAAAGCGCACCACAGTGCACCACAGCGCACCACCAGCTAACTAGGGGCTCAGGCCTGGGGTTATACTGGTTCGGCAGGGAAGGAGAGGAGGTGCGAGGATAGGAGTTGGATGGGAGGTGAGAGGGGAGAGGAGCAGAGAGAGGGGGCCGTGACTGGGGCATTGTTGGACTGAAGGGGGGATGGTGGTTTGGACTTAGGTTGGGATGGCTGAGGATAGACAGGCTTGACGGGTTGGAGAGAGGTGAGAGAGCAGAGAGACGGCCTTGGCTGGATGGATGCACCGGACGGGGTGGGGAGATGAGAAGGGGGAGGGGTGAATGGGGCCTAGGCTGGAGCTCCTGTGGTTTGGATGGCAATGGCAATAGTCTGTGGTCAAGGCATCAGGTATGTCCCTGCTGGGTCTGTTGACGTGACAACGACATAGGAGTTGCAAGACAGCACAAACAGATCTGGGACTCAGGCTAGGCCGGATGGTTATAGCACTATCCCCTGTGGTCAGAGCGTCAGGTATGCCCAGGCACCAGCCAATATGGTCGATTTTGCTTTAAGCCTAGAGCTGTAATTGGCGATGACAGACTGTCCTACCCTGGTAGCGTAAATAGCAGGTCCCTGTAACTGTAGACATCCTGGGGTCTTAATGAGCTGCCAGGCTAAAGCCGTTCAGAGGGTGTCGGTATCATGAGGAGAGAGTTTTTAGGAGGAGCGATAAAACAGGACACACACAAACACACAGTGATGGAGGCTTTCGGATGAACCTCTACTGCCAAAGTCTGGGATCACCAGCCAAGACCCAGGTGCTCATATGTTTCTGGATGGAAAGACAGTGGAAAGACAGAGGGGGTTGGAAGACAGCACAGAGAGAGGGGGGATAATGGCTGGCCAGAGAGATGGAGGACAAGAAGCAGAAAGAAAGGAAGAAGAGAAAGAACAACAGACAGAAAGAAAGAGGAGAGCAACACAGAAGAAGCACAGACTGAAAAGGACTGCATATCTTAGCGAGAGGTCAGATAGAAGCAACATGTGATAGAGAGAAGTGATTGTAATCTACACGCATGTTAGAGCATGTTGAGGTAACATGTGCTGCAAAGCATGGATACTGAGAGGAGAGCTGTGGCACAAGGACACACATTGCAGTGCAGCAGCAGCTCCAGATGAGCATAGGGAGGGAGGGAGGGAGAGAGGGAGGGAGGGAGGGAGGGAAGGGCCGGACCAGCTGGGTCATGCTGCAGTACTGAGTGATGTTGACCAATGCAGCGTAAAACCAGCCTGTGACATCACTCCCGTCCTGCAGCAACTCACAGGAAGGTTATTCCTCCCATCGCCGTCAGCCCCACACACAGGCACGCGGCAGGGCGAGGGATACTGGGGGCTGGCGACACACACCACACACATACCAATCGGGGACACAGGAAGCTGATGTCACATCATCCCTCTCTCACCCAATTTTATTTATTTTGATTTCACCTTTATTTAACCAGGTAAGCCAGTTGAGAACAAGTTCTCATTTACAACTGCGACCTGGCCAAGATAAAGCAAAGCAGTGCGATAAAAACAACAACACAGAGTTACATATGGGGTAAAACAAATCCTAAAATCAAAAAATACAACATAAAATATATATACAGTGTGTGCAAATGTAGCAAGTTATGGAGGTAAGGCAATAAATATTCCATAGTCAAAATAATTACAATTAGTATTAACACTGGAATGAGAGATAATGCAAGAGATGATGTGCAAATAGAGATACTGGGGTGCAAATGAGTAAAATAAATAACAATATGGGGATGAGGTAGTTGGGTGGGCTAATTTCAGATGGGCTGTGTACAGGTGCAGTGATCGGTAAGGTGCTCTGACAACTGATGCTTAAAGTTAGTGAGGGTGATAAGAGTCTCCAGCTTCAGAGATTTTTGCAGTTCGTTCCAGTCATTGGCAGCAGAGAACTGGAAGGAATGGTGGCCAAAGGAGGTGTTGACTTTGGGGATGACCAGTGAGACCAGCCAACAAGAGCCTGGAGTCAAGGATCGGTAGGATAGTCAGTTTTACGAGGGCATGTTTGGCAACATGAGTGAAGGAGGCTTTGTTGCGAAATAGGAAGCCGATTCTAGATTAAACTTTGGATTGGAGGTGCTTAATGTGAGTCTGGAAGGATAGTTTACAGTCTAACCAGACACCTAGGTATTTGTAGTTGTCCACATACTCTAGGTCAGACCCGCCGAGAGTAGTGATTCTAGTCGGGTGGGCGGGTGCCAGCAGCGTTCGATTGAAGAGCATGCATTTAGTTTTACTAGTGTTTAAGAGCAGTTGGAGGCTACGGAAGGAGTGTTGTATGGCATTGAAGCTCATTTGGAGGTTTGTTAACACAGTGTCCAATGAAGGGCCAGATGTATACAAAATGGTGTCGTATGCGTAGAGGTGGATCTGAGAATCACCAGAAGCAAGAGCGACATCATTGATATACACAGAGAAAAGAGTCGTCCCAAGAATTGAACCTTGTGGCACCCCCATAGAGACTGCCGTAGGTCCAGACAACAGGCTCTCCGATTTGTCACATTGAACTCTATCTGAGAAGTAGTTGGTGAACCAGGCGAGGCAGTCATTTGAGAAACCAAGGCTATTTGGTCTGCCAATAAGAATGCGGTGGTTGACAGAGTCGAAAGCCTTGGCCAAGGTCGCTGAAGACGGCTGCACAGTACTGTCTATTATCGATCGCGGTTATAATATAGTTTAGGACCTTGAGCATGGCTGAGGTGCACCCATGACCAGCTCGGAAACCGGATTGCATAGCGGAGAAGGTACGGTGTGATTCGAAATGGTCAGTGATCTGTTTGTTAACTTGGATTTCAAAAACTTTCGAAAGGCAGGGCAGGATGGATATATGTCTGTAACAGTTTGGATCTAGAGTGTCACCCCCTTTGAAGAGGGGGATGACCGTCGCAGCTTTCCAATCTCTGGGGATCTCAGACGTTACGAAAGAGAGGTTGAACAGGCTAGTAATGGGGGTTGCGACAATTTCGGCGGCTAATTTTAGAAAGAAAGGGTCCAGATTGTCTAGCCCAGATGATTTGTAGGGGTCCAGATTTTGCAGCTCTTTCAGAACATCAGCTGTCTGCATTTGTGTGAAGGAGAAGCGGGGGGGGGTAGTGGTAGCCAGGTGGAAAGCATGGCCAGCCGTAGCAAAATGCTTGTTGAAATTCTCGATTATTGTAGATTTATCGGTGGTGATAGTGTTTCCTAGTCTCATTGCAGTGGGCAGCTGGGAGGAGGTGCTCTTATTCTCCATGGACTTTACAGTGTCCCAAAACTTTTTGGAGTTAGTGCTACAGGATGCAAATTTCTGTTTGAAAAAGCTAGCCTTTGCTTTCCTAACTGCTTGTGTATATTGGTTCCTAACTTCCCTGAAAAGTTGCATATCGCGGGGGCTATTCGATGCTAATGCAGTACGCCACAGGATGTTTTTGTGCTGCTCAAGGGCAGTCAAGTCTGAGGAGAACCAGGGGCTATATCTGTTCTTAGTTCTGACATTTTTGAATGGGGCATGCTTATTTAAGATTGAGAGGAAAGCACTTTTAAAGATCAACCAGGCATCCTCTACTGACGGAATGAGATCGATATCCATCCAGGATACCTGGGCCAGGTCAATTAGGAAGGCCTGCTCGCTAAAGTGTTTTAGGGAGCGTTTGACAGTGATGAGGGGTGGTCGTTTGACCGAGGACACGTTACGGACGCAGGCAATAAGGCAGTGATCACTGAGATCCTGGTTGAAGACAGTGGAGGTTTATTTAGAGGGTAAGTTAGTCAGGATGATATCTGTAAGGGTGCCCATGTTTACGGATTTAGGGTTGTACCTGGTAGGTTCCTTGATAATTTGTGTGAGATTGAGGGCATCTAGTTTGGATTGTAGGATGGCCGGGGTGTTAAGCATATCCCAGTTTAGGTCACCAAGCAATATGAACTCTGAGGATAGATGGGGGGGCAATCAATTCACATATGGTGTCCAGGGCACAGCTGGGGGATGAGGGGGGTCTGTAGCAAGCGGCAACAGTGAGAGACTTATTTCTGGAAAGGTGGATTTTTAGAAGTAGGAGCTCAAACTGTTTGGGCACAGACCTGGATAGTATGATAGAGCTCTGCAGGCTATCTCTACAGTAGATTGCAACTCCACCCCCTTTGGCAGTTCTATCTAGATGGAAAATGTTGTAGTTGGGGATGGACATTTCTGAATTTTTGGTGACCTTCCTAAGCCAGGATTCAGACACTGCTAGAACATGGTTGGCGGAATATGCTAACGCAGTGAATAACTCAAACTTAGGGAGGAGGCTTCTGATGTTAACATGCAAAAAAAACAATGCTTTTACGGTTACAGAAGTCAAGAAATGGTAGCTCCTTGGGAGTAGGAGTGATACTGGGGGCTGCAGGGCCTGGGTTAACCTCTACATCACCAGAGGAACAGAGGAGGACTAGAATAAGGGTACGACTAAAGGCTTTAAGAACTGGTCTTCTAGTGCGTTGGGTACAGAGAATAAAGGGGGCATATTTCCGGGCGTTGTAGAATAGATTCAGGGCATTATGTACAAACAAGGATATGGAAGGATATGAGTACAGTGGAGGTAAACCTAAGCGTTGGGTAACAATGAAAGAGATAGCATCACTGGAGGCACCGATTGAGCCGGTCTCCGCATGTATGGGGGGTGGAACAAAGGAGCTTTTTGAGGCAGTTTGAGAGGGACTTGGGGCTCTACAGTGAAATTGTATAATAAGAACTAACTGGAACAGCAATAGGCAAGGCATATTAACATGGGAGAGAGGCATAAAGCAATCACAGGTGTTATTCGAGAGAGCTAAGACAACAACTGGTAATGGCGATGAAAGTTTGGGCTGAGGCTAAACAGATAAACAGGCATCAGCTGTGCAGCTGAGTGATCATAAGGTCCAGTGAACAGCAATATGTGAGTCCGAGAGCAGTTCGAATTGGTGCTATAGCACAGGCGAGCAGGAAGCACGGCTGTTGTTTGCGTGTGCTAGCGGGCCGGGGCTAGCATATGGATCTTCGTGGTCGTCGCAATGGGGAGCCTGTTGAAACCACAGACGATTACGTCGGCAGACCAGTCGTGATGGATCAGCGGGGCTCCGTGTCGACTCTAGGAGGTCCCGTCCGGTTGACAGAGAGGTAGATAGCCGGGAGATGGGCCTGACTTGAGGCTAGCTCAAGGCTGATTAGCCAACAACAACATCCATTTGGTTGCAGCTAGCTAGTTGCGATGATCCGGTGTTAAAGGTCCAGTGATTCAGTGATTCTGGCAGAAAAACTGATATGTTCTGGGTCGATAACGCGCTGTGCAGACAGTGCAGACTGGCCGATAATAGTCCAGGCTAGAGCTGGCTGGTAGGTAGTGCAGGCCACGGACAATGGTGAAAAACCGCTAACAGTGGCTAATAGCAAGTAGCTAGTTAGCTGGCTACTCCCGTCCGGTAGACAGAGAGGTAGATAGCCGGGATATGAGCCTGGCTCGAGGCTAGCTCAAGGCTAATTGGTGCTTGCTTCGGGGGCAGTGGTGATTAGCCAACAGCAACATCCATTCGGTTGCGACTAGCTCGTTGCGATCCGGTGTTAATGTCCAGTGATTCAGTTATTCCGGCCGAAAATCTGATGTTCTGGGTGAAAAACCACTAACGGTGGCTAATAGCAAGTAGCTAGTTAGCTGGCTAGCTAGTTTCAACTGGAAATTCTAAATAAAAGGTAAGTCAATAATAGAATCCGTTCCACATTGAGTGAGGCGGGTTGCAGGAAAGTATATTTAGTAGAAGGATGAAAAGTGTGATAGGGAAATATGTATGAAAAATACAAAAAAATACACAAAAAAACAGGCTATTTACACGGACACACAAGAGTACACGACCACACTGCTACGCCATCTTGGACACTACCCATCTCTACCCTCTCTCACCCATCTCTCCACCTCTCTCCCCAATCTCTCCACCTCTCTCCCCTATCTCGCCACCTCTCTCCCCCTTTAATCAGAGTGCAACAGGGCTGTCGGAGACCATGGCATAACCCTGGCCCTTGACGAATGCATCTTATGATGAGTAGTGGCAGCCAATTTCAGGCTTTCCGCACTGTAAATAATGCTGTGTGAAGACAGAGAAAGAGACAGAGAAAGAGACAGAGAGAGAGAGAGAGAGAGAGATAGAGAGAGATAATGACAGACAGACAGACAGACAGACAGACAGACAGACAGACAGACAGACAGACAGACAGACAGACAGACAGACAGACAAAAAAAGAGAGAGAGAGAGAGAGAGAGAGAGAGAGAGAGAGAGAGAGAGAGAGAGAGAGAGAGAGGAATATGAAATGGCTTGACTGACTTGAGCACAGATGAGAAGGGGGATGAGGAAGATGGGATAAGCTTTTGAAGATGTATTATATCAACTGATGGTATGGTGATATGGTCAGAGGCCACATGTTTCTCCAGGCTGTACCAGGCAGACATTTCTCTGATTAAAAGAGAGGCTTTATCTTAAAGATAAAGACTGATATGAGAACTGTCAGTGTCATCTATAATATTAACTTCCATTTGATCTACTGTACTGTTGTTGTTGGAAAAAGCTTGGGTTAAAGCACAGTACTATCCTATTTTCTATAGTGTACTATACTGTGCAGTAAGGCCATTCACCTGCTTGGAATAAAAATGTGTGTTAGCTGTGACAGTAAGAAGGGATAGCAACAGAAGTTCCTAAACCGTGACACCCACACAGCACTGCAGGGAGGAACATATACATGGATGCACGTGCGAGCGCACGTACGCACACACGCAAAACACAGCGAGGCAGCTGCTGGTCCTGCTGGGGGTCGGGGGTCATAGATGGCCCGAACAAAGGTAGAGTACTTAGCTCTTTATTGAACGGTATGTGTAAATATTTACCAGCATGTTTATGTGTCAGACCTGTTTGGCTGATAGGTCACATACTAGGCTATAAACAGTGAGCTCATACCCTGCTAGTCCCTGGTCGCTGGCATTTATGTTGAATACATCAGTCCTGGGTTCAAATACTATTTGAAATAATTTCAAGTACTTTAGCTGTGCTTTATTGAGTTTGCCGGGCAAAATGGGACAAAAAGAACAGTCCCAGACGTGTGAACCTCACCCACTTGGCACTCCAGGCAGGCTCAAGCAAAAGCTCAAAGTATTTGAAAGATTTCAAATAATATTTGAATCCAGGTCCGAGACATGTACTTTACTTAATACACTGCATACCTATGCAACGATCAAATTTTGTTTTAAATACTGTATCCAAAAGTCCGTGAAATATGTGTGTCATATGTTGCCATGTACTTCAGATATGCCATATGGGAGTAATAAAGTAAAGAAATCATAAAGACAGGGAAATTAGCTTGAATAAAAATCTCCATCACTTACCATAACTTAAAATATTAATAACACCGCCTAACAGATGGTGTTACCGTTTAATAGTCAGGGTCAAGTTTCCAAAGGCATAACAGACATAAACATCCGCTTTGCTCCCATTATTCCACTGTTTCCTGTGGTGTAGTAGGCTATGGCTCTGCTATGACTGTATTCACTTTTACTATGTAGCCTATGTGTGATCCCTGTGGGAATTGAACCCACAACCTTGGCATTGCCACACGCTTACCAACAGAGCCACGCAAGATCTAGAGTTTCCTACAGAGGCCTAAGGAGGGCTCTACCTCTGCACAGAATAGCCTAGAAGATTACAGCTCCACACCACAGAAACCACAAGGAGGCCATGATTGTAGGCCTTCTCAGTAAAAATAGAAAAGGGTTATGGGGCACTCCCTACTCCCTAGTCCCTGTCTTGGGTGTAGGTGTGGGACATGGGAAAATATCCACCCTGGCTTTGAACTGAAGTCTATGCTACAGAATATTATGCCCATAATAGCCAACTTTAAATACTTCACTATAGGCCTACGGACTAAAGGGACTGTCTGCAGATGTACACGTTGATGGTGTGATTTGCTACGGTAAGGATGCTTTGTATACAGGGAGCTTCTAAAGCATTCAGAGAATGTTGGTCATACGAGACATTAAACCTAACCACTCCATTTTGCTTTTCAAAAACCACAAATTGCATACATACATTCATGAAATCATTAATGCACATTGCATTACAACATTACACATCTTGATAAACCTATTCCCTATGTTTTGCTTTTTAAAAAACACATATTGCACGGAATCATGCTGTATGCACATTAAAAACAAGTCAAGATAAACTGTACCATATGGTTTGATGAAAATGCAGTTAGCGGAGGGGATTAATCACATTAATCAGATTATATAAAAGAAGGCAGAAAACTGGAGAGATTTCAAGTGTGTCCCAAATGGCACCTTATTCCCTAGCACATAGTGCACTCCTTTTGAACAGAGCCCTATGGGCCCTGGTCAAAGGTAGTGCACTATATAGGCCATTTGAGAAGTAGACTTAAACTTTGTGGTATGCTTATGTGAAATTAGTTTTCATACGCCCAAGAAGATCTTAATCAACATTTCCATGTTGATGTGGGGGAGAGAAAATTCCTTTGAAATGTGGAGGAAAATCCTATTTCAAGCTCTCAGCTTGCCTAGAAACAATTCAGGCTGTTACTGCAGTATTGTACCAGACCTGGGTTCAAATACTATTTGAATTCTTTAAAAATGTTGAGTGTTTGTTTTAGCTTGCCTGGATTGCCAGGTGGACAGGGCCTTTTGGGACTATTCTATTGGTTCCATCGCAACAGGCAAGCCCAATCAAGCACAGATAAACTATTTGAAATGATTTCAAATAGTATTTGAACCAAGGTCAGCTATTCTGTGTCTTTGTCTCAGAACTCTCACTCGGGCTAGGTACGCCATATTCTAATGAGGCATCCATTGCCAAACCACAACACAAACAGATGTACCAAACACTACAGAAACACAAACAGATATATGCAACACGTCCATGGTGTCACCACTTTGTCCAGAGAGATAAAAAAAGAGATAAACAATAGTAAACAGAGATAACCTTCTACACAGTGTGCATATGGTGTCCGTAATTGTACTGTATGATGTGTTAGGAGTGGTAAGGACAGTTCACACTACTGAGCCAAACCAAGCTGTACTGAACTGGCCTGGTTACACATCCACCATAGCTGCTGGAACCGTGCAGATTCGGTAAAGTTTGGTTTGGGTCACCACGATAGTGTAAAAACGGTTCGAGTGGTACGGTATGGTGAGTATGCTGTGAGAAGTGCTATAGTGTACTGTACCTCAGAGTTGCATGTATCTGGCAGACGTTACAGGGTTAGAGTTAGAGTGAGTATGGTGGGTGGTGGTAGGAGCTGTACTGTATGGTGGGTTGTGTCAGTAGTGGTACGTTACCTCAGAGTTGAAGCGTATCTGGCAGACGTTACAGGAGATGATGGGCCTCTTGGTCTTCACCAGCGGAACGCCAAAGGTATGGTTAATCACCGCCTTCTGAACCGGGTCCATCTGAGAGAGAGAGAGAGAGAGAGAGAGAGAGAGAGAGAGAGCGACCGAGAGATGGCGGGAGGAAGAGAGAGATGGAGTGAGAGAGGGAGGGAGAGAAAAGGAGTCAGATGAGACAGGGAAATGATATATATGCTAGTGTACCTCCCTCACTTACAAAGCCCAGTGTCTAGCCTAGTGTCTAGCCTGACAGGCCAGTTGATCACAGTGCTGTAGAGCAGTCGGTGAGCACCATGTGCCCCCCAGAGCTGCTGGGAGAAACCAGGGAGGTACTATCTATTCAATAAGAAAGGCACATTTTTATTTTCCCTTGCATGTCCTAGCACTGCACTGAGAGAGCTCAGCACACATCTGTACAATCAGGCCCACCTGAGGCACCCTGCTCAAGTGCCTGAAGGAAACAACCGAAACAACCTGTGCACACAGACGCTCGTCCCTGAGTACTACACCAGACCAGTGTTAGAGCTGTGTTAACCCGACCCATAACCCTGTTAACCTAACCTATAACACCATTAACAGCTAGAGTCCTTCAGTTTCCTACAGTTTATAGGTCTGTGTCCATAGATGTCATGCCCATAGGGGGCACATGGGCACTCAGATTTGTCCTGTTTAAAAAAAAAAGTACAAATATTTGTTGTTGTTGTTTCTCTGTAATACTACTAGCCACCTAGCAAATGTATGACGTTGGCTTTAGCTAGCCCAGATAGGTTCCCATGCAAGCTTCCAGACGGGCATAACCCCCCTCCGGACCACCCCCCAGCCTTCCTCACATACTTTGTGCCCCATCAGATTTATGGGGTGCATGACGCCCCTGTCTTTGTCAGTGTGTGTGTGTATTTGTGTGTGTGTGTGTGTGTGTGTGTATTTGTGGGCAGCACCTAAGCAGACCTAAGCAGTCCTTGACAAGTGTTAAAGTACCACAGCTGCCATACTGTGTCATACTTGTAGTAGAGAAGAAGAATGACCATGGTCATTTTAGAACACACAACCGAAAACATGTTAAAAATGTTTGCAATAGAAAATGAGGCAGTACTTCCCTGTTTCAGTCTGTTTTCTTCTATTTGGTGCCTAATAAACACAACCTTTGAAATCTATGTTGGCTGGTGCAGCTGGTGGGGAGCTTTGTGAGTGAGTGACCTCCTACTAATTGTTTCAGCTGGGGTGTCCATCATGGGGATGTTAGGCCAGTAAGGCCACTCAGTATAAATTTAACTGTCCAGCTTTAGCACCAGGACAATGCTGTGCAGGAGGCTAAGCCTCTATTTAAACCACAGTCCCAGACAGGGCCGGCCCTGGGCATAAGGGCCCCTGGCCGCTAGGAACTCAGTCGGGGTCTCAACGTACTGTTGAGAATTAGAATAGTAGTAATACACAAGTTGCAATTTCGAAATTTGGTAGTGAATCAGCAGTTTTTCTCTTGTAATGTTAGTCACTGACAGTCACTCAATTAGCACGTCAGTGAATTTTTTTAAATGGTTCGTCTAGCAAGCTATCTACACCTTGTAGTAATCATGGCCGAAGTACTGACCAGGCACACAAGGCATGTGCCCACGGGCCCTCACCTCCAGGGGCCCCCATTAATTTTGTTAAGTCACTCTTACTCAGATATCATATGAACACGGCATAAGTCATGGCCAAATGTGCAGAATTACAGGTAATTTGCTTTAAAACTGTATTATTATTATTTTATTGCATGACATGTGTTTTTAAAACCTGCTAAATTCTTTCCACCCCCAGAATTGCAGGAAAGGAACTTTAAAACGTAATATTTACCCACCAGGTCGGGGGCCCCCAAAGCAAATCTCGCTTAGGACCACCAAAAAGCTAGGGCTGGCCCTGGTCCCAGACACAAAGAGACAGGAAAGCCAGTCAGCATGTCCTGTGGTCTCTGAACTGAACACTTATCTTTGTGTATCTTTTTATGTCTGAACCGTAATTTATTATTGGGCTCATGTTTAATTGACATTAGCATTAGTTGGGGATCCATCACTGGTGTGGATTTCAACCAGCCCTGGATTCAAATAGTATATATTTTGTATGTAATACTTTGAGCGTTTATTTAAGCCTGTCAGGAATGCTAGATTATGAGGGTTTTGCACTTTTGGGGCGAAACCATTGGTTCCATTAAGCTACACAAGCTTAATCAAGCACAGCTTTCCTGTGTGGAAGATTTGAAATACTATTTGAACCCAGGTCTGATTTCCACAGCCAAAAGTATGGTACTTCAGGTTGTGTAACCTACACTAGCATTGCCAGTCAGCTTCACTGGACAAAATAAAACTTTATTAGACACCAATCTGAAAGACATTTCCATTCCTTGACACGTACTAGTAAAAATCATTCAGACAGTTACTGGGACACAAATCTCTCTCAACTCTACTGTAAAAAACGAACCCATTTTAGATTATAAATTTAGATGATAACCATACGTTTCTTCTCATTGTCTTACGGCCAGAGTGAGCCATGTCTAAAAAAACAGCTTAAATTGGCTGGAGAGCCAGCCGAGTGGAGAGGCTGAAATTAATAAGCTCTTAAGTTAAACAAAAACAATTTGGAAATCTCCACTGGGATTGTAACCAGGAAACCCAAAGAAGGAAAAACTTAACAGAGAGGAACAGAGAGATAGAGGGCAGAGAAAGGGAGCAGGGTGACAGTGCAGACAGACACCATCTGTAGAGGAGAGACAGAGAGAGGGAGAGAGAGAGAGAGAGAGAGAGAGAGAGAGAGAGAGAGAGAGAGAGAGAGAGAGAGAGAGAGAGAGAAAGAGAAAGAGAAAGAGAAAGAGAAAGAGGAAGAAGAAAGTGTCTTTTGGTGCTGTTGTCCACATGTAAACACAGGAAAAGGGGAAGGGGGGATGGATCCTGGCCAGTAATGCTGGACTATGATGATATAGTGTTCATGGACCTCCAGGAAATTACTGTATAGCTACACCATGCAGCCTGCTTGGTCAATTCTCATTGGTCAATGCTCTACAACATACTGGTATTACATTAACATAAACCTCCACTCACACCCTACACTAATCCTATTTTACAGCCACATAGCCTACACATAGAAACAAACACCACTGCCACCAAATGTTGTTGATTAAATGAATACGTAACCCTCATACATAAACAAAGCTGTCATCAGTGTGTATGTGCATGCGTGTGTTTGTGTCGTTTGTTCAGTGTTTTACTTAACCTTTAGTTAGCAAGGTTAGTCTCTTTGAGATAAAATCTATTTTTCAAGAGAGACCTGGTCCAACCAAGACAGCAGCAGGGGGAACAATGTTTCAGACGAATATCAGACATATCATACCTCAGTAACATGTGAGCCAACCAAACTTTTAAACTCCTCCAAGGAAACAAGTTCCTGGAGTTTCAAGCTGGTCTGGAGAGAATTCCAAAACCACAGAGCTGAGTAACTAAAACACTTTTTGCCATGATCTGTTCTGATTTGAAGAACCGTTCAAAGTAAATAGGAGTGAGACCGTAACTGGTATTTATTTTCTGACCTTATCAAAGAAGAAAAGATAGAAAGCGGCAGTTTTCCCAAAATGGGAATGTGTATGTGTCTGGCTCCTAAAATACAAGGGGTCTGTCCGACACCCTCATAAGTCAGTTTAATGAGAAGCTGAACAGAACAGTAATGGTGGGTTGAGTCACTGAATTCCTGCAGGGTCCAGGTCAGTATTTTGGGTGTTGCTCCACTTCACTTTAGTAATAAACAGTACTGTAATAAATAGGTTTTTCTCAATCACTGCTCCACTGGTCTCTGATCTCCAGTAAAACGTTTTTCGAAAAAGAGAGCGTGCCCTCTCTGTCAGCGCTGCATGCAGTGTCTATGAAACCGGGCACCTTCATAGCAGGTGAAAGGAACACACTCACACACACACACATGAACACACACACTGTAGAATAGCGTCACTCCCACAGCACATGTCAACAGTTCAACACTCCAACACTCCTCTCTTCTCCTAATAGTGTTTTATCACAAACCAGACTCACAACAGTGTCTGTGAGACAGACCAATACCGGCACACCACACATCTCTCAACAACACAGCACTAAACAACTGCTTGCACCAATAAGTAAGAGCCCAAGGAGCCAACTTTCTTCTCTCCTATCTCCTCCGTCTCTCTCTGTTTGACTTGTCTCTCATCACTCTCTCTCTCTCTGAAGCGTGTCTATCATTGCTGTACAGATGAAATGTTTCAGCCGTGGCACTAAACAAAAATTCCTGCGGTCCAACTATGCACTGCTCTATTTCACGCTGTGGGACTGGGCTGGCAACAGGAGCAACAACTCTACCAAGCCAGATGAAACATCCTTTGAAGACCAACGTGTGCGTGTGTGCACCGAAGTTTCTCCTTTTGAGTCCTGCCCAGTTTTAGAGTACCTCAATATGAAATCACTCCCCTCTGTCCCATATCTCCCTGTATTCAACACTACTGCTGGTTCAGGTTCTGTACTCACCCTCTTCTCCTGCTCTGAGTCGGCTGGATCTTTAAGCTGCATGGTTCCGCCGGTGTGTATCTCTCTGTGTGTTTGTGTCTCTTTCTCCAAGTGGTGTATGAGAGTGAGGTAGTGGGAGTGTGTGTCTCTCTCTTTACTCATTCAGCCACCTCCTACACACTATACTAGACTGGTATAACCTCAGCAGTGAATGTAGCTAGTGGTACACTCCATCTATTCCTCTCTCTTTTCTTCCTTCTCTTCTCTGTGTCTCTGTGTAGCTGCAGTGTTTGAAGTAATAGTTCTCGCTGTGAGGAATTTCTCTGCTGTTTTTCTACTGATACATCACCTAGCTAGCAAGCGTCTGCCTTATCAACTCAGCCTTCTCTCCTCTTTCTCTCTCCAGCTCCTCTCCTGCTCTCCCACTGCTGTAGTCATTTTCTTCACTTTAGTCTCCCCTTTCTCCTCCCTCTCTCTCTCTCTCTCTCTTCTTCTCTCACACACCCTCTCTCTCTCTCTCTCTCTCTCTCTCTCTCTCTCTCTCTCTCTCTCTCTCTCTCTCTCTCTCTCTCTCGCTCTCTCTCTCTCTCTCTCTCTCACACACACACACACTCTTTCCGTCACATGCATACTCTGACAATCTGTCCAGATGCAGTGTAGTGTGTCATGCTCCCCTCCTCTCCTCCTCCCCCACTCCCTTCCCCTCCTCTGTTCTTGCCGTCTACCAAATGTTGTCATCCCCAGCCAGTATAACTTTTGCCCTCCTCATCACCCCTTCCCATTTCATTCCCACTCCCCTCATCCCCACCCCATACTGTGCTACTCACCACCAACTGTTCAAAACACATGGCCATGTTATGTGGAGGCACTTTCAGAGAAACCTCATTACACACATCAGAAATCTAGGCCTCTTCCCAAATGGCACCCTACAGTGGCTTGCGAAAGTATTCACCCCCCTTGGCATTTTTCCTATTTTGTTGCCTTACAACCTGGAATTAAAATTGATTTTGGGGTTTGTATCATTTGATTTACACAACATGCCTACCACAAAAAAACAGAAAACTTGAGCGTGCATACCTATTCACCCCCCCAAAGTCAATAGAGCCACTGGGATTTTTGCCCATACTTCAAGGCAAAACTGCTCCAGCTCCTTCAAGTTGGATGGGTTCCGCTGGTGAACAGCAATCTTTAAGTCATACCACTGATTCTCAATTGGATTGAGGTCTGGGCTTTGACTAGGCCATTTCAAGACATTTAAATGGTTCCCCTTAAACCACTCGAGTGTTGCTTTAGCAGTATGCTTTGGGTCATTGTCCTGCTGGAAGGTGAACCTCCGTCCCAGTCTCAAATCTCTGGAAGACTGAAATAGGTTTCCCTCAAGAATTTCCCTGTATTTAGCGCCATCCATCATACCTTAAATTCTGACCAGTTTCCCAGTCCCTGCCAATGAAAAACATCCCCACAGCATGATGCTGCCACCATCATGCTTCACTGTGGGGATGGTGTTCTCGGGGTGTTGAGAGGTGTTGGGTTTGCGCCAGACATAGCGTTGTCCTTGATGGCCAAAAAGCTCAATTTTAGTCTCATCTGACTAGAGTACCTTCTTCCATATGTTTGGGGAGTCTCCCACATGCCTTTTGGCGAACACCAAACGTGTTTGCTTATTTTTTTGTTTAAGCAATGGCTTTTTTCTGGCCACTCTTCCATAAAGCGGAATGGATTTAATGGTGCTCCGTAGGATGTTCAAATTTTCTGATATTTTTTTATAACCGAACCTTGATCTGTACTTCTCCACAACGTTGTCTCTGACCTGTTTGGAGAGCTCCTTGGTCTTCATGGTGCCGCTTGCTTGGTGGTGCCCCTTGCTTAGTGGTGTTGCAGACTCTGGGGCCTTTCAGAACAGGTGTATATATACTGAGATCATGTAACAGATCATGTGACACTTAGATTGCACACAGGTGGACTTTATTTAACTAATTATGTGACTTCTGAAGGTAATTGGTTGCACCAGATCTTATTTAGGGGCTTCATAGCAAAGGGGGTGAATACATATGCACGCACCACTTTTCCGTTATTTATTTTTTAGAATTTCTTGAAACAATTTTTTTTTTTGTTCACTTCACCAATTTGGACTATTTTGTGTATATCCATTACATGAAATCCAAATAAAAATCCATTGTTGTAATGCAACAAAATAGGAAAAACGCCAAGGGGGATGAATAATTTTGCAAGGCACTACCTTATTGCACTATATAGGAAATAGGGTGCCATTTGGATGCATCCCTAGTCCCAAATGGAACGACTCCAACACAATATAGTCACATGGATAGCAATACACTACATTTACATAAGTGCTAAATAAAAGTCTTAGCCTATTGAACTCTTTCAGGGTCCTTTGAGGGGATATTCATCAGAACGTCTCTAAAGTGGGTCCAGGATTATGTTTACCGTGTGAGATGAGACTGTCGACAGATTAGACCCACAGAGAGAGAGAGAGAGCACCTGAGGCTACAATATTAGAGAAAGCTGTTTGAAGGGAGAAAGGGAGGGAAGGAAGGAGGGAGGGACAGAGGGAGGGGGGAGGGATAGAGAGAGGGAGAAGGAGTGAGGGAGGTGCAAGAGAGAATCGACAAGTCTGTGCATGGCTCACATGACTAGACAGCTTCATTGGAAATTCCTGACTCTGCCGCCTGCACGAGGCACTCACCTCAGTCTACCTCAGCCCAACCCTTAAGCCTACAGTACCACCAGTAGCAGCTGCTGCTGATAAATGATCACTGTCTTAGGGCACGTTGGGCCAGATTGACACACAGGCAGGTAGAGAACAAATTACATTATAGAGAGACATTGACGCTACAGAGCGACATTGACGCTACAGAGCTTTAAGAGAAGGCAGTCAAGTAGAAGATTTAATAACAGAGACTATGAATAAGTACTTTTTCATTTAGCCTTTAGCTATCTCCTCAGACAGATTGAAATCCTGCTTAAGTTACCGGTACAAAGAGCAATAAGAACACATATAGTGTACCTGCTAGACGCTTTGGTAGTAAACCACCTATAAGCTACTGTACAGTTACAGAGAAGCCTCGGGTTAGCTATCTCCCATCCTTTCAAATGTAACAGTTAAAACCTATTTGGAACTACATGTGTTAACTTTAAAGAATGACTATAATGCAGTGTACTGGCTTTGTCTCTTCAGCGGGGGTCAATGACAGTACTGAAGATGATCCCAAGCAGATAATTCATCTATTTTCTTTGATTGTACAAGAGAAAAAAAGTATGAAAATGTTTGACCTCACTACTGTAATCGCTCTGGATAAGAGCGTCTGCTAAATAACTGAAATGTAAATTGTTTACACCTCCTCTCTCTCCCCAAAAAGGCAAAAATCCATAAACGTTAGCCTGCTATGACAACAACCATGCAGACAGAAGCAGTACAGTAGTAAATGTACTGTCTCCTTTCACTGCTCCTGAAAACATGGGTCTCTCTTTTATTGATCCTATACAGTTGAAGTCGTAAGTTTACATACACTTAGGTTGGAGGGATTAAAACTAGTTTTTCAACCACTCCACAAATGTCTTATTAACAAACTATAGTTTTGGCAAGTCGGTTAGGACATCTACTTTGTGCATGACACAAGTAATTTTTCCAACAATTGTTTACAGACAGATTATTTCACTTATAATTCACTGTATCACAATTCCAGTGGGTCAGAAGTTTACATACACTAAGTTGACTGTGCCTTTAAACAGCTTGGAAAATTCCAGAAAATGATGTCATGGCTTTAGAATTGACTGATAGGCTAATTGACATAATTTGAGTCAATTGGAGGTGTACCTGTGGATGTATTTCAAGGCCTACCTTCAAACTCAGTGCCTCTTTGCTTGACATCATAGGAAAATCAAAATAAATCAGCCAAGACCTCAGAAAAAAATTGTAGACCTCCACAAGTCTGGTTCATCCTTGGGAGCAATTTCCAAACACCTGGAGCTACCACGTTCATCTGTACAAACAATAGTACGCAAGTATAAACACCATGGGACCACGCAGCCATCATACCACTCAGGAAGGAGACGCATTCTGTCTCCTAGAGATGAACGTACTTTGGTACGAAAAGTGCAAATCAATCCCAGAACAACAGCAAAGGACCTTGTGAAGATGCTGGAGGAAACAGGTACAAAAGTATCTATATCCACAGTAAAACGAGTCCTATATCGACATAGATGACATCATGAGGAAGGAAAATTATGTGGATATATTGAAGCAACATCTCAAGACATCAGTCAGGAAGTTAAAGCTTGATCGCAAATGGGTCTTCCAAATGGACAAGCATACTTCCAAAGTTGTGGCAAAATGGCTTAAGGACAACAAAGTCAAGGTATTAGAGTGGCCATCACAAAGCCCTGACCTCAATCCTATAGAAAATCTGTGGGCAAAACTGAAAAAGCGTGTGCGAGCAAGGAGGCTTACAAACCTGACTCAGTTACACCAGCTCTGTCAGGAGGAATGGTCCAAAATCCACCCAACTTATTGTGGGAAGCTTGTGGAAGGCTACCCGAAGCGTTTGACCCAAGTTAAACAATTTAAAGGCAATGCTACCAAATACTAATTGAGTAAACTTCTGACCCACTGGGAATGTGATGAAAGAAATAAAAGCTGAAATAAATTATTCTCTACTATTATTCTGACATTTCACATTTGTAAAATAAAGTGGTGATCCTAATTTTTACTAGGATTAAATGTCAGGAATTGTGAAAAACTGAGTTTAAATGTATTTGGCTAAGGTGTATGTAAACATCCGACTTCAACTGTATGTACTGTCGTGCTATAGTATACTGGGATATATGTGTTTACAGCCCTAGACTGACCGTCTCCTACATAACTACTATATGTACTTGTCAGAAGCAACAATACATGCATTGCCATAGACACACTGTAAGACCAAATCAGTTCTAGAACATCTAGCCAACATTCTAGACCGCAGACTCCCCTCCCAACGGTTCCAGATAAAATACCGGTTTATTACCTGTGTGAGCGAATCCTCGTCAATGTCACTTTCTGTTACTCATCACCCCTTTTAGTGCACACAATGCAGTAATGCCTTTTTAATGGTGTCCTAATACGTAGTTGGTAAGGTCAGGTTGTCCTCTCCAACATCCCCATCTACTGGTCAGCAGCAGCAGTAAAAGTACTAGACCCTGACGGCCAAACTACAGTCTGTAGGCTGTTACAATTCACAAGATCCCACTGGACCAAATATAGATAGTTACTGTGGTAAATAGGAGCACATGGAACGGCAAGTCAAAAGGGCTTTTCACATTCCCGAGCAACATCGAGTCAAACGGTACCCTACAGGCCTCTGAGATGTAGGCTAAATATCCAAGACAGCACAGTATGGTTCGGGTCTGCAGCACGATACTGTGGAAAGAGCTACAGTATGAGAGAGAGTCTGGGTTTGGTTTAAGAGAAACACGTCAGATCTGTCAAGATCTGAAACAGAAAACGAGGATGTCTAACTTTATCAATCTATGACTGGTCAGTCATATTCTGATTTCAACACAGTGAGTGTCAGCAGTGTCCAGCTCTATGGAAACTATGGGGCCTGTTAAAGTCAATGGGTAGTAAAATAAAATGGAGGTTAAGGGTGTCTGTTGTTTGTTCTATGTCTGTCTCACCTTCTGCACTGAGGCCAAGTCTCATGCCATACTTCCAGTTGGCAACAAGTGTCCTATGCTATGTTGCCATGCTATGTCCCGAGCCAGTTGGAGAGCCAAGTGTACTGATTGAGATGGCAAACAAACAGAGAGAAAGTCAGCTGCTGTGGGAGGGACCTTATTACCCCACGTAAAGACCAGGGCCCATAGTCTATTCACAAAGAGTCTCAGAGTAGGAGTGCTGATACAGGATCAGTTTAGCCTTTTAGATCATAATTGGTACGATTTTATGAACAGGGGGGACCTGGACCCATATTCACAGAGTCTCAGAGTGGGAGTGATGATCTTGGATCAGGTCCCCCCTGTCTGATCTAAAACGCAAAACTGATCCTAGATCAGCACTCATACAAGATGGTTTTTGAATTATGTTCCTAGTCCAGTCTAGTAGGACAATCCTAGTCTGTTCTATACATTCTATTCTGCTGACCAACAGAACCACACTGTACTTTGTATAATGCATTTCCTAATCAGCCATCTTGAGAATGCAATGCACAGCTCTTTTCAACAATATGCTGAGTGTGGTGATATGCTAAATATCCTCCTAATCAAAATGATCGCCCATAACTCATAGCCTAGGGCAGACCTGGGTTCAAATAGTATTTGAAATCTTTATAATACTTTAGCTGCATTTCATTGAGCTTGTCTGGCTCAAAGGACACCAATAGAATAATCACAAAACTGCAAGCCCCACTCATGTTGAATTCCAGACAAACGCTCAAAGTGTCTGAAAGATTTTAAGTAGTATTTGAACCCAGATGGCCTGAGGACACAGAAAGTCCCTATAGTAATGAGGGAAGGACATCCACAGGGCACATTGGAGAAAACACACATCAAACAACCATCTCAGACAGGTTTAATACATTGTGTGTTTTGAAGTGTAAGTAGAGCACGATGAAGTGTGTTCTGAAGTATACAGCATTGTAAAAACGACCTTGAAGCTTCTCTTCAATCCAATTCATTTGAAAGGTAGTTAACAGGAAGGTTTCCTGACCTTAACTGCTCTGGTATTTAATCTTGTGACCTGGATCCAGTACCTACAGTATAGTACATACATGTGTATATGTGGTGTGTATGTGTGTGTGTGTTTGTGTGTGTATGTTGTGTTATTGCGTTGAGTATGTGTCGAGTGTGGATATAGTTTGTGTGTATGTGTCAGTGTGTGCATGAGTGTGTGTGTGGGTGTGCATGTACTCACGGTTTTGTATATACTACTCACGGTGTTGAAGTTGTGAAACAGGCCCATGCTGTGTTGTGGTGGAGCTGTGTCCATAGGGAACTGGAGGAAGGGCTTCATATCCAGGTGTGGCTGGATCATAGTGGGGTTCCGCAGGAATGCAGGCATCGCCCCCGCACGGTTTATACCTCCTGCAGAATGAGAGAGAGAAGAGAGAGGGAGGGGCACAGTCAAAATACAGTACATACACTGACTAGAACAGACAGTACGCTCTTAGAAAAAAAGGTGCTATCTAGAACCTAAAAGGGTTCTTCGGCTGTCCCCATAGGAGAACCCTTTGAAGAACCCTTTCTGGTTCCATGTAGAACCCTTTTGGTTCCAGATAGAACCCCTTTGGGTTCCATGTAGAACCCTTTCCACAGAGGGTTCTACATAAAACCTGAAAGGTTTCTCCTATGGGGAAAGCCAAATAACCCTTTCTGGAACCTTTTTTTCTAAGAGTGTAGGCTCTTGTATGTCCTTGAAAGTGTCCTTGGAAGGAACACTCCCCGAAACATGGTGAGGACCTGCATCAACTGCAGCAACAATAATATTGGGCTACAAATAATACTTTACTCACTATCGTAGAATAAGGGGTAACACACTTGCAAACATTTGTGAATAACATAATTTTTTACATTATTGTCCTCTAACACCTTTCTAGTGGAAAAGGTGGAGAGAGAAACCGAACCAATATAGCTTGTGAGGACACAAGTCAGCATTTCATTTTAACAGGCTGCCAGTGTCAAGCAGTGGTTATGAAACATGTCTTCTGTCTACGTCATCGTCCCTATTTCTCTCTGTGTCCCTCTCTGCCCCTCACTCTCTTCCTCTCTTTCTCCTCCCTATCCCCCCTCTCTCTCTCTCTCTCTCTCTCTCTCTCTCTCTCTCTCTCTCTCTCTCTCTCTGTGTCTCTCTCTCTGCCTCTCTCTCTCTCTCTCTCTGTGTCTCTCTCTGCCTCCTCCTGATCCCCTTCGTCTTCTGTAAGGATGACACTGAGGGGGCTCTGCACCAAGCAGAAAACCTCAGCAAGTCAGCTCGCAAAAAATAAGCTTCTTAATATCCTCAACTGGATTTCTGTAGCTTTCAAATTCCCCCAAGACTTAAAGCTCTCCCAGCCGGCTCTTCATTTTTTTGCTCCCTTTCTCTCTGTGTTTGTCTCGCCATTTCTCTCTCTCTCTCTCTCTCTCTCTCTCTCTCTCTCTCTCTCTCTCTCTCTCTCTCTCTCTCTCTCTCTCTCTCTCTCTCTCTCTCTCTCTCTCTCTCTCTCTCTCTCTCTCTCTCTCTCTCTCTCTCTCTCTCTCTCTCTCTATATCTCTCGCTGCCTAATACTTTTTTTATTTTCCTCCTACCCACCTAAATACTTTCTTAATTTCCTGGAGGGCTTTCACCCCACACTTCTCAAAAAGTTTGTTGTGTTCTTATTTAGATTCATTTCAGCTACATTGGAAGAGCAGCCGAAAGTGGCCTCTGTCTGTTGAGGGGAATGTGATGTGATGGGATGTTAAGCCCAGGCTTCTCAGCAGCAGCTGTCTCCCAGTTAGAGGACAGGGTGAGAGAGAGGTGAGAGAGAGAGAGAGAGAGAGAAGAGAGAGAGAGAGAGAGAGAGAGAGAGAGGAATAGAAAGAGAGAGGGAGAGAAAGCGTGAGAGAGAGGAGAGAGAGAAGAGAGAAGGGAGAGAGTGTTCAAGTGAGAGGGAGTTGGGGCTAATTTGAAAGGGACTTTGAGAGACTTTATAAATGTGCTGTCTCAGCCAAAGCCCAGCTGCTGCTTGCCTCTGCTCTCTGCTCCCTGTCCAACCCAACGCTCAGTGCATCTGTGAGCCCCAGGGCTGAGCTGAGCTGAGCTGCTGAGGCCTGCATCATTATGCCCCATTAGACATGCACGGTTGTCCTCTAACACACACACACTTGCACCCCGAAAACACCGATACGAACACACACATACAAACTTAAAATCAAGCACTTGCGTTCAGACACAGAGTTCCCTCCACGAGTACTGGTGTTAAAGAGACAATCAGAGTCTCTCGCTGGTGGTAGACACTGCTGGTGCTCCCATAATCATCCTCTTCACTGAGTCTCTCAGTGAGCAAAACTACAGAGCACTGTCTTCCCATACCGATGCATGGCCTGCACCAATGAGTGTGTGTTAGGGTTGGATATTTTTCCTGGTATTTTACAAATGTTCAATCCCAGGTACCCTGGTATTTCCCACCAAAACCGGAACTGTCCTTCTAAAGCATTATAAAGCATAATATAAGCCTACAGTTGAAGTTGTAAGTTTACATACACTTGGTTGGAGTCATTAAAACTTGGTTAGGACATCTACTTTGTGAATGTTTTTCCAACAATTGTTTACAGACAGATTATTTCACTTATAATTCACTGTATCACAATTCCAGTGGGTCAGAAGTTTACACACACTAAGTTGACTGTCCCTTTAAACAGCTTGGAAAATTCCAGAAAATGATGTCATGGCTTTAGAAGCTTCTGAAAGGCTAATTGACATCATTTGAGTCAATTGGAGGTGTACCTGTGGATGTACTTCAAGGCCTACCTTCAAACTCAGTGCCTCTTTGCTTGACATCATGGGAAAATGAAAAGAAATCAGCCAAGACCTCAGAAATTTTTTTTGTAGACCTCTACAAGTCTGGTTCATACTTGGGAGCAATTTCCAAACGCCTGAAGGTACCACCTTCATCTGTACAAATAATAATCCGCAAGTATAAACACCATGGGACCACGCAGCTGTCATACCGCTCAGGAAAGAGACGCGTTCTGTCTCCTAGAGATGAACGTACTGGTGCGAAAAGTGTAAATCAATCCCAGAACAACAGCAAAGGACCTTGTGAAGATGCTGGAGGAAACAGGTACAAAAGAATCTACTGTATATCCACAGTATAACGAGTCCTATATCAACATAACCTGAAAGGCCTCTCAGCAAGGAAGAAGCCACTGCTCCAAAACCGCCATAAAAAAGCCAGACCACGGTTTGCAACTGCACATGGGGACAAAGATCATACTTTTTGGAGAAATGTCCTCTGGTCTGATGAAACAAAAATAGAACTGTTTGGCCATAATGACCATCATTATGTTTGGAGGTAAACTGGGGATGCTTGAAAGCTGAAGAACACCATCCCAACCGTGAAGCATGGGGGTGGCAGCATCATGCTGTGGGGGTGCTTTGCTGCAGGAGGGTCTGGTGCACTTCACAAAATAGATGGCATCATGAGGAAGGAAAATTATGTGGATATATTGAAGCAACATCTCAAGACATTGGTCAGAAAGTTAAAGCTTGGTCGCAAATGTGTCTTCCAAATGGACAATGACCCCAATCGTGCTTCCAAAGTTGTGGCAAAATGGCTTAAGGACAACAAAGTCAAGGTATTGGAGTGGCCATCACAAAGCCCTGACCTCAATCCTATAGAAAATTTGTGGGCAGAACTGAAAAAGCGCGTGTGAGCAAGCTTTAACTTGCGTGTACAAACCTGACTCAAGTTACACCAGCTCTGTCAGGAGGAATGGGCCAAAATTCTCCCAACTTATTGTGGGAAGCTTGTGAAAGGCTACCCGAAACATTTGACCCAAGTTAAACAATTTAAAGGCAATGCTACCAAATACTAATTGAGTATATGTAAACTTCTGACCCACTGGGAATGTGATGAAATAAATAAAAGCTGAAATACATCATTCTCTCTACTATTATTCTGACATTTCACATTCTTAAAATAAAGTGGTGATCCTAACTGACCTAAAACAGGGAATATTTACTAGGATTACATTTCAGGAATTGTGAAAAACTGAGTTTAAATGTATTTGGCTAAGGTGTATGTAAACTTCCGAATTCAACTGTTTATAATATTCAGCAAGCTATTCTATACTGAACAAAAATATAAACGCAACATGCCAAAATGTCAACGATTTTACTGAGTTACAGTTCATATAAGGAAATCTGTCAATTGAAATACATTCATTAGCCCCTAATCTATAGATTTCACATGACTGGGCAGGGGCGCAGCCATGGGTGGGCCTGGGAGGGCATATGCCCACCCACTTGGGAGCCAGGCCAACCCACTGGGGAGCCAGGCCCACCCAATGGGGAGCAAGGCCAGCCAATCAGAATGAGTTTTTCCCCACAAAAGGGCTTTATTTCAGGCAGAAATAATCCTCAGATTCATCAGCTTTCCAGGTGGCTGGTCTCAGAAGATCCCGCAGGTGAAGAAGCCAGATGTGGAGGTCAAGGGCTGGCGTGGTTAGACATGGTCTGCAGTTGTGAGGCCGGTTGGACGTACTGCCAAATTCTCTAAAATGACATTGGAGGTGACTTATGGTAGAGAAGTGAACATTCAATTCTCTGGCAACAGCTCTGGTGGACATTCCTGCAGTCAGCATGCCAATTGCACGATCCCTCAAAACTTGAGACATCTGTGGCATTGTGTTGTTTTACAAAACTGCACATGGCCTTTTATTGTCCCCAGCACAAGGTGCACCTGTGTAATGATCATGCTGTTTAATCAGCTTCTTGATATGCCAAACATTTCAGGTGGATGGATTATTTTGTCAAAAGAGAAATGCTCACTAACATGGATGTAAACAAATTTGTGCACAAAAGTTGAGAGAAATAAGCAAATATTTTTTGCGTATGGAACATTTCTGCGATCTTTTATTTCAGCTCATGAAATATGGGACCAATACTTTACATGTTGTGTTTATACTTTTATTCTGTATATTGTATATTTTGCTGCATGGGACTCCACACATTTTTTAAGGAGGCAAGCGGAGCACAGGTGCGTGTGTTTTGCGCAAGAGACAAGAGGCTATAAGTTAGAAGCTTATTGTGCATAACCCATAATTCATTAGCTCAATATAAGGCTAATACTGCGTTGAATGTATTACCTGAAAGAGGTAGTCTAGGACATCTATATATAAGGCTATACAGTATATCAATCTAGAACAGGATTATCTATTTTGGATGCAATTTGAATGGAGTTGTCACGACTTCCTCCGAAGCTGCCTCCTCTCCTGGTTCAGGCAGGCTTCGACGTTCGTCGTCACTGGCCTTCTAGCCTCTGCCGCCTGTTTTGCGCACTGGACTGTTGTGACGCATTACTGCGTAACTCTGTATTCCAAAATAAATCCAGTTATCTGTGATTTATCCTCCTGCGCCTGACTCCTTCAAATCACCCATAACAGAATCACACACCCGCCATGGAGTCAGCAGGAGAGGAGCACATGCCTGGAGTCGTGGCACGGGTCTGGGAGCATTCGACGATGCTAGCCAGCTTGGGAGAAGCGATGGATCAGCTGGGCGACCGGATCCAGCCACCCACACCACAGCACCCAGAGGGATCCATATATCACGACAACAGGATTTTGACGGGACAGCTGCACTCTGCCAGGGATTCCTCCTCCAACTGGAGCTATACTATTCTAACATCAGCCCGGCCCGATTGGAGTGGGAGAAGGTGTCCGCCCTCGTCTCCTGCCTCTCGGGGAAAGCCCTGGAGTGGGCCAACGCTGGAATGAAGTTCGCTCGCCTCTTTCGGGCTGTCTTCGATCACCCGCCCAAGGGTAGAGAGGCAGGCGAGCGGCTGGTCCACCTGAGGCAGGGGACGAGGACCGCGCAGGACTTCACCCTGGAGTTCCGGACTCTAGCAGCTGGGTATGGGTGGAACGAGCGGGCCCTCATCGACCACTTCCGGTGCCATCTACGGGAGGACGTCCGAAGGGAGCTAGCGTGCCGGGACACCATGTTGTCTTTCACTCAACTGGTGGACATGGCCATCCGGTTGGACAACCTGCTGGCGGCCAGAGAACGTCCTGGAGGGGGCCTGCCCGTTCCACCCCTCTCCAACCCGGATCACGAGCTGATGGAGCTGGGTGGAGTGGTGATCTGGGAGAGTGGAGGACGACAGTGCCAGTGTCACTCTGGTGGCACGAGAGGACATTTCACTGCATAATGTCGTCAGCGTTCTTTCGGGTCTGGAGGCGGCAGGCATGGCACTCTCGCGTCACCCCAGGTATCGAACACCCACACTCGTTCAGAGCCCACAGCTGCGCACTGTACCCTACCCATCCACTTTCCTGATTACATTGTAATTCCCCAGTGTAAGGCACTGGTCGATTCAGGCGCAGCTGGGAACTTTATGGACAGGTCGTTTTCACATAGTCTAGGCATTACATTGGTTCCATTCCACTCCCCATCAGAGCACTTGACAGTCGACCATTAGGGTCCGGGTTCGTTAGGGAAGTTACAGCACCAGTCACTATGGTTACCCACGAGACTCATCGAGAGCAAGTTACTTTTTTTACTATTGAGTATCCTGATTTCCCTGTTGTGTTAGGTATTCCCTAGTTAGCACTCCACAACCCCACCTTTTCATGGCCGCATAGGGTTCTCACAGGGTGGTCGTGAGAGTGTCAGGGTAGGTGTCTAGGTGTTTCCGTTGGTGCAACCACGGGTGGAAAGTCCAGACAGTACCTCCACCGTGCGCATTCCCCCCGAATACCTTGATTTGGCGCACGCGTTTTCCAAAACCCGGGCGACCAAATTACCACCTCATCGGGTGGGGGATTGCACGATAAACCTCCGGGTAGACGCTGTGCCGCCGAGCACGTGTCCCTGGTTCGCAAAGTGCTGGCCCGACTGTTGGAACATGACCTTTATGCCAAGGCAGAAAAGTGTCTGTTTTTCCAACAGTCCATCTCATTCCTCGGATACCGCATTACCACCTCAGGTGTGGAGATGGAGGGAGATCGCATTTCAGCCGTGCGTAATTGGCCGAATCCAACTACGTAAAGGAGGTTTGGCAGAGTGGGTGGGGTTATATCCTTCCTGTTTGGCCCTGTCCGGGGGTTTCTTCGGATGGGGCCACAGTGTCTCCGGACCGCTCCTGTCTCAGCCTCCAGTATTTATGCTGCAGTAGTTTATGTGTCGGGGGGCTGGGGTTAGTTGGTTATACCTGGAGTACTTCTCCTGTCTTATCCAGTGTCCTGTGTGAATTTAAGTATGCTCTCTCTAATTCTCTCGTTCTCTCTTTCTCTCTGAGAACCTGAGCCCTAGGACCATACGTCAGGACTACCGGGCATGATGACACCTTGCTGTCCCCAGTCCGCCTGGCCTTGCTGCTATTCCAGTTTCAACTGTTCTGCCTGCGGTTACGAAACCCCTACCTGTCCCAGACCTGCTGTTTTCAACTCTTAATGATCGGCTGGAAAAGCCAACTGAGAGACCTGAGCACCTAGGACCATACGTCGGGACTACCGGCCGTGGTGACTCCTTGCTGTCCCCAGTCCGCCTGGCCTTGCTGCTATTCCAGTTTCAACTGTTCTGCCTGCGGTTATGGAACCCCTACCTGTCCCAGACCTGCTGTTTTCAACTCTTAATGATCGGCTATGAAAAGCCAACTGAGATTTATTCCTGATTATTATTTGACCATGCTTGTCACTTATGAACATTTTTGAACATCTTGGCATGGTTCTGTTATAATCTTCACCCGGCACAGCCAGAAGAGGACTGGCCACCCCTCATAGCCTGGTTCCTCTCTAGGTTTCTTCCTAGGTTTTCGCCTTTCTAGGGAGTTTTTCCTAGCCACCGTGCTTCTACACCTGCATTACTAGCTGTTTGGGGTTTTAGGCTGGGTTTCTGTACAGCACTTCGAGATATTAGCTGATGTAAGAAGGGCTATATAAAATAAAATTGAAATTGATTGATTGGCTTTGCCAACTACTATCAGAGGTTTATCCAGGGCTTTGGCAAGGTCGCAGCTCCCATCACACCTCTGTTGAAGGGTGGGTCGTCCCGGCTCCTCTGGTCTGCTGAGGCTGACAGGGCCTTCAGTAACCTGAGGGGTCTGTTCACCTCAGCCTCGGTACTGGCCCACCCCGATCCATCACTACCGTTCGTAGTGGCGGTGGATCCGTCCGAGGTAGGTATAGGCACGGTCCTATCTCAACGCTCGGGCATGCCACCCAAGCTCCGCCCCGTGCCTTCTTCTCCATGAAGCTCAGCCCGGCGGAGCAGAACTACGACATTGGTGATCGGGAGCTGTTGGCTGTTGTCCGAGCCCTGACTGTGTGGAGGCACTGGCTCCAGGAGGCGAAACACCCTTTCCTCGTCTTGACGGACCACCGTAACCTGGAGTACATCTGGGCAGCGAGGAGGCTGAACCCTCACCAGGCCAAGTGGGCCCTATTCTTCACCCGGTTTGATTTTACACTATCATACATCCCGGGTACGAAGAACGTGAAGGCAGACGCACTGTCACGGCTGTACGACATAGAGGAGAGGCCCAGAGACAACACCCCCATACTCCCGGCCTCCTGCATTGGTGTGCCGGTAGTATGGGCGATGGACGCGGATATAGAGCAGGCGTTTACACAAAGCCATCTCCACCTCATTGTCTAGTTGGGCTGCAGTTCGTGCCTGCTCTTGTCCGTGACCATCTGATCTATTGGGCACACACGTCCCCCTCCTTTGGTCACCCACGTATCGGTGGTACAGTGCGCTGCCTGACCGGAAAGTACTGGTGGCCTACCTTGGCTAAGGATGTGAGGGTGTATGTCTCCTCCTGCTCGGTGTGTGCCTAGAGTAAGACACCTAGGCACCTCCCAGCGGGTAAGTTACAGCCTTTACCAGTTCCACAACGGCCATGGTCCCACTTGAGTATTGATTTCCTTACTGATCTTCCCCTCTCTCAAGGTAACACCACCATCCTGGTCGTTGTGGACCGCTTTTCCAAAGCCTGCCACCTCCATCCTCTGCCCAGTCTCCCTACGGCCATGGAGGCTGCGAGGCCCTGTTTACACACGTCTTCCGGCACTACGGGGTACCAGAGGACATAGTGTCTGACCGGGGTCCCTCGTTCACATCCAAGGTCTGGAAGGCGTTCATGGAACGTCTGGGGGTCTCGGTCAGCCTGACCTCTGGTTTTCACCCCGAGTATAATGGGCAGGTGGAACGAGTGAATCAGGATGTGGGTAGGTTCCTGCGGTCCTACTGCCAGGACCGGCCGGGGGAGTGGTCGGAGTTCTTGCCATGGGCCGAATATGCCCAGAACTCTCTCTGTCACTCCTCCACTAATCTAACGCCATTCCAATGTGTTTTAGGTTATCAACCGGTTCTGGCACCGAGGCACCAGAGCCAGACCGAGGCTCCTGCGGTTGATGACTGGTTTCGGCGCACAGAGGAGACGTGGAACGCTGCTCACGTCCACCTCCAATGCGCCGTGCGTCGTCAGAAGGCCAACGCTGACCGCCACCGCAGTGAGACCCCGGTCTTTGTACCGGGTGATCGGGTCTGGCTCTCGACCTGGAATCTGCCCCTCAGCCTGCCCTGCCGGATGCTGAGCCCGTGGTTTGTGGGCCGTTCAAAGTCCTGAGGAGGATAAACAAGGTTACCTATAGGTTATTATTCCCGCCAGATTATCGTATTAACTCCTCGTTCCATGTGTCTCTCCTCAGGCCGGTGGTGGCTGGTCCGCTCCAGGAGTCTGAGGTGCGGGAGGTCCCTCTGCCTCCTCTGGACATCGAGGGGGCCCCAGCGTACTCCGTCCGTTCCATCCTGTATTCGAGGCGTCGTGGTGGGGCCTTCAGTACTTCGTGGAGTGGGAGGTGTACGGTCCGGAGGAGCGGTGCTGGGTCCATGTGAGGGATATCCTCGATCCCTCCCTGTTGCGGGATTTCCACCGTCGCCATCCGGCTCGCCCTGCTCCGCGTCCTCCTGGCCGTCCTCGAGGCCGGTGTCGGCGCACTGCTGGAGCTGCGCGTCAAGGGGGGGTACTGTCACAACTTCCTCCTAAGCTGCCTCCTCTCCTGGTTTGGGCAGGCTTCGGCGTTCGTCATCACTGGCCTTCTAGCCACTGCCGCTCCTCATCTCATCATTCCATTTGTTTTGTCTTGTTTATTACACACACCTCGTTCATATCCCCTTATCAGTACCTGTATAAGTGTTCCCTCTGCCCCCTTGTCTTTGTGTGTGATTGTTTATTGTGAGGATAGTGAAGCTTGGTTGAGCTCTTGTATTTTGTATTGCCGGGTTATTTTCCCCGTGTGCCTTGTTGGTTACAGTGCGCCTGTTTTGCGCACTGGACTGTTTTGACGCATTACTGCGTAACTCTGTATTCCGGAATAAATCCTGTTATTCTGTGATTTACCCTCCTGCGCCTGACTCCTTCAAATCACCCATCACAGGAGTTGAGAGAAAGACTGCGTGCACTGATTTAAACTATATTTGAGTGATAGGCTGTTTTAAAACTCTGCAGCTACAATTTAATCTTTACAATAAAAAATTAAGGTGACCCCTGAATGCCAGATGGATATGGATAAATTAGACCACGCTTTCAGTCTTTACATTACTTTGGCATAGGCTATGCTGCAGCAAATGTAGGCCTACCTGTCACAAGAAAAAAAGTTCTGGGAAAATACTAAAGAAGGAAAATATATTAAAAATATATATTTACCAAAACATGTGGGGATTGGAAATGATGCAGACATTTACATTGATAGAAGCCACAATCTATCTGCAATATTAAAGCTGATCTACCCCATAACATTTTAATACTTTTTTTACCATGATTAAATAATAGGTCTACATTGTGAACTGCGCTCCATACTGAGATGGGCTGTCTGTACCTACCCTGAGCGTTGATGATTCATCATGCAGAGAGCAGAGAGTAGGCCATAGAGAAGCTAGATTTAGACATCACATATAATATAACAGTTCCATTTCACGCCATGCTGTTCATATAAATAATTTATTATAATTTACCGGTTTCTCGCAGTTATTTATCCCGGGAAAAGGGAGTGATTTTGGGCGGTAAATCCTGGTAAATCTCGGTAACCGGGTTCCCGCCATTCAACCCTAGTGTGTGTGGATGTGTGTGTGTGTGTGTGCGTGCGTGCATGTGTGTGCGCATGCATGCACTATTTGTGCACTGTGTGTGTCTTGTGCCCAGCGAGACTGAGGGTTGAATCAGTTATTTTATTGCTGCTGTTCACTGTTTACCACACTGGAAGATGGTAGACAACAGTCCCAGTAAAATGCTTAAGGTGATATGAGAAGTGCATGGATATAAGACCTATGGGGAATAGAAAGTAAAGTATTCCAGAGGGAATGAGAGAGCAGGGGAGTTGCCCTTGGAGCAAAGAAAGAGAGGGAGAGAGAGAGAGAGGGAGAGAGAGAGACAACACCCCAGCTAGTGTGTGTAAATCAGAGTGTGTCTGCTTCCTGCCCCCAGTGTATAATTACCCCATTAAATTAAAGCTCCCTTTCGGGGCTAGCGCACATAGTAAATCACACTGTCATGGTGTGTGTGTGTGTGTGTGTGTGTGTGTGTGTGTGTGTGTGTGTGTGTGTGTGTGTGTGTGTGTGTGGTGTATGTACACGTCCACACACACACACACACACACACTTGGAAGGCCTAGAATGATGCAACCTTTTGGGTAGGGCCGCCTAAAATATAAATGACGAGACATGTTGTTTGATTACGATTCCATCTTCAATAAAGTCCCTTCAGAAGTACAATGGAGATGAACCCAATATATCTTAACAGCCAGAACAAGCACCTAATCACAAACAATGAACTTAATTCTACTAAAAGAGACAACTGAACAGCACCTACCAATTTACCCAGAGCCATCAAACACACACAGCCATGGAAGTCTTATGAGGTGGGCAAGAATCTTGTTTGTCCTCAGCGGGCATACATACTCGTTGATCCCGTCAGTGGCCCTTGGAACCTGATCTGTAAGTGTGTGTGTGTGTGTGTGTGTGTGTGTGTGTGTGTGTGTGTGGAAGGAAGAGATGAGAGAGCATTTGGATGTCGTTAAATCCTGCAACACGCCAGGAATCCATGCCACGCTCTGAGGCTTTAATCAGCCCTCTTAAACAGGCCAAAACATTGCCACGCAGCCAATGTAGTGTAGGATTACAGCTAGCTAGTAACACTACACTACATGGCCTGGGGTGGGACACACACACTGACACACATACAAACACACATGCGCACTGACACACACACACAAACATTAGCAGTCTTAAACAGACTGCAACGCATAGGTCGCAACACACACACACACACACACACACAAACACACACTGACAGACACAAACACACACTGACACACACAGCAATATGAGTGACAGAGAGAGGATGAAGAAGAAAGATTACCAGGAGAGCGGTTCTGCAGGTGGATTTGGGAGAGAAAATAAAGTGAAGCTCAGAGGAAGTGTTGTTGGAAGTGGTGTATTATTGACAGGGAGGAGAGGGGTGAGGGGGCTGATTGAAAATAAAGAGAAGGGAAGAAAAATGGATTCAAACATTTAAAATGATTGGCCAGTAAGTCTGTTTGAGACTGATAAAACTGCGCTCCCGGCCTCCGTCTCCCAGTAAATCTCCCACAATCCTATTTCTCGGCGGGGCGCTGTGGCAGAACGCAAACTGTTGCCTATGGTTACGGTACATGTATGTGAGTGTGTGTTTTGGTTTACTCTGCTGGAGGAAAATAACCACAGATAGGAGCAGGAGGCTCAGCTGAGATACAGGTTGATATCTAAAGAGGGAAATGTAACAAAGAATTTGGATTTTAAATGGTCTGCAAAAATAAAGATTTGTGTGTGTGTTGTGTATCCGTGTGCGTACGCGTGCGAGTGTGCGTGAAGCAGGATTTCCACCTCTCCCTGTGGAGACTCATCGTTATAGAAGTGAGGAAAGTAGCTTATTTAGTTTATCCCAGGAAACGCTCATAATGACTTCAGTTATTTCACCGCATGTAGGAATCAATAAACAGTTAAGGAGAGGGAATTGAATCGGCCTTGGTCTTTTCCAGATGTGTTTAAAGCCAGTATGAAGTCACGTGACTAGTAGGATCTAGGGATATGAATGTCTTTTTAGCCTTGAAATTATCCAACATATTGTCAATGTCCTGTAGGTACCTCTGTCCATACAGTCTTCATATGCTATAGGAACAGGAACAGGAACACTGCTTATGGCAATTCAGTGCAGTGAAGGGAGGGAGAGAAGGAGGAGGATTGGAGGAGGAGGGGGAAGTGGTTGGCACTGAACTGCCCATACTGGCACAGATTGCCCTGGGGCCGTTGGCAGAGGTGGTCCAGTAGACAGAAAGGAGGGGAGGAGGGAGAGGGGAGCATAGGGGCCAGCTCCCTCAACTAGGCCCCTAAGATGGCACCTGCCTTTCAGATAAGCCAGATAGCTTGAAATATGCTTGAATAAATATTATCTGTGGAAATGCTGACAACCACAGTACTGAGTGAAGCTAAGTCTTCTAATGGTGTTTTTATGTGTGCGGTTATGATGATGGTGTGTGTGGTTATGATGATGGTGTGTGTGCCTGTGTGTGTGTCTGTGTGTGGTTGCGATGATGCTCTGTCCTAGATTATGTATTAGGTATATTCCAGGATATTCATACCCTATAAATCATCCTACTGACTCCTACAGTACCTCTCTTCTCTATAATGTATACTTAAAACACAGGGCAACGCTTTCACAGGATATATAGCTGACGTGACCAAGTCCTCTCAATGCACACTGTAAGTCGATAAGATAAATCAGCTACAATACCTTACTACAGTGAGTGACTGTGGATCAAGCAATCTGTTTTAGAGGTAAATATGGTATCTGAAGTTCATTATTACTTTCTACCCAAGCTAGAACATTACAAAGAACAGATGATGCCTTTCAATAACAGATATGACGATGTAGCTGCGCTCTCTCTCTCTCTCTCTCTCTCTCTCTCTCTCTCTCTCTCTCTCTCTTTCTCTTTCTGTCGCTCTCTCTCTCTCTCTCTCTCTCTCGCTCTCTCTCCCCCCATCTCTTTCTCTCTTCATCCCTCTAGCCTATCCTGCAGGGACCAGGCTCTGTACACAGCTGTGACCAAAGCTGCAGTCAGAAATTGCCAATTCATTTAGCCAATGGAGGCTGGCTTAGTGTCTGATAACTACAGGGACAGGGCCTGGCCCAGCACGTACAGAGGATGCGTCCCAAATGAAAATGGCACCCATTCCCCTATATAGTGTACTACTTTTGACCAGAGCCCATGGGTCCGGGTCAAAAGTAGTGCATTAAATAGGGAATAGGCTGCCATTTGGGATGTAGAGATAGACTCTGGCCTAGAGCCACTTTGTATTCTCCTCTCGTCTGGAGGCTCGACAGGGACGGCAGAGGGGCAGGGAGGCAGGGCAGAGGTGCAGGGAGGCAGGGCAGAGGTGCAGGGAGGCAGGGCAGAGGTGCAGGGAGGCAGGGCAGAGGTGCAGGGAGGCAGGGCAGAGGGGCAGGGAGGCAGGGCAGAGGGGCAGGGAGGCAGTGCAGAGGGGCAGGGAGGCAGTGCAGAGGGGCAGAGAGGGAAGGCAGAGGGGCAGAGAGGCACGGCAGAGTGGCAGAGAGGCATGGCATAGGGGCAGAGAGGCATGGCAGAGGGGCAGAGAGGCAGGGCAGAGGGGCAGAGAGGCATGGCAGAGGGGCAGAGAGGCATGGCAGAGAGGCAGAGGGGCAGAGAGGCAAGGCAGAGGGGCAGAGGGGCAGAGAGGCATGGCAGAGGGGCAGAGAGGCAGGGCAGAGGGGCAGAGAGGCATGGCAGAGGGGCATGGCAGAGGGGCAGAGAGGCATGGCAGAGGGGCAGAGGGGCAGAGGGGCAGAGAGGCATGGCAGAGGGGCAGGGGGCAGAGGGGCAGAGGGGCAGAGAGGCATGGCAGAGAGGCAGGGCAGAGGGCAGAGAGGCATGGCAGAGGGGCAGAGGGGCAGGGAGGGAAGGCAGAGGGGCAGGGAGGGATGCAGGGAGGGCACGGGGCACAGCCACCCCCTTCACCTGAACACAACAGTCGGCATAACTATCACACGGGCAAAATATACAATATCACACAGGCACAGGCGTACACTAGGGATGGGTGAGAGTACTTGAGTACTCGATTAAAGGTTTGTATTTGTTTCTAATAATCTAATACAATTAGTCAAAAAGCAACTATTTAACAGGTAAAATGTATAAGCACTGACACAATTTTAACTTTAAGATTTCTTTGTGGAGTAGCCTATGTCAAATGCAGTGAAATTATGTTGTTTCATTTTCAGTTGTGTATTAATCAGCACAACCAGCAATTGGAACAACCAGCATACCGCAATCTTTTTTGCCTTCAGCCCCATTTCGCTAGCCTGGGTTCCAGTCTCTTTAGCTAACATTCCACTCTGTGCCACTCCATGACAACGTTCTGGAACATGGGGTGCGTGCAAATATGGCGCAATATAGAAAAAAAATGTTAAGAACAACTTAATAAGAGAGGAGGGATATATAATATAACTGAAATTAGCTAATTTGATCAAGCCATGATGATCAGCATACAGTGGGGAAAAAAAGTATTTAGTCAGCCACCAATTGTGCAAGTTCTCCCACTTAAAAATATGAGAGAGGCCTGTAATTTTCATCATAGGTACACGTCAACTATGACAGACAAAATAAGAAAAAAAAATCCAGAAAATCACATTGTAGAATTTATTTGCAAATGATGGTGGAAAAAAAGTATTTGGTCAATAACAAAAGTTTCTCAATACTTTGTTATATACCCTTTGTTGGCAATGACACAGGTCAAACGTTTTCTGTAAGTGTTCACAAGGTTTTCACACACTGTTGCTGGTATTTTGGCCCATTCCTCCATGCAGATCTCCTCTAGAGCAGTGATGTTTTGGGGCTGTCGCTGGGCAACACGGACTTTCAACTCCCTCCAAAGATTTTCTATGGGGTTGAGATGTGGAGACTGGCTAGGCCACTCCAGGACCTTGAAATGCTTATTACGAAGCCACTCCTTCGTTGCCCGGGCGGTGTGTTTGGGATCATTGTCATGCTGAAAGACCCAGCCCGTTTCATCTTCAATGCCCTTGCTGATGGAAGGAGGTTTTCCTCAAAATCTCATGAAACATGGCCCCATTCATTCTTTCCTTTAAACGGATCAGTCGTCCTGGTCCCTTTGCAGAAAAACAGCCCCAAAGCATGATGTTTCCACCCCCCATGCTTCACAGTAGGTATGGTGTTCTTTGGATGCAACTCAGCATTCTTTGTCCTCCAAACACGACGAGTTGAGTTTTTACCAAAAAGTTATATTTTGGTTTCATCTGACCATATGACATTCTCCCAATCCTCTTCTGGATCATCCAAATGCACTCTAGCAAACTTCAGACGGGCCTGGACATGTACTGGCTTAAGCAGGGGGACACATCTTGCACTGCATGATTTGAGTCCCTGGCGGCGTAGTGTGTTACTGATGGTAGGCTTTGTTACTTTGGTCCCAGCTCTCTGCAGGTCATTCACTAGGTCCCCCCCGTGTGGTTCTGGGATTTTTGCTCACCGTTCTTGTGATCATTTTGACCCCACGGGGTGAGATCTTGCGTGGAGCCCCAGATCGAGGGGAGATTATCAGTGGTCTTGTATGTCTTCCATTTCCTAATAATTGCTCCCACAGTTGATTTCTTCAAACCAAGCTGCTTACCTATTGCAGATTCAGTCTTCCCCAGCCTGGTGCAGGTCTACAATTTTGTTTCTGGTGTCCTTTGACAGCTCTTTGGTCTTGGCCATAGTGGAGTTTGGAGTGTGACTGTTTGAGGTTGTGGACAGGTGTCTTTTATACTGATAACAAGTTCAAACAGGTGCCATTAATACAGGTAACGAGTGGAGGACAGAGGAGCCTCTTAAAGAAGAAGTTACAGGTCTGTGAGAGCCAGAAATCTTGCTTGTTTGTAGGTGACCAAATACTTATTTTCCACCATCATTTGCAAATAAAATCATTAAAAATCCTACAATGTGATTTTCTGGATTTTTTTTCCTCAATTTGTCTGTCATAGTTGACGTGTACCTATGATGAAAATTACAGGCCTCTCTCATCTTTTTAAGTGGGAGAACTTGCACAATTGGTGGCTGACTAAATACTTTTTTTCCCCACTGTATATGTGAGGAATGACGACAGGTGCCAGTTTGCATTTATTTTCTCTCGTTTATGGGTTACAACTGAAGCAAATGTAGCTCGATAACATTTTGTATGCTAATATTTTCCGTATTATTATTTCTCACTCTCATTACAGAGTCCTCTCTAGCCACTTTGAACAATATGATCTTGCATTGACACTGCCTTCTCTCAAGGGAAAGACCACAGCAGGTCGTAACGGTATTGTTTGTTGTTGTTCTTAAAAGTTGTTCGCTAATTTGCGCACACCCCATGTTCAATAACTGTCACGAATTCCGCCGAGACTGCTCCTCCTCCTTGCTCGGGCAGGCTTCGGCGTTCGTCGTCCCCGGAGTACTAGCTACTACCGCTTGATGTCTCAATGTTTGTTTGGTCTTGTCTTGTTAGTGCACCTGTTTCGTGTTATGTATTGATTAGGTCACCTATAAGTTTCCTTTAGTTTTGTTTGCAGTTGTGTGTGATTGTCCGCCTGTCCGTTGATGTATGGTATTTGTTCTCGTATTGATAGTTTATTTACGCACTGTATGCGTAATCGCTCGCCTCCAGTGTTTGAGGCCCGTTATTTTGTATTGTCTTGTTGACTAGTAAAGTCGTTTTGACTGAGCTTCTGTGTCCTGCGCCTGACTCCAACACCGCATCCACATCAGCTTGTGACAGAACAACACACCAATACTATGGAGTCAGCAGGAGCAGCGGCGGCGATCGAGTCGCTGGAGGATCGGGTCAGCTGCCAGGACGCCAGGATCCAGCAACTCGGCTCCGCCATGCAAGAGGTGATGAACACCCTGCGCCGATGGGAAAGGGGAGGCGTGCCCACACCTCCTCCTACCTTACCACCACCATCGGCCAGCCCCACCAGACCAGCTCCGGGAGTCCAGTGGGATTCGGCTCTCGCTCCCGAGGGCGTATGATGGCACCGCAGCCGGGTGTCAGGGGTCCTCCTTCAGGTGGAACTCTACCTGGCCACCATACACCCGGCGCCCTCGGGATACGAGAGCGTTTCCGCCCTCGTCTCCTGTCTCTCCGGCAAGGCGTTGGAGTGGGCCAACGCCGAATGGAGGGGAATAGACGCCGCCGCCATCAGCTACGCGGAGTTCTCCCGCCGCTTCAGGGCTGTGTTCGATCACCCTCCCGGGGGAGCGTCTGTTCCACCTCCGACAGGGGAAGAGGAGCGCACAGGAGTTCGCCCTGGATTTCCGGACTCTAGCGGCGGATGCGGGGTGGAATGAGAGGGCCCTCATCGACCACTATCGGTGTAGCCTACGTGAGGACGTTCGACGAGAGCTGGCCTGCAGGGACACCACTCTATCCTTCGACCAGCTGGTGGACATGTCCATCCGTCTGGATACCCTGCTGGCCACCCGCGGACGTCCCGAGTTGGGGCCGTCCATTCTATCCCCCAGCATCTCCGAGCCTAGCCCTATGGAGCTCGGGGTGCTGGCGCTAGAGAGAGGAGGAGAGAGAGCCCGAGGGGGGCCGTCCCCTGCACCAACTGTGGCCGTGGAGGACACACTGCGGCTAGGTGCTGGGGAGTGTCTCCAGGGAGTCGGGGCAACAGGTCACGCACTGGGGAGTCATTCCAGGTGAGTAGGCGCCCCACTCACCCAGAGCTCTCTGTTGTTCACTTGTGTATACCTGTGGTATTTCCTCAGGTTGCATCTCATTCCCAGCATAAGGCGCTAGTCGATTCAGGCGCAGCTGGGAATTTTATTGATCGGAAATTTTGTATTAAGTTAGGGATTCCCCTCCTGCCCGTTGATGCACCCTTCCCTGTCCATGCCCTAGATAGCCGCCCGTTGGGATCTGGGTTGATTAGGGAGGTCACAGCGCCACTAAAGATGAAGACGCAGGGGGGTCATGAGGAGATCATTCAGTTGTACCTGATCGACTCTCTTGCGTATCCTGTGGTGCTGGGGCTTCCTTGGTTAATCACCCATGACCCCACCATTTCGTGGCAACAGAGGGCTCTCAAGGAGTGGTCTGACCAGTGTGTTGGGCGATGTTTAGGTGTTTCCGTTGGGGCGACCACGGTGGAGAGTCCGAACCAAGTGCCCGCAATGCACATTCCCCCTGAGTATGAGGATTTGGCACTCGTGTTCAGCAAGACTAGGGCGACGCGATTGCCACCTCATAGACAGGGAGATTGTGCGATAAACCTCCAGACAGGTGCGGCACTCCCGCGGAGCCATGTGTATCCTCTGTCTCAAGAGGAGACGGCGGCTATGGAGACATACATTGCCGAGTCCCTGAGACAAGGATACATACGGTCCTCCACTTCCCCTGCGTCCTCAAGTTTCTTTTTTGTGAAGAAGAAGGATGGAGGGTTGCGCCCGTGTATTGATTATCGTAGACTCAATCAGATCACGGTTAAATACAGTTACCCTCTTCCTCTGATTGCGAGTATGACTGAATCATTATGCGGAGCGCGTTTCTTCACAAAACTGGATCTCAGGAGCGCCTACAACTTGGTGCGCATTAGGGAGGGAGATGAATGGAAGACGGCATTTAGTACCACCTCAGGTCATTATGAGTATCTCGTCATGCCATACGGGTTAATGAATGCTCCTTCAGTCTTCCAATCATTTGTGGACGAGATCTTCCGGGACCTGCATGGGCAGGGTGTGGTAGTGTACATTGACGACATCCTAGTGTACTCTTCTACACGAGCCGAGCATGTAGCCCTGGTGCGCCGAGTGTTGGGTAGGCTGTTGGAGCATGACTTGTATGTCAAGGCAGAGAAATGTCTGTTTTTCCAGGAGTCCATCTCCTTCTTGGGTCATCGGTTGTCCGCGTCAGGGGTGAAGATGGAGATTGACCGGTGTGTCAGCCGTGCGTAACTGGCAAAACCCCAACCACTGTTAAAGAGGTGCAGCAGTTTTTGGGGTTTGCCAATTACTACCGGGAGGTTTATCCGGGGTTTTGGACAGGTAGCAGCTCCCATTACTTCCCTGCTGAAGGGGGGCCGGTGCGTTTGCAGTGGTCGGCTGAAGCGGACAGGCCGTTTGGTAAACTGGAAGGACCTGTTCACTTCGGCTCCGGTGCTGGCGCACCCGGACCCCGCTTTAGCTGTCCCAGGTAGAGGTGGACGCGTCAGAGGCCGGGATTGGGGCAGTACTGTCGCAACGCTCAGGCACGCCTCCTAAGCTCCGTCCCTGCGCTTTTTATTCTAAAAAGCTCAGCCCGGCGGAACGTAATTATGACGTAGGGGACAGGGAGCTGTTAGCCGTGGTTCAAGCTCTAAAGGTGTGGAGGCATTGGCTTGAGGGGGCTCAACACCCTTTTCTCATTCTGACTGATCACCGTAACCTGGAGTACATCCGGGCAGCTAGGAGATTGAACCCTCGTCAGGCTAGGTGGAACATATTTCTGACCCGGTTCGTGTTTAAGATAACCTACATCCCAGGGTCCCAGAACGGTAAGGCAGATGCCCTGTCCAGGCGGTATGACACAGAGGAGAGGTCCATTGAGCCCACTCCCATACTGCCGGTGTCTGGTGGCACGGTGGTATGGGAGGTCGATACGGAAATTGAGCGGGCGTTACGCACCGACCCTACTCCCCCAGAGTGTCCAGTGGGTCGGACGTACGTGCCGCTCGAGGTCCGTGATCGTCTCATTTATTGGGCTCATACGTCACCCTCCTCTGGACATCCAGGTATTGGCCGGACAGTGCACTGCCTTAGTGTTAAGTACTGGTGGCCAACATTGGCTAGGGACGTGAGGGTTTACGTCTCCTCCTGCTCGGTGTGCGCACAGTGTAAGGCGCCTAGACACCTGCCCAGGGGGAAGTTACAACCCCTGCCCGTTCCACAACGGCCGTGGTCTCACCTCTCGGTGGACTTTGTTACGGACCTTCCCCCCTTTCAGGGGAATACCACTATTCTGGTCCTGCGGTGGATGAGTGGTTTCGGAGCTCGGAGGAGACGTGGAACGCTGCACACGTCCATCTGCAGCGGGCCATCCGTCGGCAGAAGGCGAGCGCCAATCTCCACCGCAGTGAGGGTCCAGTATACGCACCTGGAGATCGAGTCAGGCTATCGACTCGAAACCTGCCCCTTCGCCTGCCCTGCCGGAAGCTAGGTCGGCGGTTTGTGGGGCCATTTAAAGTCCTGAGGAGATTGAACGAGGTTTGCTACAAGTTACAACTGCCTAATGATTATCACATTAACCCCTCATTCCATGTGTCTCTCCTCAGGCCGGTGGGTAGCTGGTCCACTCCAGGACAATGAGATAAGAGAGACTCCTCCGCCCCCACTGGACATCGAGGGGGCTCCGCGTACTCGGTCCGGTCCATCGTGGGATTTGAGACGTCGGATGGGGGTCTACAATATCTCGTGGAGTGGGAGGGGTACGGCCCGGAGGAACGGTGCTGGGTGCCTAGGAGGGACATTTTAGATCCATCCCTCCTGACTGAGTTCCACCGTAGTCATCCCACGCGCCCTGCTCCGCGTCCTCCTGGCCGTCCCCGAGCCCGGGGTCAGCGCACGGCTGGAGGGGGTACTGTCACGAATTCCGCCGAGACTGCTCCTCCTCCTTGCTCGGGCAGGCTTCGGCGTTCGTCGTCCCCGGAGTACTAGCTACTACCGCTTGATGTCTCGATGTTTGTTTGGTCTTGTCTTGTTAGTGCACTTGTTTCGTGTTATGTATTGATTAGGTCACCTATAAGTTTCCTTTAGTTTTGTTTGCAGTTGTGTGTGATTGTCCGCCTGTCCGTTGATGTATGGTATTTGTTCTCGTGTTGATAGTGTATTTACGCACTGTATGCGTAATCGCTCGCCTCCAGTGTTTGAGGCCCGTTATTTTGTATTGTCTTGTTGACTAGTAAAGTCGTTTTGACTGAGCTGACTCCAACACCGCATCCACATCAGCTTGTGACAATAACGTTGTCATGGAAAATATTAATGTTGTTTCCAACTACCAATCAGCAACTGGTAAATCCGGCTGAGTATTGAATGTAGAGAATGCCGAAAGACCAGTCTCTTTGGCTATGACAAGGACTGTCAAGAAGTGGAATGTTAGCTATACTGGTACTCCGGCTACCGTTTCACGCTAACATGCTACTAACTCAAGTACTCTAAACGTTTCCATGATAGTACTCGAAAACAGACATTCTTTCAAATGCCCATCCCCTAGCATACACACATACAGTTCAGCGAGTTCAGACACACTCTGAGACTCACTCAAGTACAAATATGTACGCTAACCCTCCAGCGTAATGCTCACCTTAAAAAGATTGGGTCATGAGCAAGTGGCAGTCTCGTGAAAGGGCAACATTCCTCCCTGAGTCTAAATCTCTTTTCACTACATTTTTGTTCTGACAGAGCTTCTCACCTTTAGTCCCCTGAGATTAACGGGTTAGTGCGACATTAAGCATGTTAGCGGTTCCTATAGATTTTCAGACATTGCGCTAACGCTAATAGCAATGGCTCCAGAAATGTCCTTCAAACTGCACACAGAGACATAAAAATTGTATCCAGCTACAAGCTCATCTAAACTCTTCAACATGCACACATCATTAGCATTAAGAAGAGTCTGCCCAGTGGCTGATCATTTACCTTGATCTCTCATCTCACCAGCTTATCTACATCAATGGTTGACTCTGAGTATGTTAGTTACGCTCTCTCTAGATAGCTGCCTCAGTCATATGAATAAGTTATACAGCAAAGCAAGTCAAAGCACCTTGTTGCTAAGTCAACTTCCCAGTGAGCACAATATGTTGAAAAATCTTTTCAATGTTTATTTCAACCAAAAATAACTTTTTCTGTCTTTTGCTCATATTGTTATTATGACTAATGACAAAACAGCAGAGCACCCAGATGCTAAAAGGGACCTGGGCCGGGTTTATTTCAGTGTTAAAGCAGTGTGGATGGGCGTTTTCAGAGGAATCATTGTTATACATACTAACCCTTTATACCCTTTTCACACTAGCTTGCTAAATCGTACTGTTTCTTTTCACATTGTCCTTTCCAGCAACTATGGTGAATGCGTAACCAGGCCAGCACAGTAGGCTATAACTCACGTTTGCTCAAGTTGGCTCAGTAGAATGAATGGGAATTAGTGAGTGAACTCTGTCTACCCAGTGTCAACAAAGATTCAAACCCAATGGACGGACACAACACTGCAGTGGCTACAACTGACCACTAGGGTGCACTGCTGTGTCCCCACGTCACCTTCAGAAGCATTGTGTGCGTCCCAAATGGCCTCCTTTTTCCAATGTAGTGCCCATATGGCTCTGGTTAAAGGTAGTGCACTATATATGGAATAGGTGCCATTTGGGACATACCCTTGCTCTTCAAGATATTGTTTTTCGTACATATGTGAACATTTATTCAAATATTTAACATCGGTGCCAAAACGTTCTTTTCATTTTTAATCAGGGTATGACAACTGTAATCAACACATCCTGTCTTCTGTTAAAATGTGTATAAGGTAGAGTTGAGGGATTAGAATCTCTTTGATGTGGTGCCCGAAACCACTGCTGCAGTCATGCTATGAATGATTATGTATAAAGGAGCGCCAAAAGCTGCCTCTTAGTGATAACTGTGTGTGTGTGTTGCACAGATGATTATCTGAATCTATGATAGAGCTGTGGAGGGCTCAATCACTGGAGGCTGTACTACGGCTGCCCACCCACTACCTCAGAGCTGGGTATCAGTCAGGACATGTCCGACTCTAATCCCAATGCACACACAGCAACGCAGTCAGGACCATGAACACACTCACTCCCTCACTGGGGCAAGCACACAAACCAAAAGCCACGTAGTCACTGCTCACAGAGATGCATGATGAGCTAACTGAAGGGCTTACTGCTGGATTTGTGTGTGTGTGCGCGCGCACGCGTGCGAGAACATTTCACCTGTAATGATATGATGTCCCGTAACCTAACAATTTAGTAGCACAGCAAAATTCACTCATTTTAGTACAGACTTGTAAGTATTTGGTTGAACTGTGGTTGGCATAAAAACATTCCTCGCTGCCATATGGAAATAAATGATATGTTTGTGTGGATTAGCATTAAATCAAACTCTACATCAAGTGAGCAATGTGTATGTGATATCCAAACCCAAGTCTACTTGATGTTTGTGTACTAGTTGTTGACACTGACACAAACTCTTGATTCTGAGGCTGTCTTAATATGGACACCATATTTTGTTATAATTTGTTCATCAGGAAATTCTATTCTTAATTAATGAAGTTGTATTGAATTCAATTCAATTGAATAAAGCACATCGAGTGCTCATTTCTGATCAGAGGACTACAGACAGTGAGTGAGTACACATGCCCCTGTCCTGTCACCCCTCTTACCCAGCGATACTTGATCTCCCTCTGGGTGTAACTGGATCATGGAAGAAGGCCCCAGACCCCAACCCCAACATCAGCTCTGGTCCCTTCAACAGGAGATGTACCCTTCCAAATTATCATAACATACTCACTGGCACACCAAACTAAACTAGTTATTCTGTTCTAATCTAAGGTAGGAGTACAGACAGGGTTGACTGGGTGTTCTGTAACGTATAAGGAGGAGTAGAGAGAGAGAAGGAGAGAGGGGAGAGAGTGGGTAAGGTAAGGTAAGGTACAGTAGAAGTACAGAGGGAAAGAGGGATGACTGGGTGGTCTAAAGAAGGGTACAGGAAGAAGGAGAAAACAGAAAAGATGAATGAAGGGATGAATGGGTAAAATGTTCAAAGTAGTGTGGAGGTTCACCCCTCCCTCGCCCACCTCACTCTGCCCGCATGGCCCCAGGCCTGCATGTACACATGTTCCAGGCACAGAAGCAGATGCACAAGCTAACCCTTAGATAAATCTGCTCTTGGCTGCCGCGAACTGATGCACGCACAGACAAACGCGGGCAGACGCACACACACACACACAACAACAACAAAACGTGGAGCGCTTTTCACAGAGAGCATGTCCTGAGGGGAACACAAGCACACACACACTCCAAAGCCTCAGGTAGGCTCTCATTGGAGCTGATGGTAGCACCAGAGATTATCTGATACAGTTGCTGGGCCTTGTGGAGCATGACACCACTGAGTTCGAGGACTTTCCCCATCTGTGTGTTATCAATGAAGGTGGCGCTGCTAAAGATACAGCATTATTAATGTGACTAGTGACTGATGTTCTGGTTGCTTCAGATCCGTCATAAGCCATTAGTCATTATTATGGTGCTGAATGAGGACAGAAGACTTGTGTTACAACTTGTAGCATCCACCTCATTTAGGAAACCATTCATAACAAAATCTGTTTCAATTGGCATCAGTAGTCAAACATTCCAGTGTCAAGTACACACAGTACATCTAAGGTCATAAATACTGTAGCCTACAGTGATTGAGTAAGTGAGTGAGTGATAGAGTTAGTGAGTGAGTGAGTGAGTGAATGAGTGTCGACACAGAATGTGTGTGGTGACGATGAGTGTTTGTGCTGTTTTGAGGTCAATAATGACAGACAAATTGCTGCCACCTCTAATCGGAAGGGACAGGCCGGCAGTGACACACACACACACACACACACACACTCATATCACCAGGCAAAAAACACACACAGGTATTAGATTCCACTCTCTTTACTTTCTGTCCCTCCTCCCTCCATCCCACTTTTCTTCCTCTGTCCTCTTTCTCTCCATCCTGACAGCTCAGGTTTCTATCTTTCTTTACAGCTTTTGTTCTAAGTTATCCATATTTGGCTGAAGGCCAGCTTTGCATGTAAGACGATCCACTCTCATCCAGCGGAGATCAGTCTGAATGTTACTGTGTGAATGTTACTGGCTGTAGGGCCTGTCTGTACTGCCTGTCTGAGGTCTGACTCGGAGATACATAGATGGTTCTAGAAGGGCAAGCAGTTGGTTGTGTTGTGGCTGTGAGAAGACCCTGGTGTCCACTGCAGAGCCAGTAGACCAGCGGAGATCAGTCTGAATGTTACTGTGTGAATGTTACTGGCTGTAGGGCCTGTCTGTACTGCATGTCTGATGTCTGACTCAGAGATACATAGATGGTTCTAGAAGGGCAAGCAGTTGGTTGTGTTGTGGCTGTGAGAAGACCCTGGTGTCCACTGCAGAGCCAGTAGACTAGTGGTGCTGGTGGTGGGGATAGTGTATTACACGCAGCATGGAGCAGTACAGACATAGAGACAGACAGACAGACAGACCTACAAGCTCAGTACTGCATCCTCTACAGAGGAATAGACATGGAAGGAAGGAAACGACATTTAGATTCTAGAACACTGGACTACTGGGGCTGTCAGTAGCTCATATTAGGAGAGGGAGGGAGGCAGGGAGAGAGAGAGAGAACAAGAGAGAGAGAGAGAGAGTGAAAGAGAGAGAGAGAGAGAGAGAGAGCGCAAGAGAGAGAGTGAGAGAGAGCGAGACAATGGAGACATGTGACATTCCTACTTTGAGCAAAACACTGTAACAACCTCCTCCCCCTTTTCCTTTCTTCCACCTGTCCTCTCCTCTGCTGTCTGTTCTTTTCCCCTGTAGCCTTTTCCCACCCCATCCCTATCTTTCTTCCTCTCTCCCCCCCTTCACATCTCCCTCCCTCCCTTGTTCAACGTGGTGGACACACCCAGGTACAACAATAGCCATCCTTTTATTTCCATTCACCTTCTCACAGCCTCACACACACCTCCCACCCAACAACAATAGGCATCCATTTCTTCCCATGCTACCTTCTCACAGCCCTCTGCCCTCAGGTATGGAATTCTATCACTCACCACAAACAGCTGGATTAACCCAAATACACTGTGAGGAGAATGGACAGAGAGAGACAACAATACCAGATTCCCTCACAGATTACCACAGCACAGAGGAGGAGGGGAGAGGAGGTGGGGGAGGAGGAGAGAAGAGGTGAAACAATCTACCTGAACAACCATTATTTGAATAACAACAACACAACACTAACAGCCCAGGAATAACATGACAACAATGACTCCATTCCCCAGCACCAGAAGCTCTGCTAACAACAGAACCCCAGTCCATAAGAGTAAAAGGACAGGTTCCAGCAGTCTAATACAATAGAAGGGATGACGACTTCATGCTCTTGGCAGCCATCACTATACAGCTCCTATGCTGTATTGTAATGTATGAACAGTACACAGTATATGAATATGAAGCAGGTTGCCAAACAACAATATCCTCTACCACAGGACAGTCACAGTTCTACAGGACACCGTTCTAGGGACATTATATTAACCTACCCGCCCCCCGCCCAATCTCTTAGAGTGCCCAGGGCCACTTTAATGTCACTTGTCATTGCTGTGATCACAGATGACAGTGTTGTTTAAAACACTGTCCATCACAACCATGCAAAGGATTCTGGGTAGCTGGGAGTACACATGCTGAGATTCACACAAACATGCATGGCACGCGCCTGCACACACACACACGTGCACACGCACAGACACACACACACACGCGCACACGCACACACACACAGTATACAGTAGTCACCTCACGGTTAAGCAAATCACTGGCATTCAAAACACCTCACAGTCAATAGAAACTAATTCATCTGATATTTACTACATTATTACGCAAAGTGAACAAAAACAAACTCAGGGAAAACCTTCCCAGCCAAGCATGAATTCTCCTAGTGTTCCTCATTGTCGCGCCCTGGCTCTGGGGACTCTTGTATGTTGAGCCAGGGTGTTAGTTTCTTTGTGTAGTGTCTATGTTTTGTGTTCTATGTTCAGTTTCTAGTTCATGTGTTTTCTAGGTTGGCCGGGGTGGTTCTCAATCAGAGGCAACGAGAATCAGCTGTTGCTTGTTGTCTCTGATTGGGAACCATACTTAGGCAGCCTGTTGTGCACTTGTGTTTTGTGGGATCTTGTTCCGTGTTGGTTTGTGTTGTTAACCGAGGACTTCACGTTTCGTTTGGTTGTTTTGTATTTTGTATCGTGTTGCCAGTACACTATTAAAAAGATGTACGCATATCACGCTGCGCCTTGGTCCGTTGCTTATGACGATCGTGACACTCATGATCTCTTACAGGAACACTGACCTGAACCACAGATACACTCATTTGTCAAAGACATACAATAGCTTTTTTCTCTATCTCTCTCCCTTTCCATGCAGAAAGGTTTGCATCCCACATGGCATCCTATTCCCTATCTAGTGCACTACATAGGATGCCATATGGGACGCACTAATAAACACATGTAAAGAAACAAGAATGCATCCTCTCCCCTTGTTTCAAAGACTGGAGTACACTAGGAGCACACTCAACATATGTATCTCTCTCTCTCCATGCTAGCAGCTAGCTGATGCATTATTCAGTGGTTCTGCTTGGTCATGGGCTGTGTCACAAATGAAACCCTATTACCAATATAGTGCACTACTTTGACCAGGGACCATAGGACTCTGGCCAAAAGTAGTGCAGTATGTAGGGAATAGGGTGCCATTTGGGACTCAGCCTTGGTTATGATAAATCGTTGGTCTATGGGAGCAACTCTCAAACCTGCATCCAGAGAATGTTTATTCACAATCAACAACCTGGTTGTCTCTGATCTGGTACTTTGAACATGGGGGGAGACGCATCAAATCCTGTCCCTAAATCTCTCTACTGCAGTTTCTAAATAAACTACATGGGATGAGGGTAGAGGAAACTTTTAAACTTGTATTTCACACAGCAAGTCATGAGTAATAAAAACTTTTCACACAGCTGTCTGAAATACTGTAGTATAGTGTGGCAGGGGCAATAAACATAGCTTTTTTTTTTTTTTTTGTCATTTAGCAGACGCTCTTATCCGGAGCGACTTACAGGAGCAATTAGGGTTAAGTGCCTTGCTTAAGGGCACATCGACAGATTTTTCACCTAGTCGGCTCAGGGATTAGAACCAGCGACCTTTCGGTTACTGGCACAACGCTCTTACCCACTAAGCTACCTGCCGCCCGCCCAATCTTCAGCATTCAGTTTTGTTTTATGTCAAACAAAATATATTTGTTCAACAACTATGCTTCCCCATGGTTCCATCCTCATCATTTAACCTTTGGCTACAAGCACACAGGCATCTTCACAGGCATGTGCAGTTCACACACACACACACACACAGACACACACTGCGCATTAATGTTATTATAAAACGTATGCATTAAAACAGTGCATTAGCACATCCTCCAAATGCACCCTGGTGTCACAGTTCTGTGACTACATGGAACTCTATTCCACATTAAGTAACTCATGCCAGCAATAAAATTAGATTTAAAAAACAGATAAAAATACACCTTATGGAACAGCGAGGACTGTGAAGCAACACAAACATAGACACATGCATACAAACACACAATAACATACAGTGGGGAAAAAAAGTATTTAGTCAGCCACCAATTGTGCAAGTTCTCCCACTTAAAAAGATGAGAGAGGCCTGTAATTTTCATCATAGGTACACGTCAACTATGACAGACAAAATTAGGAAAAAAATCCAGAAAACCACATTGTAGGATTTTTTATGAATTTATTGGCATATGATGGTGGAAAATAAGTATTTGGTCAATAACAAAAGTTTCTCAATACTTTGTTATATACCCTTTGTTGGCAATGACACAGGTCAAACGTTTTCTGTAAGTCTTCACAAGGTTTTCACACACTGTTGCTGGTATTTTGTCCCATTCCTCCATGCAGATCTCCTCTAGAGCAGTGATGTTTTGGGGCTGTCGCTGGGCAACACAGACTTTCAACTCCCTCCAAAGATTTTCTATGGGGTTGAGATCTGGAGACTGGCTAGGCCACTCCAGGACCTTGAAATGCTTCTTACGAAGCCACTCCTCCGTTGCCCAGGCGGTGTGTTTGGGATCATTGTCATGCTGAAAGACCCAGCCACGTTTCATCTTCAATGCCCTTGCTGATGGAAGGAGGGTTTCACTCAAAATCTCACGATACATGGCCCCATTCATTCTTTCCTTTACACGGATCAGTCGTCCTGGTCCCTTTGCAGAAAAACAGCCCCAAAGCATGATGTTTCCACCCCCATGCTTCACAGTAGGTATGGTGTTCTTTGGATGCAACTCAGCATTCTTTGTCCTCCAAACATGACGAGTTGAGTTTTACCAAAAAGTTATATTTTGGTTTCATCTGACCATATGACATTCTCCCCAATCCTCTTCTGGATCATCCAAATGCACTTCAGACGGGCCTGGACATGTACTGGTTTAAGCAGGGGGACACGTCTCGCACTGCAGGATTTGAGTCCCTGGCGGCGTAGTGTGTTACTGATGGTTGGCTTTGTTACTTTGGTCCCAGCTCTCTGCAGGTCATTCACTAGGTCCCCCCGTGTGGTTCTGGGATTTTTGCTCACCGTTCTTGTGATCATTTTGACCCCACGGGGTGAGATCTTGCGTGGAGCCCCAGATCGAGGGAGATTATCAGTGGTCTTGTATGTCTTCCATTTCCTAATAATTGCTCCCACAGTTGATTTCTTCAAACCAAGCTGCTTACCTATTGCAGATTCAGTCTTCCCAGCCTGGTGCAGGTCTACAATTTTGTTTTTGGTGTCCTTTGACAGCTCTTTGGTCTTGGCCATTGTGAAGTTTTGAGTGTGACTGTTTGAGGTTGTGGACAGGTGTATTTTATACTGATAACAAGTTCAAACAGGTGCCATTAATACAGGTAACAAGTGGAGGACAGAGGAGCCTCTGAAAGAAGAAGTTACAGGTCTGTGAGAGCCAGAAATCTTGCTTGTTTGTAGGTGACCAAATACTTATTTTCCACCATAATTTGCAAATAAATTCATTAAAAATCCTACAATGGGATTTTCTGGATTTTTTTTCCTCAATTTGTCTGTCATAGTTGACGTGTACCTATGATGAAAATTACAGGCCTCTCTCATCTTTTTAAGTGGGAGAACTTGCACAATTGGTGGCTGACTAAATACTTTTTTTCCCCACTGTATGCACTACACACACGTACACATGGATTTTGTGTTATAGATATGTGGTAGTAGAGTAGAGACCTGAGGGCACACACTTAATATGTTGTGAAATCTGTTATGAATCTATTGTAATGTTTTTAAAATGTATAACTGCCTTAATTTTGCTGGACCCCAGGAAGAGTAACTGCTGCCTTGGCATCAGCTAATGGAGATCCATGATAAATACAAATACAAATACGTAAGACGCTCACATTATCTTGGGCTTAAATTGGGAAGGTGAAAGAAAACAAAATGAGGGGTAGGGGTGAATGCAGACAGAGAGGGAGGGAGAGAGGGAGGGAGGGAGAGAGAAAGAGATAGGGGAGGGAGAGAGAGAGAGCTGACTTGGCATCATCCCCTCTCTTTGTTTGTCGGATGATTCAGATGATTCAGTCAGCCCTGCACCCAATTTCTCACCCTCTACTCACCCTCCCCTACTACCCCAATCCCCCACACCACAAGGCCATTTTGGAGGCTGCGTCAGAGGGAGGGTGGGAGGGAGGGAGAGAGAGGGGGAGAGAGAGAGGGAGACAGTGAAGAACAGAGAGAGAGAGATAGAGAGAGAAGAAAGAAAGAAAGAAAGAAAGAAAGAAAGAAAGAAAGAAAGAAAGAAAGAAAGAAAGAAAGAAAGAAAGAAAGAGACTACAGAGAGAGAGAGAGAGAGAGAGAGAGAGAGAGAGAGAGAGAGAGAGAGAGAGAGAGAGAGAGAGAGAGAGAGAGAGAGAGAGAGAGAGAGAGAGAGAGAGAATAACGAGAAGGCAAGAGAAAGAGAGAGAGAAAGTGATGGTGTGTGTAGGAGTGTGTCTGCAAACTCTATCCGCCCCACACTCAATCTGAGGTGATGGGTGCTGTGTTGTGGCCCTAGCCAGCTAGCCTCATTGTTATGATGCTGTATCTTTTTTAATGAGTGAGCTAGCTGTGGCCCTCCCCTCTGCCATACAAAGGTCTGATTGAATGTGGCATTGCATTAGCATGTAAAAGAGACCAGGCTTCATCTCTGAGCCGCTGACTGACAGCCGATATCATCTCCGTAATTGCTCCATACTGCAAACCGGAGCCAGCCAGGGAGGAGAGAAGGGGGAGAGAGAGAGACTGTTTGGAGGAGTGTGGGGGTTGGGGGTTGGTATGGGGTATGAGGAGAGAGAGAGAGAGAGAGAGAGAGAGAGAGAGAGAGAGAGAGAGAGAGAGAGAGAGAGAGAGAGAGAGAGAGAGAGAGAGAGAGAAAGAGGAGGAGCGAGAGAGAGAGGTGGAGAGATAGAGAGAGAGACAGAGAGAGAGACAGAGAGAGAGAGAGAGAGAGAGAGAGAGAGAGAGAGAGAGAGAGAGAGAGAGAGAGAGAGAGAGAGAGAGAGAGAGAGAGAGAGAGAGAGAGAGAGAGAGAGAGAGAGAGAGAGAGAGAGGAGCTGGTGGAACCTATAACTCAATTAGGTACGGTGAGGACCTCATGTTGAGCACCGAAGCACTGTCTTCTTTTGAGGTAGCCCAGTTATCTAAAACAGCATTGTCCGGGAAACAATGACAGAATATTTCAGTATGTCTCGCTCAGACAGAGAGGCAGGGATAGTATTTTCATGTGTATCACACAGCCATGAGCAGACTACAGCAGTAGAAACCCTCTAGGTCTTAGTCATCTTTGGCGTGTGTGTTTCATGTAATGTGTACCCAGCACACCCATGGATACTGTAGCCCATGTGTTTCTCTGCGTCAGCTTTGCACCACCTCACACTATTCCTCTGCTATCCCTTCCTTCCTTTGTATCTGGAGTGATTACCCTCTCTCTCTTTTTCTTCCTCTCTCTTTATTCTCTTCTACTCTCTCACTTCCTCTTCCTCATTCCATGCATCACTGAACACCCCTCCTCTCTCCTGCTATTTCACCCTCGCTCTCCCTCCATTACCCTCGCTTGCGCTGGCTTACCTCGCTCTCCTTTCTCTCTCTTTTCTCTCTCTCTCTTTTCTCTCTCTCTCTTTTCTCTCTCTCTCTTTTCTCTCTCTGCAGTAAATGGTGATTGAGCAAGCAGTGTGCTGGTGCCGGTGCCGGAGGAGGAGGGCTGTAGAAAAGATGGTTATCCTGAATCCACGTGCCACGCATCCCAAATCAGCCCTCCCTCTATCACCTACTCTCTCATTCCCTCCCCCTCTTCTCTCCTCTTTCCTTTCTTCCTTCTCTTCTCTCTCACCTTCCTATTTCCTTTCCCTCTCCTTCCTCTCGCTGCTCTCTACTTTCTTCTCTCCTCCCCTTCCTCTGCTACTATTCCCATCATCTTCTTCTCTACCCTTTCCATCCTCTCTCCTTCCCCTCTCTCCTTCTCCCCTCTCCTTCCCCCCTCTCCTTCTCCCCTCTCCTTCACCCCTCTCATGTGCTACTGTGGTGATGGAGATGGTGTGCCATACAGTGACAGAGTAGTGAGGCCTGTCCATTAAAGGAAGGGTTCACTCATTTTGAATGTTAAATTGTTTTTGTGCATCTCTGAGTGATGTTCTATCGATTCCCTGGGTCATTTCATGTTTTCATGTGTATCTGAGTTATTGGCATTCATGCAGGCAGAAATCCGTCCAGTATGACATAGCACTGTGATAAAGTTGCTCTCACTACACTGGAAGTTAATAGGAATACGACTTTCTTTTTCTTGAAAACGTCTATCATACATGTCAGATTTCAATACTGGCCGATGTCATAACTCGGGAGGATGTCTTCTCTCGAAGGAGCCATTGATCATATTTTTGCGATAGTCCTACCTAAATATGTCGAGCACATTTTTACTATTTGTCTGCCTCGTCGGTCCAGGGTGCATTGCATGGTGCCGTTGCCAGAGATATTAGAGAAAGGAGATAGGAATCCAATTAATAAAGGAACTTATAACACCCCACCCATCAGACTGTCAACCAATCACATTCACGTTGTCATGCTGCGTCACGAGGTTGCAAAGCTAATCGTCACGCAATCCCTTCTCAAAGTCAACGTGTATGTTGAGAAACGTGCCTATTTTCATTTGAAATTACGTAATGTCACGATTCCAATGCTATACGATATTACAGATAGCAAGGTAATTAACATCTCAGAAATGATTTGGAATGTTGTACTTCTTGTTGACAAAATTAGTGCTAATGTTGGGTTTTTGAGCTAGCGCCCAATAGACTCCCATTCACTCCTTGAAGGAGAGCGCTCCTTGTCCCAGAATCACTGACAATGCACCGCGCGGCCCATTGACGTAGCATGGACAACGTTTCCCATCTCCTCAAAAGTATATCTGCCGTTGCGAATGTCAGACTCCACTCTGTGAGGCACATCGATCTGCAGGTTGAACATGGTGAGATTGTAGACTCCTACATTGCTTGTTTAGGTGATTTTACAGCTAACTAGCTACTTCACATGCTGATATTGTCTTTGGTATTAATGTTTGTAGCTACATTTGCTACATAGCTATCCAGCCAGCCCATAGAGAGAGAGCATTGCATTGTGGATTTTGTGGTCGACTTGAGCTGCAACAGATTTCCACAACAATTTTCCATGTTGTCACCAACCTTATTATAACGCCAAAATGAAACATTTGTTCACAAAAAATATTGTTCTCACATATTAGCGTTATTTAACACTAAATTAATGGAATGAGTGGTTTTGGGTGGATTTTTCCTTTAAGTCCATTGACACCAGAGCAGCAGACAGCAGAGTGGTTTTACCTGGAAGTACGTGGCTCTTTCTCAATTTGTCTTTCCTTGATTCCTCACATCCTCTCACTCTTCACCACATTCTCAAACTGCATCGGTCCCTCCCCTCTTCTCCTCTAATGCGTTTTGAGAAGGAGGCGAGGACGTTAGGAATTAAAGAAAGAGCCTCAACCTGTGTCTGTGTTTGTCCCACCAGGACCATAGGGCTCTGAGAGGTACAGAGTTACAGAGTACATCCACGTTTTCATTCCTGAGAATAGGGGATAGATGACTTCATGCTTGAGATGTCACAGAGCAATGTGAATTATACAGTACATAACAGCAACATTCCACATGTTCATGTTAGGGTTAGAGGGAGTATCTCAACAGATGGGGGTCAATGTGCTTCAGTTACATATTCAACATCAAAATTGTACCCTTGGAAACCTAAATACTATCACAATAGCACGGTGCTACTGTGTTATATAGTGACTATGCTGCTGTATGCAAAGTCCATTTCAATCAAATTATGATTCACCTAAGGCTATATAAAGCAATATAAAACAAGTATAGCGTAGTAAGTTAAATAGCAGCACATGATATCATCGGCGTTCTGCCATTAAGAAATACTTCATATGACTGTTGAGTGGCCAAGCTTCTCCTGTATTGTGTTTATTTACTAGTGCGCAACTTAGATCAGTTTACTTTGCCAAGGGTCCTTCAGAAGGGCAGGGCAACTCTTTGCCCTCTGTGTAGCCCATCCCACTCCTCTCCTCCTTTTCCTGCCCTCCCCCTCTCTCTCTCCTCCTCTTCCTCCTCCCTTTCCTGTCCTCCCTCCACGGTCATCCCTCCATCGTTGATAAGTAATTAATAGGTGCTAATTGAAGAGGCCTAGTCTCTCTGCCAAAACTGCTGACTAGCAGGACACTATGTCCCCTCTCCCACTTTCTCTCACCCCTCTTCCACCCCCAGACTCTCCTCCCTGACTCTCTCATGCCCCTCTCCCCCACTTTCTCTACACTCCTCCTCCTCTCCATCGCCAAATGTTCTCCCACTCCCTCCTCTCCTTCCCCTAGCCAGGCAACCTCCATCTCTGTATGTAGGATTAGCATACTTATGACATGGAATCAAATGCATGTCACACATACACACACACACACACACACACATACACACACACAGCTCTTTAAATTGATCTGTCTTTGTGAGTGGTGGAGCTCTTCTAAACCCAGCTTTGACTACATTCATGTTAGCTACTAATCGAACGCCTAATGACACACACTGTTTTCCTCTTCGATGTGTTATTTAAATAGCAGTGTGTGTTAGCGATAAGTGTCTAGATCCATCACTGTTTCCTTCCCTTACACAAACCCTCAGTCGTCTGAATCCATGATGCTGTCTGAAGAGCTAGTTTATCACCAGCAATTATCCTGCAAGTAAGTAACAGCCTACTCAACCACACAATCTGGATGCATCGCAAATGGCACCCTATTCCCTAGGGCTGCCCATAGGGCTCTGGTCAAAAGTAGTGCACAAAAGTAGTGCACAAAAGTAGTGCACTATCAAGGGAATAAGGTGCCATTTGGGACGCGGTCTCAGTCTGGTTGCTGGAAACAAATAGGACAAGGCAGTGTCTGATCCTGATCCAGTTTCTGGCCACCAGTAGTGACATATGTGTCCAACATGAGAGTTGATGCATGAGGATACTGGTGCTGAATGTCTATACCATATAAATATCATTACTACAACGGAAATCCCTATGATGGATGGACTGGCAGCCATATTGAGTGTACCAATAACCAAGATGTAAAGTCTATCTATGGTCTGTCGATAACATGCAGAGATTGGCAACTCCAGTCCTCGTGAGCCGTTGTGGTGTCACACTTTTTCTCCATCCCTAAACACAGCTGATTAAACAATTGCATTCTAAACTGAAGATCATAACATTCTGGAGTATATGCAAATTGTCATCATAAAAACTGAGGCAGCAGACTTTGTGAAAATGTATAATTGTGTCATTCTCAAAACGTTTGACCACGACTGTACATACATACATACATGCATACAGTACAAACATACACGTACACATCTACATAAAGTCTGCATCAGTCACACATTCCATCACTCTGCCACCAGCCACAAATACACACATTACAGACTCCCATTGTTAGGGTGGAGACATCACTTCATTATGTACTGATGTCTCCACCCTAACAATGGGAGTCTGTAATGTGTGTATTTGTGGCTGGTGGCAGAGTGATGGAATGTGTGACTGATGCAGACTTTATGTAGATGTGTACGTGTATGTTTGTACTGTATGTATGTGGTATGTATGTACAGTCGTGGTCAAAAGTTTAGAGAATGACACAATTATACATTTTCACAAAGTCTGCTGCCTCAGTTTTTATGATGGCAATTTGCATATACTCCAGAATGTTATGAAGAGTGATCAGATGAATTGCAATGAATTGCAAAGTCCCTCTTTACCATGAAAATGAACTTAATCCCCCAAAAACATTTCCACTGCATTTCAGCCCTGCCACAAAAGGACCAGCTGACATCATGTCAGTGATTATCTCGTTAACACAGGTGAGAGTGTTGACGAGGACAAGGCTGGAGATCACTCTGTCATGCTGATTGAGTTAGAATAACATACTGGAAGCTTTAAAAGGAGGGTGGTGCTTGAAATCATTGTTCTTCCTCTGTTAACCATGGTTACCTGCAAGGAAACGCGTGCCGTCAACATTGCTTTGCACAAAAAGGGCTTCACAGGCAAGGATATTGCTGCTAGTAAGATTGCACCTAACTCAAACATTTATCGGATCATCAAGAACTTCAAGGAGAGAGGTTCAATTGTTGTGAAGAAGGCTTCAGGGGGCCCAAGAAAGTCCAGCAAGCACCAGGACCGTCTCCTAAAGTTGATTCAGCTGCGGGATCGGGGCACCACCAGTGCAGAGCTTGCTCAGGAATGGCAGCAGGCAGGTGTGAGTGCATCTGCACGCACAGTGAGGTGAATACTTTTGGAGGATGGCCTGGTGTCAAGAAGGGCAGTGCGGAAGCCACTTCTCTCCAGGAAAAACATCAGGGACAGACTGATAGATCCTGGGACTAAACACCTCCCTCTGCAACTGGATCCTGGACTTCCTGACGGGCCGCCCCCAGGTGGTAAGGGTAGGTAACAACACATCTGCCACACTGATCCTCAACACGGGGGCCCCTCAGGGGTGCGTGCTCAGTCCCCTCCTGTACTCCCTGTTCACCCATGACTGCATGGCCAGGCACGACTCCAACACCATCATTAAGTTTGCAGACGACACAACAGTGGTAGGCCTGATCACCGACAACGATGAGACAGCCTATAGGGAGGAGGTCAGAGACCTCATGGTCCAAACACACCAAGACAGTCGTGAAGAGGGCACGACAAAGCCTATTCCCCCTCAGGAGACTGAAAAGATGTGGCATGGGTCCTCAGATCCTCAAATAATTATACAGCTGCACCATTGAGAGCATCCTGACTGGTTGCATCACCGCCTGGTATGGCAACTGCTCGGCCTCCGACCGCAAGGCACTACAGAGGGTAGTGCGTACGGTCCAGTACATCACTGGGGCCAAGCTTCCTACCATCCAGGACCTCTATACCAGGCGGTGTCAGAGGAAGGCCCTCAAAATTGTCAAAGACTCCAGCCACCCTAGTCATAGACTGTTCTCTCTGCTACCGCACGGCAAGCAGTACCGGAGTGTCAAGTCTAGGTCCAAAAGACTTCTCAACAGCTTCTACCCCCAGGCCATAAGACTCCTGAACAGCTAATCATGGCTACCCTGACTATTTGCACTGCCCCCCCACCCCCACCCCCCACCACATATTTTTATGCTTCTGCTACTCTGTTAATTATTTATGCATAGTCACTTTAACTCTACCCACATATTACTTCAACTACCTCAACTAGCCAGTGCCCCCGCACATTGACTCTGCACCGGTCCTCTGCTGGTACTGTATCAACACACACACACAAACACACACAAAAAACACACACCTCCTTTGTACCCTGTATATATAGCCTCTCTACTGTTATTTTATTTTACTTCTGCTCTTTTTTTCTCAACACTTTTTTGTTGTTTTATTTTACTTTTTTATTTAAAAATAAATGCACTGTTGGTTAAGGGCTGTAAGTAAGCATTTCACTGTAATGTCTGCACCTGTTGTATTCGGCGCATGTGGCCAATAAAATTTTATTTGATTTGATTTGATATTTTGCAAAAGGTACAGGGATTGGACTGCTGAGGACTGGGGTAAAGTCATTTTCTCTGATGAATCCCCTTTCCGATTGTTTGGGGCATCCGGTAAAAAGCTTGTCTGGAGAAGAAAAGGTGAGCGCTACCATCAGTCCTGTGTCATGCCAAAAGTAAAGCATCCTGAGACCATTCATGTGTGGGGTTGCTTCTCAGCCAAGGGAGTGGGCTCACTCACAATTTTGCCTAAGAACACAGCCATGAATAAAGAATGGTACATTTTACATATTTAGCAGACGCTCTTATCCAGAACGACTTACAGTTAGTGAGTGCATACATTTTCATACTGGCCCCCCGTGGGAAACAAACCCTCAACCCTGGCGTTGCAAGTGCCATGCTCTACAAACTGAGCTACAGGGGGCCAACACATCCTCCGAGAGCAACTTCTCCCAACCATCCAAGAACAGTTTGGTGACGACCAATGCCTTTTCCAGCATGATGGAGCACCTTGCCATAAGGCTAAAGTGATAACTAAGTGGCTCGGGGAACAAAACATCGAAATGTTGGGTCTATGGCCAGGAAACTCCCCAGACCTTAATCCCATTGAGAATTTGTGGTCAATCCTCAAGAGGCAGGTGGACAAACAAAAACCCACAAATTCTGACAAACTCCAAGCATTGATTATGCAAGAATGGGCTGCCATCAGTCAGGATGTGGCCCAGAAGTTAATTGACAGCATGCCAGGGCGGATTGCAGAGGTCTTGAAAAAGAAGGGTCAACACTGCAAATATTGACTCTTTGCATAAACTTAATGTGATTGTCAATAAAAGCCTTTGACACTTATGGAATGCTTGTAATTCTACTTCAGTATACCATAGTAACATCTGACAAAAATATCTAAAAACACTGAAGCAAACTTTGTGAAGACCAATACTTGTGTCATTCTCAAAACTTTTGACCACGACTGTACAGGTAACTGCCAAAATAAAGGAAACACCAACATAAAGTATCTTAATAGGGTGTTAGGCCACCACGAGCCAGCTTCAATGCACAGTAGTATAGATTCTACAAGTGTCTGGAACTCTATTGGAGGGATGCGACACCATTCTTTAATCATTTGGTGTTTTGTTGATGGTGGTGGAAAACTATGTTTCAGGTGCAGCTCCAGAATCTCCCATAAGTGTTCAATTGGGTTGAGATCTGGTGACTGAGACGGCCATGGCTTATGGTTACATCGTTTTCATGCTCATCAAACTATTCAGTGACCACTCGTGCCCTGTGGATGGGGGCAGTGTCATTCTATGGGGGCATAGCCATGGTAGCCAAAATGATGGCTTAATTAACTCAGGAACCACACCTGTGTGGAAGCACCTGCTTTCAATATACTTTGTATCCCTCATTTACTCAAGTGTTTCCTTTAGTTTGACAGTTACCTGTGTGTGTATGTGTGTGTCTGTCTGTGTGTGTGTGTGTGTCTGTGTGTGTCTGTGTGTGTCTGTATGTGTCTGTGAGTGTGTCTGTGTGTTTGTGTCTGTGTGTGTGTGTCTGTGTGTCTGTGTGTGTGTCTGTGTGTGGCTGTGTGTGTGTGTGTGTGTGTGTGCATGTCAGTGTGTGTATGCGTCCCTCTTCCATTCGAGGACAGACAGATGTGGCGTTACTTTCTCTCTCTCTCTGCCTCTCTCTCCCTCTCTTTCCCTCTCTCTTTCTCTTCCTCCGCTCACCATCTCCCTCTCTCTCTCTCCCTCCTCCGCCCCCCATCCCAGCACCACGTCTCAGACTGCGGCAGTGCTGGGCAGTGAAATGGAAAATCCACTGATTGTTTCAGACAAAATTAGAGAGGCTGAGACACAGAGAGAAAGAGAGAGAGAGATAGAGAGAGAGAGTGAGAGAGAGAGTGAGAGAGAGAGTGCAGGTACACAGAGGAGAGGATAAAACAACAGGTAAATGCAGCAATGAAAGAGAAAGAGAGAGAGAAAAGGAGAAGAAGGAAGCGGGAGAGAGCGAGGGGGTGACGGGGTAATGTGGGGAGACAGGGGGACAACAGAGGGGCAATGGAAGGGTAAAAGAGCATCAGTGAAGCTCCTGGCAGGATGAGAAAGAGATGGAGTTCATTCTGCACCATACATACCCCTCCACTGTCTGTCATAGAGCACAGCTTCACCCCCTCACATCACATTCCAGGGAGATAAATCATTGATGACCATGGACTTATTTGCCTGCGTCATCATCTCCACACCAACACAACCTGGTGTACTCGCTCTCTGTGTGGTGTTCGGTCCTCTGCTGGTACTGTATCAACACACACACACACAAACACACACAAAAAACACACACCTCCTTTGTGCCCGTGTCGCAGCAGCAGAAGGAGCACCCTGTGAGGTTCCCTGCTGTCAAGGTCACCCTGCTGCAGCCCTGCAGTGATGGATTACACACACAGGCAGAATTGGATACCGCCCTTGAGGGGAAGTCTTGGGAAAAGAAGGTAGAGGGACGGGGAGAGAAGAGAAGAGCTGTCTGCCTGACGGGGTCTGGCCACCTCCATGAAGGTGTGAATGGGGGTTAGGGAGGGAGGGGAGGGAGGGGAGGGAGGGGAGGGAGGGGAGGGAGGAAGGGAGAGAGGGAGAGAGGGAAAGAGGGAGGGAGGGAGGAAAAGAGGGAGAGAGGGAGAGAGGGAGGGAGGGAAGTAGGAAAAGAGGGAGGGAGAGAGGGAGAGAGGGAAGGAGGAAATGGCAGGGTGCGACGACAACAAAAGGGGACAACAAAAAGCCTCAGTCTTACTTTATTGGCATTCAGCAGAGCCCTTCCCTTCCTTTGCCCCGGGGTAAGAGTGGAGACCTGGGAGTGCCCTGTGCTGTGAGATTGAGCTATTACACCTCAAAGTGATCTGAAATAGATCCTCCCAAAGGCTCCCATTAACATAACATGTGATGGGTCCAACACAACAGACTCCAGGTGATTCACTTTGCTCTGCTCTCCCTGTAGGGAATGGAAGAGGGAATCTGATCCCTGATCACAGACCTGCGTCTACTTCTACCTCTGCTGATATCAAAGAACTACAGCCTGACAAAGAAAGACAGTTCAAAACGAGCATTCAGACAGTGCTCCATTTTACCTCCTTGGGTTCAAAGGCAGTGGCACCTTTCATCCTTTTATCCAAATGGTGCAGTGAGGCTTTCCTCTAAGTGCCAACGGGATGGGGAATGCTACTGTTCTGTACTGTGTGACAACCAGTGCATCCCAAATGGCATCCTATTCCCTTTATAGCACACTACATAAGTTGCCATTTTGGACACATCCAACAACTCTCTAGAGTCATGCAGTTTTTTTGAGGTCGGTAGGTAGGACTTGCCTTTTCAGCAGTAGAGGGTCACACAAACGTGGACGCGCCCAGACACACAGGCACGGATGCAGGCGCATACTGTGGTTTCCTGGCTTGGCTGTTCCCGCTGTGACCTTAATTTGTTCTGTCTTGAGTCTTAATGCCCACTTGGCTGCTGATGCTCCTTCAGGGAACAACATAACAAGTGTGTGTGTGTGTGTGTGTGTGTGTGTGTGTGTGTGTGTGTGTGTGTGTGTGTGTGTGTGTGTGTGTGTGTGTGTGTGTGTGTGTGTGTGTGTGTGTGTGTGTGTGTGTGCGCGCGTGTGTGTGCGTGTGTGTGACTCAGGTAAGAAGATGGCACTGTAATGGTCAAGTTTACACTTTACAGGTTCAAGATTAGGTAAACGAGACAGGAGGGGGAAGGAGGGAGGGAGGGAGGGAAGGTGACACACACACACACACACACACACACACACACACACACACAGGATCCCAAATATAGGAAAAAGAACACAAGCTGTCTCTCTCTCGGCTAATCGGCTAATGAAGATTTGTGGCTGTGGCTCTGTGGTGATTATTGGGCTAGCGCTGCCTCAGACACAATAAGCTCTGCCAAAACACTGTAAATACATTCTCTCCCATTTATACAAGCCGTCACAGGTGGAAATAGAACCCAGAGAACAGAATGTTGCGTGCTGCTGTTAGCAGACGTAATCACAATGGTTTAGAACTCTGCAATGCCATGACGCACTTCTGTGCTTCTACCCACAGAGATGCTATAAATCAGTGTTCTTCTATGTAATTTTATGTTTCCACATCCATCACGACAGGGTTCTTACTACTAACTACACAACAACCCACAACATCATAGAAAATTACTGGGAGCAAGAGAATGAGATTTGAAGTCGTGTCACTGACCAATTCACCGATGCTCTCTATGTTAATGTTATGGTAATAGCTGTTTCTCGCTCTCTCTTTTTTGCTTCCCATTTGTTAGATTTCATCTTGGTTCTTTTGAAACACGTTAACAGCCAAGGTCTGCATTTCAATGGAGTACGGGTGTTTGTATGTGTGTGCAGCAGTTCATTCAAGCGTAAAGCCCATTATAGACACAGAGGAGAGAGTGAGAGAGAGAGAGAGAGAGAGAGAGAGAGAGAGAGAGAGAGAGAGAGAGAGAGAGAGAGAGAGAGAGAGAGAGAGAGAGAGAGAGAGAGAGAGAGAGAGAGAGAGAGAGATTGCATTAGAAGAGGATGAGAGAGACAGATTAAGAGTTTGGCCCGAAGACACAGTTCCACTACTCTATCTTTATAAGATCTCTACAAACAGAGGAGCCCCACCAGTGATCAACACAACAACAAGGAATTGTCCCATCAATAGCAAATGCCCCTCATATCAAGTACTCTTCATTGTCCTCTAATCAGTAAAGAACTCTGTCCTCATAATGAGCACTCTTACACAGTGAACAGTGTAGTTCATCTTCTGTGATGATGTAACAACACAACCTGCTAAAGCAATGCTGATGATGGATGGTGACAATGGTGAAATGAAGTGGCCCTTCATTCAAGCACTCTTCACAGTGAAGAGATGAACAGAGTAATTATACTTCGATGATAATGTCAAACAAAAGCTGAGAATAATGGTGAGAATGGTGAAATTAGTTCAGGTGAATACTGTATATACAGTAGGTTTACCTGAGATACCACATCACCACAGTGTCCCTTACAGCCTTCTGGTCCACACCTCTCTCTGACAACCTACCCTAAACACCCACCCGCCCTCCTTCCCCCTCTCCCTCCCCCTTTCTCCCCCAGGCAGAGGTAGGGCAGTAGTGCAGGCCCCAGCAGAGTCCCCCGCTCCACTCTTCTCCTCCTCTCTCTGGGTGGCGTTGGCCTATAGCGAGGTGTGGGGGGTGGGTGGAGACAGGTGTGCATACCAGACGCCAATACTGAGTCCACCATGCAGCCAGCATACAGCAGCTTCCATATTACATCATGGATACGTCCCAAATTGCATCCTATTCCCTATAAAGTGCACTACTTTTGGGACTATGTAGTGCACTATATATGGTGCAGTATAAAGGGAATAGGGTGCCATTTGGGATGCAGTCTATATATACCTGCTGGCCAGGCATTTACCTCTCCAGGCCCACAGCCAAGGGGAGGGACAGGCTAATACTGATGCTGGCAGGGTCCATTGTCACAGCAAGCAGGTCTGAGCCCAGCCCTTGCCCTTCACCTCTCGCTCTCTGCACATCTCTTTCTCTCTCTCCCACCCTCTCCCTCCCTCTCTCTCTCTCCAATCACTCTCTCCTTCTTCCGCTACCTCCCTCTCTCCCCCTCTCTCTCTTTTACTAACCAGAGCCGTTAGAAACACCATTAAAGCACACACCATTAAAACACACACATGGCCAGCCTCCATTGAGGGACAGGCTAATATTGATGCTGGCTGTAGCAGGCTTTCCGGATCTACCACCACACCAGGCAGGTCGATGTAGAAGCATGTAGAAGCGTTAGGGATTGGGCCTCACTTTGGGTTTCATAGCTCCACAGCTGCTGCTACTTCCAGACAACTTAATCTGACGCTCAAGCGCAATGTTCCCACTCGCTTAATGGAAGTGATACATACAGACTGTATCATGATTTCCGCTCCCCTCGGTCCTAAAGGGAGAGAATATGGATGGCTGGATGGATGAGGTAACACTGAAGAAATTCCCCCACAGCCATAAGATCAGGGTGAGAGATAGAAGCTGTAGAGTTTTCTTCTCATTACAGGAGTGTGTGTGTGTGTGTGTATGAGAGAGCCTGTAGAGAGTCATTACAGCAGTGTCAGTGGTAGCGTTCACAGTGTTCACATCACATTCACTATGTTGTGCACATGAGGCTATGAAGCTGAGGCTTTGATTTAGAGTTAGGGTAGAGAGGCAGGAGCCCTGCTGTGCTGCTGCTTGGAAGAACCAAATCTCTCCCCCTCTATCGCTCCTTCCCGTCCGTTTCCCTCCTCCCTCTTCTCTGTCCTGCTATCACTCCCCCCTCCTCTCCTTCAATTTCTCTCTCTCTATCACTCTCTCCAACCTCCAACTCCACCTTCTCCTCCCCCCTTCCCCTCTATGTCCCCACGCACTGACCTTGCCCGTGTCTCAAGGAGAATTGATTTTCTCCTGGTCTTTGTGTGAAACCCTATCTATCTCTATCTCAACAACACTCACAGGAATGTCCTTTTCTGCCCCCAGACTTCCATGGAGCTTATTCCCTATTACAAACATCATTTTCTCCTCCATTTCATCTGTCGTTCCCCTTCTTCCTGTTTTCCTCAGAATACCTCCCTCTCTTTTTCTCTTCATCAGAACACAGGCTTGACTAATGCAACATTGAGGGAGAGGCAGAACTTTAGCTCAACCGTAACCTTTTAATAAACCACTGATCTTTGAGAAATGTCATTCATCATCATTCACCTAACAGCACATTTCTACATTTCTTCATGGCCATAATGAGATGACGGATGGAGAAATGTGGACTCTTTCAAATGGGAATGTTGAGATAAGTCAAGGTTAGGCTAAGTCAAAAACAACATTCTTGTGCTGGATGAGGGCATGTTTGGCCTCACTGTTTACAGTGGATTTCAAAGAGAAAGACTAATGCATTTTCATTCAAGCATGCTTGGTTGCTGAGTGTTAAGAATGTTTTTCTACACTTCTCCTACTTCCCGGTGTTGGGTTCCCTAGTGCTATTGGAATGAAACAAATAATGTTCAATGAGTAGTAGAATGCTATCTGGGTCTCTATGGTCTGTTATTTGGAATACGAACTGTATCAGCATTGATTTCAATATTGATGCCAATGTGAACAAACAGTTCAAGTATACCCAACAGAGCTACAACAAAGCCATGTTCATTATGTTATCCTCTCTGGGTCTCTATATTCTGTCTCCTGACTATTATTGGGATATCAATATTGATGCCAATGTGCACAAACAACAAACAGAAGCTCTGACGTCTGATACAGCTAAGAGTCAACATGAGGACAGCAGGCTACCTTCATCCACTGAGCTGGGACTGGCTTATGATCTCATTATATGACTATGACTTTCTGATAGGATGATCCCTCACAAAACTAGAACAAAAAGAGACCATGATTTATTTATTTTTTCGCAAAATGTAATCCATAAAAGGGTCCTTTGGAGGAAGGATTGTTGATGTATATTTGACATTTGTATCTTAAAGCGTAATTGAGAAATAATTAATTTAAGTTGGAACATTTGTGACATTTTGACCTTACCCAGGCGTCCTTTAAGACTATAATGTTTCATCTGTAGGTGCTACAAAGCAAAAAGTGGTGTCATATGAAGCTTTACCGCTTGCTCTGTAATATGACTAGTATTTTGATTTCAATAACAATTTTCTTACATTACTTTATGAATATGGCAAATTATTCAATATGTTGTTGAACATAATATACTCTACGGGCATATCAAAGTTCCAGTGTGAGATCTCTTCTAGTTTTAATGTTATGGCCGATTTTATACAGAGAAATTGGCATAGGAGGCAATGTAACCAATCACAGCCCTCCATTTAGTTGTATCATTGCACGTCCTGCAAATCACCAGCAGAGGGTGACCATTTTTAATACATTTTCAAATTCAGTCTATTGGTAATGCTTGCACATTGGATCATAACTCAAAAGTATCAGAGATCCCTCTCTGGAACTTTGATGTGACATAGAGTATATTATGTTCAACAATATACTTAAAAATGTGCCGAATCAAAAAAAAGAAATTGTTTTATATTCATGTTAATATTTTTCAATATTCATAAAATAATATAAGAATATAGCTTTTGAAATCAAAATAGTACTCATATTACAGAGCTTTGTACCACCTGCAGATGAAACACTATGGAGTCTTAAAAGAGACCAGGGTAAGGACAAAATGTAACAACTATTCTAACATCAATTAATTATTTCTAAATTATGCTTTAAGACACAAATGTCAACTATATATTAACAATCCTTCCTCCTAAAGACCCTTCTATGGATAACATTTCGTGAAAATCCCCCAAAATCATGGTCGGCTTTGAGGAATCACCCAATAAGACTCACATAAAAACTATACTCTTTCCAACTATTGTTCATAGACGCACACACACACACACACACACACACATACACGCACACGCACATTGTATATTAGCTGTACACCTGGGCTGCCACCTGCCTCTGTACCATCAGTGTAATAGTGGTACTCTGTGAAGCATAGCGTAGCTGCACCTGACTGTGATTATTGTGTCTCACATTGGTGCATTCAATGGGACAGGCTGGTGTGCACACACACACATACGCGCATACACACACACACACATGCGTGCGTATACACACAACACACACACACACACAGACTAGGACAGGCTGCTAGCTGCAGGGGCTACGTAGCTAAAAGACACCTGGGAACTGTAGTCTAGAGAGCTACTACTGCATGTCTCCACGCTTCAACAGTCTCACTTGTGTTTTTCCTCTCTTTTTTCCTCTTGCATCAAGGCATCTCAAAAGAGAATGTCATATTTTGGGGGAGGTACTGCGTCTGTAATTGTGTTGATGTGAGTGTGTGTGAAGACCTCCTATGACTCCAATTCACTAAGCCCCCCTGTCATGCTGAGATTCAACTATGTCAATTGGCTTTGATGTAGCCAGCAGTAATGTGGTTTCACTACAACATCAACTAATGGAGGAGGGGAAGGATGGGAAGGAGGGGAAGGATGGGAAGGAGGGGAAGGATGGGAAGGAGGGGAAGGAGGGGAGAGGAGGGAAAGAGACCTGAGTGATGTGGGATCAATCTAAGCAGTAGCCCACCACTGACATGAGTAGAGAGAGAGCCCTGTGCACACACATTCACAGCGTGTATGTACACACACACACACACACACACACACACACACACACACACACACACACACACACAGACATGCAAGCACACACACAAACACACACACACAGGACACCTTTTGCCTATTGAACAGTTTCATCACTCAGAGATGAAGAACACTACATCCCACTACTCTCCTACCATGGGTCAGACCTGAGAGATGTATTCTAATGATCATAATAGTGCTTCTATCTTCTAGAGGGGAGCACTGCCACTGACAGAGACCACTGGGAGGTGAGGGAGGTGTGAAGTGAAGTGGAATATTATGAAACCATCTAGGAATTCACAGCTCACTGCTTCACAAAGAATAGGATTCAACCGCTTGAAAAGAAGAGACCAACTTGGCCAGTATCATTTGTAATAGAATGTAATACACTGTAACAGAAAGGTCAGTGTGTGGAAGAGTCCTGTTCTGTAGTTGAAATGAGTGACTGATGACTGACCAAGTATTATCAAAACTTTTAACATGACATGAACTACGGAGGCCTCAGAGGATCAACAGTAACCACATAACACAGGGCCCGACATTAAGGATGGCCCGATGACCCATGGCCACCATTTTCTAATAACATATCCTTTCAGCAGTGTTTTGAAAGGAGCTGCAGTATTGAGTCTTTGCATAAGAAAACAGAACAGGCACTTTAGGAGAGTGACTTACTACTAGGTCCTGTCTGACTAAGTGATGTAGCTGAGGTAGAGCAACAACACAGCACTTCAAGGTACTAATGGATTATGGAACGTTTGTGACACAGTTTGACAAAAGTATCAAGAAATAAAATCCACTGTGGTATATTTGCATTCAGATTTCCCCATTGGGCCTTCGTTCTCAAGCGTTTCAATTATGTGTTTTTTTCCTATGGGGGAAGCCTTGAGGGACAAACTGTGCCAATGTCACAATGGCAGACAGGCAAGCCCCTGGCCCCGGCTCATTTAGTGGAGTTGGATAATAATTGCTGTGTCACCAAAGAGTGTGTGTGTGTGTGTGTGTGTGTGTGTGTGTGTGTGTGTGTGTGTGTGTGTGTGTGTGTGTGTGTGTGTGTGTGTGTGTGTGTGTGTGTGTGTGTGTGTGTGTGTGTGTGTGTGGGTGTGGGTGGGTGTGTGTGGGTGTGTGTGGGTGTGTGTGTGTGTGTGGGTGTGTATGTGCGTGACAACAGGATAACCATAGAGGGGAAATGAGGGGAAAATGCTGAGCTGAGAAAACAAACACATTTCTGACAGTCTCTCTTTCGGTTGACCTCCAACCACACAGCCAGGTGAGAGAGAGAGCGAGAGAGAGAGAGAGAGAGAGAGAGAGAGAGAGAGAGAGAGAGAGAGAGAGAGAGAGAGAGAGAGATAGAGATTGGGAGAAATACCACAGTGTGCCATCACAGCAGCTAGATTTGTGAACTGTTACCACAAAAAAAGGGCAACCAGTGAAGAACAAACACCGATGTTTATGTTTATTTATTTTCCCTTATGTACTTTAACTATTTATAATAATAATAATAATATAATATGCCATTTAGCAGACGCTTTTATCCAAAGTGACTTACAGTCATGCGTGCATACATTTTTTTTGTGTATGGGTGGTCCCGGGGATCGAACCCACTACCTTGGCGTTACAAGCGCCGTGCTCTACCAGCACGGCGCTTGTAACACGGCTTATAACACCATTATAACACTGCACATGGACATAATATGACATTTGAAATGTCTCTATTCCTTTGGAACTTTTTTTTTTCGGGGGGGTTGGTCTGTGAGACTGATGTGTTATGAAGACAGATGGGTCTGTAATGGACACACTAACACAAAGACAAAGAGACAGATAGACAACCAGATAGACATGCAGCATAGTACATCGCCCTGAGCTGAAGCAATACTCAACCAGACAGACTGAGAGACTTGTAGCTAAACATGCCCAAATACTGCTACGGTGGTCATTGTAGGACAACCCTTTTTGGTTATAGGTAAAACCTTTTCACCCAACCTTAGAACCCTGAAATTACCCTTTTTATCACGCCCTGATCTGTTTCACCAGTCTTGTGCTTGTCTCCACCCCCCACCAGGTGTCTCCCATTTGTCCCCATTATCCCCTGTGTATTTATACCAGTGTTTTCTGTTTGTTTGTTGCCAGTTTGTCTTCTCCCGTCAAGTCCTACCAGCGTGTTCCCGTGTTTCCTGTGCTCTAGTTTTTGCTTTTCCTAGTCTTCCCAGTTCTGACCTTTCTGCCTGTCCTGGCCCTGATCCTGCCTGCCGTCCTGTACCTGCCTGACTTTGATTTGGATTATGACTCTTTGCCTGCCTTGACTTACCTTTTGCCTGCCCCGTGTACTGTAACAAACTCTGAGACTCGTACCATCCGCCTCCTGTGTCTGCATCTGGGTCTTAGCCTGAGCCGTGATACTTTTTGGTTCTAGGTTGCACCTTTCTTTATAAGAGTGTTGGACAAGGCCTCTCAAACAATCCTATGGTTGTCTATAAGGCAGAACCCTTACTAGTAGCCTCAGGCCTCCAGGTGCAGTCAATGGGGGAGCCACAATGAATAGGCTGGGTGTCTCCACATCAGGAGGAGTCCAGTGAGCCCAGTGATCATGTTACCATTATATGCTGCAGTAATGTTCTTCCTCCCAACTCCTCCATCCTCCCATCCTCTCCTCCCCCTCCTCTGTTCTCTGATCCAGATGACAGCAGCAACAGCAGCTCCAGACCCCCAGGCTTGGTGCAGCACAGCCCAGGGGAGAGACAGTGAGGACAGAGAGAGAGGCAAATCCATCCTATTCATTTAGCACCAAACAGAAGAAAACGGCAATGAAACAGGGAGGAATAACCTGACCTTGCCCAATAAGAAACACAAATGTTCCCTTTCTGTTGCCAAACGTTTTGCTTTGGTGTGCCGTAATGAACATGACCATGGTGTGTTGTATGGGTGACAGATTCACTGCTATTATCAGCATCAGGAGTGTCAGCACTGTCAGCGTTGTCACTATAGCCAACGAGCTCTGTGCCAGGGACCCTGACATTTAACAAATAGATATACAGCATGTAGAACACCAAGGGCATAGGTATTTGTGTAGTAGAACATCAAGGGCATATATATGTGTAGTAGAACACAATTACATATGTGTAGTAAAACTTCAAGGGCATAGATATACGTGTAGTAGAACATCAATAGCAAATATATATGTGTAGAAGAACACAATGACATATGTGTAGTAGAACTTCAAGGACATAGATTAAAGTGTAGTAGAACACGCAGTGGTCTAAGGCACTGCATCGCAGTGCTAGCTGTGCCACTAGAGATCCTGGTTCGAATCCAGGCTTTGTCGTAGCTGGCCGTGACCGGGAGACCCATGGGGCGGCGCACAATTGGTCAAGGGTAGGGGAGGGAATGGCCGGCAGGGATGTAGCTCAGTTGGTAGAGCATGGCGTTTGCAACGCCAGGGTTGTGGGTTTGATTCCCACGGGGGGCCAGTATGATTTTCTTTTTTTTTTATAATGTATGCACTCACTAACTGTAAGTCGCTCTGGATAAGAGCGTCTGCTACAGTGGGGAAAAAAGTATTTAGTCAGCCACCAATTGTGCAAGTTCTCCCACTTAAAAAGATGAGAGAGGCCTGTAATTTCCATCATAGGTACACGTCAACTATGACAGACAAAATGAGAAAAAAAAATCCAGAAAATCACATTGTAGAATTTTTAATGAATTTATTTGCAAATTATGGTGGAAAATAAGTATTTGGTCAATAACAAAAGTTTCTCAATACTTTGTTATATACCCTTTGTTGGCAATGACACAGGTCAAACGTTTTCTGTAAGTCTTCACAAGGTTTTCACACACTGTTGCTGGTATTTTGGCCCATTCCTCCATGCAGATCTCCTCTAGAGCAGTGATGTTTTGGGGCTGTCGCTAGGCAACACAGACTTTCAACTCCCTCCAAAGATTTTCTATGGGGTTGAGATCTGGAGACTGGCTAGGCCACTCCACGACCTTGAAATGCTTCAGACGGGCCTGGACATGTACTGGCTTAAGCAGGGGGACACGTCTGGCACTGCAGGATTAGAGTCCCTGGCGGCGTAGTGTGTTACTGATGGTAGGCTTTGTTACTTTGGTCCCAGCTCTCTGCAGGTCATTCACTAGGTCCCCCCGTGTGGTTCTGGGATTTTTGCTCACCGTTCTTGTGATCATTTTGACCCCACGGGGTGAGATCTTGCGTGGAGCCCCAGATCGAGGGAGATTTTCAGTGGTCTTTTATGTCTTCCATTTCCTAATAATTGCTCCCACAGTTGATTTCTTCAAACCAAGCTGCTTACCTATTGCAGATTCAGTCTTCCCAGCCTGGTGCAGGTCTACAATTTTGTTTCTGGTGTCCTTTGACAGCTCTTTGGTCTTGGCCATAGTGGAGTTTGGAGTGTGACTGTTTGAGGTTGTGGACAGGTGTCTTTTATACTGATAACAAGTTCAAACAGGTGCCATTAATACAGGTAACGAGTGGAGGACAGAGGAGCCTCTTAAAGAATAAGTTACAGGTCTGTGAGAGCCAGAAATATTGCTTGTTTGTAGGTGACCAAATACTTATTTTCCACCATAATTTGCAAATAAATTCATAAAAAATCATACAATGTGATTTTCTGGATTTTTTTTCCTCAATTTGTCTGTCATAGTTGACGTGTACCTATGATGTAAATTACAGGCCTCTCTCATCTTTTTAAGTGGGAGAACTTGCACAATTGGTGGCTGACTAAATACTTGTTTTCCCCACTGTAAATGACTAAAATGTCAAATGTAGTAGAACATCATGGGCATAGATACATGTGTAGTAGAACGTCAAGGGCATAGACCTCATAGAGGGTAGTGATAGGGGAGTTGAGCTCAAGGTCAAATGTAGAAACAAGCGAGGGAAATGAAGCAAATTACCCATGTACTAATATCCACTGATGCATATACACAGTACTATACGTACATACACGATGTACACACACACACACATTCTGTTTTCATTTTCATATCTTGTCTAATGCAATGTGTCACCCTGTCATGAAGTTATGTTATCAGAGCTAAACAGAGTGATATCTACATAGTAAATCAGGATATCAGGAGTAGATCAGGTGATCAGACGGTACAGACGTTGTAAAGGTCATTAGAATGACATTAGCTTTTTCACTGCTAAAACAACTGAAATGTCAACATCGAAAATGTATAAGCCAATAGAGATGAATGTTACTCAGTACAAATAAAAGGGTTCTGACACACAAAGTGTAAGATAGACAAGAAGACAATGGTGAACCAAACAGTTGAGATACAATCGACAGCAAAATGATAGCGTCTGGTTATCTGCCGCTTTTAACCTCATCTGCAAAGGTGGTTGTAGATTTTATGGGCCATTAAACGTGAGGAAAACCACCAAGTCCGACTGCATTTCAGAGGTGCATTATCACCTTGCAAGAGCAAATGGCACCCTATTCCCTATATATGTAGGGAATAGGGTGCTATTTGGGATACACTCTTTCAGTCTGGTCCATACTGATCTCCTCACAGAACCACAGAACCTCACACATACTGTACACAGCAGCATGCAGGCTGTTGTGTGCATATCATTCTACATTTTGATCATCAATTATTGTCTGATATTTCCCTTGTTTTAGTATGATATACTAGTGATGGGGAAAAATTGATAGTTACTTATCGAGATATTATTTTTGGTAATATATCGTATCGTATCGTTTTGACAACATCGCAATATTATGTTTGCGCTCGTTGGCTGTACCTGCACCAAAACTCCAGTATTTTTCCTTCATAGCTTGTTCTCAGACACATTTCAGTTGAATACATTCAGTTGTACAACTGACTAGGTATCCCCCTTTCCCTTTACTTTCCATTTTCTTTTTAAATAGAGACAATTTGTTTTCAGCACTTTTAAAAACTTGTCCCTCTGCAGAAGACATATGGTGAGCAATATGTTTGGAACATCGAAACGCAATAAAATCACAGTATCGAATCACAATACATATTGAATCGTAAGAATCACAATACATATAGAATCGTAAGAATCGCAATACATATAGAATCGTAAGAATCACAATACATATAGAATCGTAAGTATCACAATACATATAGAATCGTAAGAATCACAATACATATAGAATCGTAAGAATCGCAATACATATAGAATCGTAAGAATCGCAATACATATAGAATCGTAAGAATCGCAATACATTTAGAATTGTAAGAATCACAATACATATAGAATCGTAAGAATCACAATACATATAGAATCGAAAGAATCACAATACATATAGAATCGTAAGAATCACAATACATTTAAAATCGTAAGAATCACAATACATATAGAATCGTAACAATCGCAATACATATCGTATCAACACCTAAGTATCGTGATAATATCGTATCGTGAGGTCACTGGCAATTCCCAGCCCCATGATATACGTTTCATGATGTCATGGCAACAATGAAAGGAACCCACTACTGTACAGGTGATGAATTAACCAATAAGGCCCAATGGGGTGTGGTATATGGTCAACATACCATGGCAAAAGGTTTTTCTTATGCATGACGCAATGCGGAATGCCTGGATACAGCCCTTAGCCGTGGTATATTGGCTATATACCACAAACCCCTGAGGTGCCTTATTGCTAGTATAAACTGGTTACCAACGTAATTAGAGCAGTAAAAATAAATGTTCTGTCATACTCATGGTATACATTCTGATATACCACGGTTGTCAGACAATCAGCATTCAGGGCTCGAACCACCCAGTTTATAATATAGAATAGAGTATAATGGAGTATAATAGAATAGAATGGAATAGAACAGAATAGAATTCAAACCAGTATTAGGAATTAGAATAGCATCTTAATGGGATCTCTACGATTCAAACATACTGGTGATGAGTAGACTTGCCACATTCTATCATTCTCTATATGAGAATGAAAACTAATTGTGACATCACAGACAGTTCCACGTACAGATCAGAACAATTAGTCTAAAGTGAGACAGCTGTAGTTAGAGGGTTAATGATGCTATTAACACATCTCCTGTCTCAACCTCATTAAGCTGGGCCTCTAGTGATCCACAGAGACACACACACACACACACACACACTAGCGAGGCAGAGCAGAGCGCGTCTGTGCTCGTCTGACTGTTAAATGAAGCAGAAGTCAGGTACTCTGTCTGTCTGTCTGTCTGTCTGTCTGTCTGTCTGTCTGTCTGTCTGTCTGTCGTCTGTCTGTCTGTCTCTCTGTGTCTCTCTGTCACTATTCTCTAAGTAGTATGAACTCACAGACCTCAGATGGCATACCTCCCTATAATCATTACTGTCTCCTTGAAAAACATGCCTAGCGGGGAGCAGAGGAGAAGGGGAGCGGAGGAGATGAGCGTTAGCTGCCTCTGAATCTGCCCAGGCGTGCATTAAACAATGTGGCCTCTCCTGAGCCAGGGCACATAGCAACACGCACTCACACATACACACACACACAGCGCATCTCAAAGACTGACACGCATACAGTACATGACCACACACACACAAGTGACAACACATACAGAAACCCAGACACACACACACATAAAATCTGGTCTATGTAGCATGGGGACTTACAGTGTTGCAGTAGCAGAGCTCTTGTCCCCTGTAGCGGTAGTAAGTGTTAGTACGAGCTGACTAGCAGCAGAGAGACTTGAAGGAAGGCTTCTCTCTTCCTTACCCACATGTGGACTATGAGACTTGAATACTAAGCAAGATCATGATGCATAACCTATACTGGATACAAATGCATTACAGTGCGTGTTGGTGTATCTAGCAACAAACTATACTGTCGTAGCCTTATTCATACACAATAGGATTTTCGCACAAAATTGGTCTTGGTAGGAACAGCAAATGTAATCATTTTAGGAACCCTACAGCACCAAAGGAGAATGTCGAAATTCATATGTGACGATGTACAGACCCAACAACCTTCACATGTAACCTTCACATGACTATTGGTGCTGGCAAGTTGCAGTATGCGTAGCTGCATCTCTGTCATGGGCTGTTATCTGAAACATCTCTCCCTCCTCAACCTCTCCTCACAGGACAGACAGGAAAGGACAGGAGAGGAGTGTGGTGAAGCATGGTCATGTCATGTGACCAAACAGGTCTTAATGATATGCTGCCAATGCAATCACTTTAACCTCTCCTGTCATCTGCCTACTCTAACATGTCAAATAGATGATTATGATTATTTCTAGAATCATAATAATTCTGGAGGAGGATTCATACATTTGGACTGGTGTTCAATAACACTTCAATAGCACTACGACAGATATCTTAAGCGTATTTAAGACTTTGAGTGAATGAGACTATGATAAAATAATCAAGTTTGACCTCCCCAAAAAGAACAAGCTGCGGAGGGAAATAAATAACAAACACTCACCCAAAATCATCCTATGACTTCTCCTTCTCACTGCTCCTCTCGTTTAACAGTGATCCCTCGTTTCCCCCGTCTCTCTTTTTTTCTTGAAGGGGACAATGGCTCCAAATTATTTCTCTCTCTCTCTCTCTCTCTCTCTCTCTCTCTCTCTCTCTCTCTCTCTCTCTCTTCTCTCGCTATCTCGCTCTCTCGCTCTCTCGCTCTCTCTCTCTGGAAAGAGGCAAGCAAGTCAGAGAAGCAGTAGAATTACATGTGATTTGAGACTGCTGCTGCTATCGCTCCTAATGTTGCCCATGCTGTCTGTCCCTCGTCTTGCCTTGTGTCCGTCCTCACCAGGTGACTAGCGGTATGTGGAGGAGGAGAAGAGGAGGAGGAGGAGGGGGCAGTAATGCTGGTGCAGTTGTGCTGTCTGTCTGTCTCAGGTAAGCCTGGGGACAGTCGGAGAGAAGGAGGGGGTTGGTGGACGTCAGAAAGAAGAGGGAGGGGGAGCTAACTACCCGAAGTCTAACTACCCAATCACAGAATGAGAAGGAGCTACTGTGGCTAGATCTTCTCCTCCAGAGAGGCCAGAATATGTAATGGTCGTATAACCTAAAGGCACCTTACATGCGTGCTCTGATTGGTGGCAGCCTAGACAAATGGGAGTGTCGGCAGCTGTTTGTCATCATGCAGAGTGTAAGTCATGATTGAGAAAGCGATGGACTAATAATGTATTTGTCCCTCTCTCTCGCCCTCTGTCTCCCTCTCCATCCCCCCTCTCTCGTCAGCCCTCTGTCTCCCTCTCCATCCCCCCTCTCTCGTCAGCCCTCTGTCTCCCCCTCCATCCCCCCTCTCTCGTCAGCCCTCTGTCTCCCCCTCCATCCCCCCTCTCTCGTCAGCCCTCTGTCTCCCCCTCCATCCCCCCTCTCTCGTCAGCCCTCTGTCTCCCCCTCCATCCCCCCTCTCTCGTCAGCCCTCTGTCCAGAGTGTTTGTCGGCTTGCGTCTTCCGCTTTCTCTCGTTGTTTATTGCCCCTCCCCTCATCCCTTTGCTCTTTGACTCCATGTGACCGTGGACTTATAGGATTAACCTTTTATCTCCTCCTTTCTCTCCTTCTCTCCGTCCTCCTCTCACTTTCTAACCTGTCTAGGCAAGGTTACGCATTCTGTCACCCTTTTCCATTGCCCTTAAAAGACAGGATTTGGACAGAGGGAATGAGAGAGGGGAGGATGGGGAAAAAAACAGATGGAATAGAAAGCGACAGAGCGGAGGAAGTAGGAGAAGGAGGGGCAGAGATTAAACTAAATGCAAACTGACAGAGGGATGAATAGACGAGGAGTGACAAGAGAAGAGATGAGAGGACCATGAGGAATGAAACAGTAAAACAGAAGAAGAGAGAGAAAGAGAGAGATGGTGGCATAGAGAGGGAGTTGAATTAAGCTGCAGTCCATAGCAATGCAGTAGCTAACTGGAGATATTAAAAACACACGGCTTGTGAATGAAAACAAGCAGGCAACTAAGGAATGTATCTTGCTATGTATATACACTCAAAAAATTAGGAGTTCAACAAGGGTTCTTCTAAGATCCTCATAGTTCTTCGAAGAACCTTAGAGTTCTTGGCACTGAAAATGAAAATGGCCCCCAAAATATTATTCCAAGAACCCCATAGGAGGTGGGGTTAATCGAGGAACCTTAGTTGGTGGGGGTTCTTGCAGGAACCTAACTGCCCAACTGAAACATTTCGATTTGAAAGGACAGCAGGTGCAGGCATTTAACTGAAAAATGTAAAGATCTCCTCAATTTAAGGTAGGGTTTGTCCCTTATATGATCTAAATTGATATTGTTTTATTTTGATACCATCTATCTTTTCATATTTGTGCCAATCTTTCTAAAAACAGAAAATGGACACAATTCAATGGATATCAATCAACAAAGAGGTAAGGTATGCTATAAGAATATGTTGAAGGCTAGCTGTATTGGATGCAGATGACTGAACTGCTCACTTGTGTGTCTGTGTCTGCAGGTATACAGACGAGAAGGCATACAAAGGTATGTCAATTGGTATTGGTATTGGTATGTTATGCAGATCACATTTACCATCCTCCTCCCTTACCTCTTCAATGAATATACCATAGGCCTCTACATCATGGACAAGGTATGTGTATGAAAACCATTATCAAAACAAAACAAAAAAATCATTCACATTCACCACAAAAACCAAGGTATGTATTCTGTCGTGTGCATGTTTTGTTAATCATCTGTATAAGTACTATTTTTTTGGATTCACAGACTTCACCCTCCCTACACCTCTGATGAATATAACAGGAAACCTGTTCGATCACCATGCACTGCTAAATCATTCTGGCTATGGATACGGAGAACATCAGCACATCAACATCAACAGGCCAGAGGATATATCCATTGGACTTGGGGCTCTGCTGGGAGTCTACCTCATATTTAGATTTTTTATTCTGCTTTGCCACTAACATCATAATAAACACTGAGAACTCTAATGTTTTGTTATTGTTAAAATAATAATAGGGGAGGGGGGTAGTTCAAAAATCAACCCCAAAAGGTTCTTCAAAAGGTTATTCGAGGATCCATTAAAAGGGGTTCTTTGAAGAACCCTTTTAAAGGGTTCTTTGAAGAACTTATGGGTTTCCCCCACAGTTTCAATTTGAAGATCCCCTAAAGGATACTCCAGGAATCATTTACTTTTAGAGCGTAGGGCTAGCTAGAGAAACAAGCTTCTCTTTTATAGTGCCATGTTGCCTTCTCTCTCTCTCTCTCTCTCTCTCTCTCTCTCTCTCTCTCTCTCTCTCTCTCTCTCTCTCTCTCTCTCTCTCTCTCTCTCTCTCTCTCTCTCTATTCCTCTCCCTCACCTCCCTCTGTGTCTTTTTTAATGCCTTCTCTTGTTCTGCTCTCTCCCTCCCTATCTCTCCTTGTGTCAGTCTCTCTCTTCCTCTCCTTCCCTCTATCCCCCTCTCGCTCTTCTCATGTCCTCCTCTCCCTCTCCCTCTCCCTCTCCCTCTCCCTCTCTCCCTCTCTCCCTCTCCCTCTCCCTCTCTCTCTCTCCCTCTCTCCCTCTTTCCCTCTCTCCCTCTCTCCCTGCCTCTCTCCCTCTCCCTCTCCCTCCCTCTCTCCCTCTCTCCCTCTCACCCTGCCTCTCTCGCTCTCCCTCTCCCTCTCTCCTTGTCTCTGGCTGGGGCAGTGTGTGTGTGAGTCAGAGAGTCAGAGAGTGGTGCAGTGAATACTAAAGAGTCTGCCTGACACCTCTAATACCTCACTGCTGCACTACACAGCAGAAACACTATACGCACCAAGCACACACACACACACACACACTCACACACTGCTTTGCATGTAAACACACACAAATATTAGGAGCCACAAACACACATACAGATGTAGGATCTTAATTTGAGCCAGTTTGCTATAGCATGAGTTCATACATCCCCTGTAGCTCAGTTGGTAGAGCATGGCGCTTGCAACGCCGGGGTTGTGGGTTCGTTTTCCACGGGGGTCCAGTATGAAAATGTATGCACTCACTAACTGTAAGTTGCTCTGGATAAGAGCGTCTGCTAAATGACTAAAATGTAATACATTTTTCATAAGGGAAATTACCAACTTCAGAAGCCTTTTTAAACCCCAAGTACACTACACGTTTAAAATGTCCTGCATTGTAGGAAAGTTCTCCTGCAACAGGGAGAACTGTATGATACATACAAACAGAATGCAACTCCAGTCAAACACACTTCAGAAAGTACCTCCATCTGGGACATGTTGCTGTGGGAAAGTACAGTGTGGGAAAATCCATTATCTACAACAGTTTAAGTTCCAGCCTAGGGACCCATAGATTGGAAATGGAATGTTGATCCCACCTTTGCAATGAGAGGACATATTGAGTCCCTAGGTCCGGTCTTAGTGTGTGTGAGACCAGAGCAGTCAATCTGGCACAATAACTATTATTGTCATGATGTCTCTGTGTGTGCCTGTCCCTCCCTAGGACGGCGGTAGCCCTGTCCCTGTGTGTCTCTGGGTGCTGTCCAAATGGCACCTTATTCGCTATGTAGTGCACTACTTTTGATCAAAACCCTATGGGCCCTGGTCAAAAAGAAGTGCACTATAAAGGGAATAGGGTACCATTTGGGATGCTGCCTCTGTCAGCAGAGGATGGGTATACAGTTTCCTCATTAGTACTGTTGCTATCAATAATTCAACTCCAGGTCTTGTTGGGCTCAATGGTCCGAACGCTAATGTGCTGTCGGGGCCCCACAGTCGCACTATGTGTGTGTGTGTGTGTGTGTGTGTGTGTGTGTGTGTGTGTGTGTGTGTGTGTGTGTGTGTGTGTGTGTGTGTGTGTGTGTGCTAGAGCAGGGCTTAATGGATGTCATGATGAGAGGGTGAAATAGGAGCATAGGGATCCTCTGTCACCTCACCAAGGGTGGGGGTTAGAGGTGGAGGGGAGAGGGGAGGGGAGAGGAGGGGAGTGAGGGGAGGGCAGTGTGGTGATGTGTATGGTCCACTGAAGCCTGCGTCTCTACCCTTCTGACCTAAGTGTGGACTTGTTCACTTCCATTCCGTTCACTGCTTTAAAGGTCCAATGCATCCGTTTTATCTCAATATCAAATCATTTCTGAGTAACAATTAAGTACCTTACTGTAATTGTTTTCAATTAAAATAGTCAAAAAAGAAGAAGAAAAATTGATTCTTAGCAAAAAGCAATTTCTCAAGCAAGAATGTAGCTAGGACGGTCTGGGAGTGGTCTGAATGAGGGACCTAATTGGAGGAGCCTAATTTGAGGGACATGTACCCTGATAACTAGCTGTTATTGGCAGAGAAGAGGGCAAACTCTCTTTGTTATTGGTCTATTAACTTATACCGCCTGATGATGTCGCCAGGCAGTCCGAAAACCCCACCCTTCCAAACAAGCTGATATTTCTGCCGGTCTTTTCAAACAACTCTTACACTAATTATTATCTATTTTTTTCTCACAATTTCACAGTATTATTCCAACCTCATAATGTGGAAATATATATAAAACACGGGAAATTCACGTTTTTGACTGCACTGCCCCTTTAAAAGGAAAGGAGCGGTGTAATAAATATGGTGTAAACACCCTTCAGCCCACCAGGTGTGTGCACACTTTAGGAGAATTGGGACGTGACCTAAGAATGGACAGACTGCAATAACAACCAGGTGTGTGAAAAGAGGATGAGGGGAGGTGAGGGGAAATGGGAAGAGGAGAGGAAACAAGTGTCATTAACACACACAAAAAAAAGATACATCAGTCTGATTGGATAGGTTTTCGGTCTGAATGGCATTGACCCCCAACACCTCTGGATCTAGGATTTTCACCCAGCAGACAGAAGCTATATTGAAAACATAGTTCAACAGAATATTAATTTTTTACTCTACTAAACAGATCCAAACGATAGAAAAGCCTAAAAAAAGTACTCAAACAAACAGTCTTACAGGGTTAATCTCAACTACCAATATGTTGATGTATAGTCTTCAAGGTCAGTAAAGTGAAGCCTTTCCTCCACTCCCAGCACTGTTATCATCTATAATACCCTGCTGCCCTCCCAGTGACTGCCCTCCTCAGCTCTCCACTGTAGCTAACACTGCCCTCCACAGCTCTCCTCTGTAGCTAACACTGCCCTCCACAGCTCTCCTCTGTAGCTAACACTGCCCTCCACAGCTCTCCTCTGTAGCTAACACTGCCCTCCACAGCTCTCCTCTGTAGCTAACACTGCCCTCCACAGCTCTCCTCTGTAGCTAACACTGCCCTCCACAGCTCTCCTCTGTAGCTAACACTGCCCTCCACAGCTCTCCTCTGTAGCTAACACTGCCCTCCACAGCTCTCCTCTGTAGCTAACACTGCCCTCCACAGCTCTCCTCTGTAGCTAACACTGCCCTCCACAGCTCTCCTCTGTAGCTAACACTGCCCTCCACAGCTCTCCTCTGTAGCTAACACTGCCCTCCACAGCTCTCCTCTGTAGCTAACACTGCCCTCCACAGCTCTCCTCTGTAGCTAACACTGCCCTCCACAGCTCTCCTCTGTAGCTAACACTGCCCTCCACAGCTCTCCTCTGTAGCTAACACTGCCCTCCACAGCTCTCCTCTGTAGCTAACACTGCCCTCCACAGCTCTCCTCTGTAGCTAACACTGCCCTCCACAGCTCTCCTCTGTAGCTAACACTGCCCTCCACAGCTCTCCTCTGTAGCTAACACTGCCCTCCACAGCTCTCCTCTGTAGCTAACACTGCCCTCCACAGCTCTCCTCTGTAGCTAACACTGCCCTCCACAGCTCTCCTCTGTAGCTAACACTGCCCTCCACAGCTCTCCTCTGTAGCTAACACTGCCCTCCACAGCTCTCCTCTGTAGCTAATACTGCCATCCACACCCGTCGCTATGGGCGGGCCATAGGGGGCCGGGCTCGCCCCCAAAAATGCTTGTGCCCCCCACTTGAGGGAATTTATTATTAAAGATACGTACTGTAGGCTAATAATAATTGTGCCCTGCCCTCCCATGCATTTCATATGCCCCCCTTAAGACTGAGGTCTGGCGACGGGTCTGCTGCCATCCACAGCTCTCCACTGTAGCTAACACTGCCCTCAACAGCTCTCCAATGTAGCTTTTGGGAGTTACATTAGTGTGACAGACCTGGGTCCAAAAGTATTATTATTCTTTCAAATACTGGAACCAATGGAATAGTCCCAAAAGTGCAACCCCCGCCCATCTGGCAGTCTAGGCAGGCTCAATCAGATGCTCACACAGACTATTTGAAAGAAAATCAATCCTATTTGGATCCAGGTCCTCTTGTGTGATTGTCAGATATGGACAGCTCAGTAATCTGAGGCTGATGCCCTGAGAGTGAGAAAGTCATGTGGTGTTCGGTGAGCCTAATCCACCAACATCTCTGTCAGGGATGGACACTCATCTTTCCACAGGAGGGTTAGAGTTAGCCACCTGCAGAGTGTCTCTGTGTCACCCTGCCACCCTGTGAGACGTCATCACATCACAGGAGAAGACCTTTGGATGTCAGTGTCACAAACATGGCTGACCTGATCCCCCCAGGCAGAGAGAGACGGACCTAGCAACTGCGAGCTAAAGTAGTCCCAAGCCCCAAGTTTAGAAACAAGTAGTCTTGGGGTTCAACTAAGCAGAGTAATGAAAGTGATAACTTTATTAAGATGCTGTCTACAGTACATTGTCTGCCCAATGTCGGCCTGCCAGGCTGCCACTGCCAGTCTACCTGACTGTGACGAGGCTCTACTGCTCCCTAGTGGTAGGACCCTGTCAATACAGTATCAACTATTTTTAACAGAACACACAGGCATGTTCAGTAGGAAAATGTTGTGGAACATTGCAAATGCCATGAATAGAGCTGGTATGATCCCTTATTCTACATTTTATTCAACAACATTGTGCCCTGCTGAACGTAGACCGGGCACCAGAGAAGGTGCCATATCATACCACTCTCGCTGCCTGCTCCTCCTGGACAGCAGTTTAGACAGGGGCCAGACTGAAAAGGATCACATGCAAACTGAGACATCCATTTTCCCAGAACTTCCTTCTGATGCCCACTCACAGGACCGGACAGGACAGGACAGGACAGGACAGGACAGGGGTAAATAAGGGAACAAACAGAAGTTTCTATAGATGGGTGGAGGTTAGGGCAGCAGGTAGCCTAGTGGTTAAGAGCGTTGGGCCAGTAACCGCTGGTTAGAATCCCCAAACCGACTAGATAAAAAATCTGTCGATGTGCCCTTGAGAAAGGCACTTAACCCTAATTGCTCCTGTAAGTCGGCTAAATGACTCAAATGTAAGTGAGGTGACATTATGTACCAGACCTTAACTCAGAGAAAGCTCTCATCAGCCCAAAACAGTTCAATAGAATTTCCCAAAAAAATAACTCCCCAGCTGATACAAATACTACAGGGAGACAATGTGTTATCTGAAAATGACGAGACCAGAGTTTGGGACTTTCCTCCATGATGTAGGAACCACTCAAGGCAGAAGAAAAGGACAAGGTTTGAGTGCAGAGAGTCACATTTCATATTGACTGGATCATAATGGCTGAAAAGTCTCCTTTGGGGGACTTGGGGCCTGATTCAGAGTTGAGATAAATATGCACGGGTTTCACGCAAAACATTGGTTGATATAAATGGGGGACTTTTGCGAAAATGTCAGGATACGCCGTTTGTGAAATATGTGTCATACTGTAGATTCACCAAACCTCAAAAGACGGTTTGACCTCTAAGATATTCACCCCCTAGGTGCCACAACCTCTGTTCCACAATCTTCTCCAGAGGCACTGTAAATCTTGAAAATTTAGGAGACAGATGGACACTGTCAGTTTCACTTCGCCCCTCAAATATTGTGTCAATACAGCTGAACCAATCCCTTTCACCAATCCCTTTCACCCAGAACATAAATTGTAGTGGTATTTCAGCACCAACCAGTGAACTCTGAGGGCCTAGGCTAGGCAGTCTGCATCTTTCCAAGCACTGTACTTCACCTTTTCAGACACACGCATATACACACACAGACACACACATCCCACACCCTGGCGCTGTGGTGGTGAGTTTAGAGACTGCTCAGAAATGTCAAATGTGACGGGGCTAAGCAGCAGGCCTTCATCAGCACGGTGGTATTTCCACTGGTAATGTGGGAGCCTAGGAACACAACACAACCACAACACAACTGCAGTACTGTACAGGCTCAATAACCACAATACAACCACCCCACTGGGCACACACTGGTTGAATCAACGTTGTTTCAATGTAATTTGTCAACTTATTGTGACATGGAATCAACAAGGAAAATACATTGGATTTGAAAGATTTCAAATGGATTTGAAAGATTTCAAATGGATTTGAAAGATGTCATCAACCAGTACTGTTTTCATCTAATTTCAACCAGCGTTGTAAACATTGAAATTAGGGTCAAACTTAAACTTAAATACATTGACTTAACCTGACTAACAGGTTGTAAAATCAATCTTATTTCAACATAATCATCAGAACTATGTACAGTATAAAGGTACGTTGAAATTACTTTTAAATTCCACATTGAAAAGGAATTAGGATGAAAACGATTTTTGACGTTTCTACGGGGAATTTTCAATGCAATTACAACGTATGCAAAGTTCTGATGATTATGTTGAAATTAGATTGATGTAAAAACCTGTTAGTCAATGTATTTAAGTTAAAGTTTTTACCATCATTTCAATATTTACAATGCGATGAAAACAGTACTGATTGTAGGGTTGTAAAATTCTGGGAACTTTCAATAAATTCCAAGGTTGGACAACTCGAAGTGTTTCAGGACATGCTGGGACGGGGTGTAGTGGTTTATATAGACGACATTTTGGTCTATTCTGCTTACTGAGCTCAGCATGTCTCGTTAGTCAGGTCTGTGCTGGAAGATTGTTGGAGCATAATCTCCCCAACTCCATGAAAGCAGTCCAGCTATTCCTCGGGTTCGCCAACTATTTCCGGAGGTTCATCCGGTGTTTCAGCACGGTGGTCGCGCCTCTTACCTCCCTGCTGAGAGGAGGTCCCCAGCGGCTTTGTTGGATGGCGGAGGCGGAGAGGGCCAGGCTCGAAGAACGTGAAGGCGGACGCCCTGTCTCGCCTCTATGATGCAGGGGAGAGGCAGGGAGAGGAGACCCCCATTGTCCCTCCATTCCATATCATTGCGCCAGTGGTGTGGGATGTGGATGGCGACATACGGCAGGCCCTGCGTACAGATCCCACACCTGTACAGTACCCGGAGAACCGTGCTTATGTGCCCACGGGTGTGCGGGACTGCCTCCTTTCCTGGCGCACACGGCGCCTGTGTCGGGTCATCCTGGGTTAGGCCGTACCAACGCCTGCCAGACTGAGAAGTACTGGTGGCCCACCTTGGCTAGGGACGTCCGGGTTTACATCTCTTCCTGCTCCATCTGTGCCCAGTCTAAGACACCCCCCTTATGGAAAGCTCCTACCCCTGCCGGTTCCACAACGACCCTGGTCTCACCTCTCGGTGGACTTTGTCACTGACCTTCCCCCCTCCCAGGTGAACACCACCGTTCTCGTCGTTGTGGACCGGTTTTCCAAAGCTTGTCGCCTCTTTCCTCTGCCTGGGCTCCCGTCGGCCATGCAAACCGCGGAGGCTCTTTTTACACACGTCTTCCGGCACTACGGGATCCCGGAGGACATTGTGTTGGACCGTGGTCGTCAGTTCACCTCACGCGTATGGAAAGCGTTCATGGAAAGCCTGTCATGGATCCCCCCGGTACCGCTGCTCATTCTGTTCACCAGCTCCAAAGGTCTAAATCACCGGCCTTCTATGCGTCACTAACCTGGTTCATTACCACCAACCCCAGACTGTCTTGTCTCATTACGCACACCTGGTTCCCATTCCCCCTGATTAGTATGTGTATATATGTGCCCTCTGTTCCCCATTGTCCTTGTCGATTATTGTCCCATGTCCGTTGGTCTCGTGAGTACCGTGTATTGTGCTCTTGTTATTACGGGTCTCGTCCCGTGTATTGTGTAGAGGTTACACCTCGCTCTTTTGTTTGGGTGAAATCCCTTTGTTAAATATATACGTGTTTGTTTTGGGCTTCGTCCCCGTCGTTTTCCATGACATACCTTGTGTTGGGTGGAGTAAATAAAACCCCTAATACGTATTCCTGCGCCTGTCTTCCCATCATTATACAATGTGGCAGTTTTGGGGTTTTAAATTAGTTTCAGTACATTTTCAGACCTGATTTGCTACGTTTTATTTAGTTTTAGTTGCATTAAAATGTTTATATTTCGTTTTTATATTATTTAATTTCAGTTTTACTGTTAATGACAGAAAGCATGCATGGGTGGCATGGGCACTGTGGGCAGTACTACATAAGGTGATGATGGGTCAGGTCATAGGATAGGTTATGTTTAAATTATTTAGTCAATCTCAATTTAAAAGGAATAGCGCAAAAAAAAATATTGTGGAAGGAAACTTTCTCTCGCCTATGTTTACACCAATCCAATGCTTTTTAACTTTAGTAGTGTATGTAAGAAGAGTCAAGCTACCTATCCGATTTTTTCCCTGTTAGTTAGTGATAGCTAGTGATAGTCATCAATACTGACAAGATACTGGACTGACTGCTAATAATGGGAATAAATGTCCGCAAAGGTGGAAGGCGGGGGGGAGGAGGGGATCAGGCGGGGACATTGTAGCGAATGAGAGGGCAGATACGCGTGTGAACAACAGGCACAACTCCGATATAAAACAGTTTTTCTCAAAGTTGCCGGAATGCCACGTGTGTCCACTTAAATCAGTACATTTGTAACAACCTAAACATTACAAAACTTCTATTCGATCAAATAAGCCTCACGTAGCTAATTATCAATTCAATTTTATGTTGACCACATGCTTTAATTGACCTCCATACAAAAAATCTGCACTTCCTCTGCTTCTCGCAATATTTTTCTGTGGACAGATATTGAGGCAAGTCAAGCCTCTCGCTTCTCCTCTTCCTCTCTGTAGCAATTCCCAAGCTAAAAAAATCTGACTACATTTACCCACCAGCTTCAGATGTTTGAAAAACCCATATAAAATCCCATTCGTTTTTTGCCCAATTCATGATGGTTTTTATTTTAGTTCGTTTTGGAGTCAAAGATAGTTATAGAATAGTTTCAGCATATTTTTTTGTTTTTCAAATGGGTTTGTAAAATAATTTTTTTAAGTTTACTAAATTGTTTTTTTATAATTAGTTTTAGTTTTAGTTTCAGTTTTAGTTTACTATAATAACCTTGCTGTACTGTACAAAATACCGGACTGAGGAACCACAACTAGAGCTACCCGACAATCAGATTCTCTATACCAGTGCTTCTTAAACCTCTCCTTGGGGACCCTCAAACATGTCACAATGTTGTTGTAGCCCTGAACTATCTCACCTGATTCACCTAATCAAGGACTTGATGATTAGTTGACAAGGTGAATCAGGTGTGGTAGCTCTGGAATAGATCAAATACATGGAACGGCTGGGGCTACACGAGGAGAGGTTGGAGAACCACTGCTCTATATACCAACAGAGGACATTTCATAATGCCATTTCCTGGTTTGTAGAGGTTTGCATACCGGAGATTACATCAATGATTGATTTTGTATTGGTGGTTAGGATGGTGGGTGTTAGCGTGAAGGAAAGGACCTTTGTAGCCCTCTGAGTTCCCATTGAAACAGACAGAGCCTGGGAGTTTGAGCTTTTGATTTCAGTTTGGATTTCTGAGGAGTGATCCCACTAAATATAGACTATTGATCATTGAGGAATGCAGTATATACAGCAAAGCACACTGTGGACAGACACACACACATACACACACACACACACATACACATACACACACATACACACACACACACATACACACACACACAGAGGACACTGTGGACAGGACGTGCCATGGGGCCAGCCCTATGTACGCACATAGCAACAATCATTAAAATAGCTTACATACTTCTTTGAATGGTATTAATGAATCTATTTTTAACGTCAGCTGAGGTGGCGTTCTAGATGCGCGCGCGTGTTTGTGTGTGTGTGTGTGAACTGTGCCCAGTGGATACACCCTGGTCCGTAGAGGCAGAGAATGTTGATGTTGACCGTTATTCTCTCACACATCCCTGTTGTTTTCACACTAGACCTTGAAGACAGAACTTCTCTCTCTCTGCCTCATCTCTCTCTCTCTCTCACACACACACACACACACACAGGTCCCATCTACCTGGCTCATCAGCCTCAACCACCATATTCCTACATGAACTACCTAACCACTAACCCAACCCGACACAGCCTAAACAGTATGTCTGAATACTGCCAAATGCCTGAAACAAAAACACACAAACCTCGGAGGAAGAAGACAATTGCTTCTGAATTGCCATTGTGAAATGTTGTGTACATTTTAAAATAAATGTAATTTTCTCTAATACCTTTTTTCATAGTTCCATAGTTCCTCAAGGAGTGACGTTTAACTGTGGTCACGTGGGTCGTACTGGGGTACGGATGTAAAAATCCCACAAATCTGCCGTTGGCACACTTTTAAATTAGCCCCAAGGTTGCTTTGTTAAAAATCTTGTTCATTCTCAAACTAAATACCATGACTGCTTTCTCATTAGCTGGGAGTTTTGTTTGAAATGTCCGATACAACATACTTTGGTGATATCCTTATGAACCTACTGCATACCACTTAAAATATACATTTTAATGTGCAGAGTGTGCTATAACACTCATTAAGACAGGCTGGTAGAATAGCTAGCATAACTAGCAATCGCTAGCATTCACTGGTTGAAGTTGAACTAACATTTGAGTGTAATGGTGTTGACTGGTGACTATCACATGAATATATATAATTCTCGACATTTGGACAGGAGCTATAATCTAGTTATAATACAAAAAAAGGTAAACTGTGTATCGTTAGTGCTTGAATTCAGGCTTGGCTGAACTGCTTTCAATGGGGAAAGATTGCTTCCGTACCCCGCTTCTGTGATTTTCGTTGAAGACTTCACTTGGAGCTATAGAACTCTTTGGATTCTATTTCAAAACCTGGTAGGGACATTCTGGGGATTAGATGAGCAAGGCCAGGCGGCCAATAGGAGGAGGTCTTCTTAGGGGTCAAACGTGAGACAGGGCTCTGCAGTGACATGTTGTCACCGACTCTGTCACATGGTTAACATCACAGGCCACATGTTTTTTTACATACAGTCGCCAGTGAAAGTCTACACACCCATACACAGCCTTAACGTTTTGCTGCATTCAAATTAAATCTAAAAATAAATAAAAATTATACAACATTTTCAGAAAACATGTTTTCACTTTGTCATTATGGGGTATTGTGTGTAGATGGGGGGGGGTATATTTAATCAATGTTGAAATCAGGCTGTAACAAAACAAAGTCAACAGTACACACACGCATGCAAGGACGTGCACACAAACGCATACACACACATACACGCACACTAAAATCAGTCCAGTCTAAATCTCTGGTGTTACATTCAAGGCAGAGGTGGAGTGGTTAACAGGTGTAGCTGTCATTACTGTTGTCAGCTATCCATTAACAGGATATGTACGTATATATATTTGGTTGACAGATCCAGACTCTAAAGGGATACACCATGTATGTATATATTTGGGCAATGAGAACATCTCTGAAGATTGCTGACAGGTATTGGTAGGGACATTTAAAAGGCTACTAGTTCAATATGTGTTTGGAAATCTCAAGGAACTTCTTCTAATGAAATTAGAAGTCAAAACAAAACAGCCATCTAATATGACACTGTTGTCACTTAGAACTATAATTGAAGTTTATCACAAAGTCAGACAGTTTCACATAATCGTACTATTACACTGTACTGTATTTAGGTTCTAAATAAGGGGTTATATTTACAATTTATTGTATCCACAATACAAAGACCCAGACCATTTTCTCACAAGATATCTCTTCTGTGCAGGGTTTCACCCGGCAACAACTACTCAAGACCACCATAACAATTCAGTAGGCTATTGTCACACCACAACTAGAGCCAAACAGATAAAGCAGAAAAAGCCATACCTGAAGCCCACATTGCCAGCTCTCTCTCTCTCTCTTTCTCTCTTCCTCACTCTTTTTCTCTTTCCCTGAGTCTCCCCTCTGTTCTTGGTTAGCGACACCAACCCTCGGTTCAGTCCCAGTCCAACCGCACAGCACCTCCACCGGAACACAACTATTTCCTGTGTGAAATCCCTCCTGGCTTGAAACTATTCAGGGGTTTAAGACACAGTACACCGCTGATCACTGGATGGACGGGATGACAAAAAGAGGACGCAAGGAGAAAAAAGATCCAGACATTTCAAAGATTCTGGTCAATTCCGAGAGTCAAAGCAGGAACGTATGCAAACACATATCTCACACTATGGACATTAGCAATGTGGAACATGTGGAAAAGAGACCACAAACACATTTTGTCTTTCACCCCCACCTTCTCTCCCTCCCTCCCTCCCTCCCTCCCTTCCTCTCTTTCCCTCCCTCCCACCCTTTCGCTCTCTCTCCCTCCCTCTCTCTCTCTTTCGCCCTCGGTGAGAAAACAAAACAAGTGCAGGAGATTCCAGCAGCTAATCCCACCAGAACCTTCATATGTGAGGACAACAGTGTCGAGAGAGGGAGAGAGAGAAGAGACAGAGAGGGAGGATGAGAGGGGCTGGAAGGGAGGGAGATTATGAATAATCTGTGGATCGACGGAGTGGCCGACAAGTCACCCAGAAGGAGCAGCCATTAGGAAAGGACTAGGATAGCCTGAATCCAGATCTGTTTGTGCTGTCTTGTCAACTACTATGTTTGTCACAGCCATTAAAGTTGGCAAGACAATACAAACATATCTGGAATCAGGCTAGGGCCATGGCCAGGGAACAAAGCTGAGAATGAAGCTCTGAGGCTCTGTAATAAAAGGGACCAGTGTGTTGTACTGTACAGTAGGAAAAGTCATGTCACAGACAAGTTGGCATTGACCCAACCGGCAGACAGACAACGAATATGGAACATCTATCTAACCCAGAAAGCTCAATGCCTGAAATGTACATAAAATACAAGGCATGGATAACAATCCCATACCAAACTAATGTTATTGAAGATTGATAAAGCACAACAACAAAAACAGCAATAAGAACTTTGTAGTACATTCAGTATCAGCAATGCTACTATACATTCATGTGCGGAGTACGCACAGCCATGAACAAATGTGTCACCATTCATGTACAATCATACACTCTTCCAAAATAGTCATCCACAACCCTCCTGTGACTGCTTGCTCAGTGATTCACAGAGCCATATACATCCCCATCAGCTGCATCACACATTATCATTATTTAAGTGGTGCATATTCACACCAGTCCTCTACCCAAGGACTCAGGCTGTCTCCCTACAGCAGAAGGGCAGAGGGGGATGCAATTTGAAGCAGTAAGCACATTTCACAAGCTGAGGGTAAGGGGATAGGGTTAGAGTAGAGGCACAGGGCGACGACTGTCCCTACCTCTCAGTAATAAACAGGCTTGTAAAGTTCACACCACAAACAGTTAAAGCTGAGTGCCATTTCTCTGACATCTAATCCTAACCCTATATCGTTATGTTTTATCTGTACTGACTAGGAGGCCAAGGCAACCTATATTTTGTGACTTTTCTCTTGAGCTCTTGTTTCGAATGTTGATTCTGACTTAAGTATATTCCATAATACTGCAATAGTGTGAATGTCTGAAAAGTCAGGTTTTCGCTATTGTGATCATGTGAAAGTCATAAATAGGACTTGAATCTATTCGTCACCAACCACTCAACGTTATGTGGTTATGTATCACGTTTCAGGAGAAGACCCAGATGCAGACAGTGTCGAAGTAACAAAAGTTTATTACAAAAACAGGGGGCAGGCACACGACAGGTCAAGGGCAGGCAGAGGTCAGTAATCCAGATCAGAGTCCTAAAGGTACAGAACGGCAGGCAGTCTCAGGGTCAGGGCAGGCAGAGGTCAATAATCCAGGGTGGTGTGACAAGGTACAGAACGGCAGGCAGTCTCAGGGTCAGGGCAGGCAGAGGTCAATAATCCAGGGTGGTGTGACAAGGTACAGAACGGCAGGCAGTCTCAGGGTCAGGGCAGGCAGAGGTCAATAATCCAGGGTGGTGTGACAAGGTACAGAACGGCAGGCAGGCTCAGGGTCAGGGCAGGCAGAATGGTCAAAACCGGGAAAACTAGAAAACAGGAACTTGAGAAAGACAGGAGCAAGGGGAAAACCGCTGGTAGGCTTGACGAAACAAAACGAACTGGCAACAGACAAACAGAGAACACAGGTATAAATACACTGGGGATAATGGGGAAGATGGGCGACATCTGGAGGGGGGTGGAGACAATCACAAAGACAGGTGAAACAGATCAGGGTGTGACAGTTATGTGCGTTTCAGGGTTGGGGTCAATTCTGAACATTTGAATTGAATTTGAATTGGACACACACCACATGAAGCAGAATTTGAATTTAATTTGAATTGAAGGAAGTAGAATTTAATTCAAAGCAATTCAAACAAATTCAACTGAGACATAAAACATGAAAGTCTCATTCATTTGACAAATATTTTATCTAAAGGAAATGCCACTTTTTAATGCAAAGAATACACATACCATTTTAAATATTAGTTTGATTTGAACTCAAAGATGCCAAACAGCATTTTTCTTAGTCATGAGATGTTAGATTGTTCCCTTCCATTCTGCCGTGTTTGATGAATTGATCTAATGCATTGTAGGACATTTATTTTTATTATATTTAAATTATGAATTATTTCATTTATAAATGATTACAAATTATTTAATTATTCTGAATGATTATATAAAAAATAAAAATAAACATGATCTTAGAATATTTCCAGACTCAAACATCCTGACCAAACAGGGTTTATTAAGGGTCGTCAGACAGCCAATAACATGCGCTGTGACGAGTACTGAGGATACGAAGAGGTAGGACGCAGACGCAGGAATCAACAATGTAAAGGTTTACTTAACACTGAGCAAGAGAACAACAAAGAGCGAGTACACGACATGACACTAACAATCACACACAACACAACACTGAACAGTCCAGGGCTATATAGGGGTGGTGATGAGATGATGAGGTGCAGCTGCGCTGGAGGTGATTAGGGTGCGTTGGGTTTCCATTCCGGTGTTGCCGAGGTGGTGCGCTCAGACCGGTGGCTCAGTAGACCGGCGAATCAGAGCAACGGAGGGGAGCAACGGAAGGAGACATGACAATTACAATATTTATTATTTTCTGGATTGATTCCTAAAAAATTTGCATTCCTGTTTTGTTCATCTGCCTTGTCTTATTATTAAACTCTCTTTCTGCAACTGCTTCCTGACTCACTGCGTATACGTCACAGAATACTGCCTCAGTAATTATGGAAGCAGCAGAAAAAAAAGTCCTCTCTCAGACAGTTGGTGAACAGGGATACCGACTCCGCCAACACCCGCCAAACCCTTTCTGGTTTTCATGTCATTGGCTGGCTGTCCCTCAGGTGTTGTCTCTAAAGCTCTAGTGGACTCCGGTGCTGCAGGGAATTTAATCAAAACAGGCCCTCGCCTCTTCCCTGAACATAACCTCGTACCCGCTCTCTTCTCCTTTTCCAGTCCAAGCCCTGGATAATCGACCATTGGGATCACAGCACCACTCACCCTCACCGTGGGATCCAAGCACCAGGAAAGCCTTCCCTTCCTCATCATCACTGCACCCGTACACACAGTCATCCTCAGCCTCCAATGGCTCCAACGTCATAACCCCATCATCTCCTGGTCGAGGATGAAAATCACTGCCTGGGCACCTGGATGCCGAAAGACCTGCTTTCCCGTACCCTGTGGTTCCACGTCGGTTGAGAGTCCTGTAAGTGCCCTCCAGCCTATCAATCTGTCCTCCCGTAACATTGGCCCCGTGTTTTGGGACATAGATGTGGACATCTGCCAGGCTCTGGAGATAGAACACCCTCCTGCTACCTGCCCTCCTGAACGCATCTACGTCCCCACGGGGGTGAGAGATCGGCTGTTAACCCGCGCACACACATCTCTCGCCACCGGACACCCAGGTATCACCTGCACCATTCAATCCATCTCCGATAAGTACTGGTGGCCCACCTAGGCGCAGGACGTCGCCCGCTATGTCAACTCCTGTTCAGTATGTGCCCAAACCAAATCTCCCCCACATGCTCGAGCAGGGAACTTCCTTCCCCTTCCCGTGCCTCAGCGGTCTTGGTCCCATCTGTCCATTGATTTCATCACTGATCTCCCTCCGTCTGATGGTTTCACCACTATTATTGTTGTTGTGGACAGATTCTCTAAATCCTGCCATTTTATTCCTCTCTCTGGTCTCCTGTTCCAGCAGGTCTTCCGGCACTATGGCCTTCCGGAAGACATCGTCTCCGACCGTGGCCCCCAATTCACACCGCGTGTATGAAGAGCCTTCATGGAGAATCTGGGGGCCACAGCCAGCCTCACATCCAGGTACCGGCCTCAGTCCAACGGGCAGGTGGAGAGGACCAACCAGGAGCTGGGGAGGTTCCTTTGGAGTCACTGCCAGGAGCAGCAGCGGGAGTGGGCCCGGTTCCTTCCCTGGGCGGAGTACGCCCAGAACTCACATTTTCACTCCTCAACCAGGCTGTCGCCCTTCCAGTGAGTCCTGGGATATCATCCAGCCCTGGCCCTGTGGACCCCAAGCCAGACCAAAGCCCCTGCGGTGGACGAGGGGTTCCTGCACGCAAAGGAAGTTTGGAACACTGCCCATGTGAGGCTCCAGTACGCCGTCCATCACCAGAAGGAGCAGGCAGACCGCCACCGCTGTGAGGCTCCTGTGTTCCATCCTGGTGATTGTGTCTAGCTCTCCACCAGGAACCTCCCGCTCCGCCTGCCCTACTGGAAGCTGAGCCCCCGCCTACTCCCGCTCCACCTCTCCAGCGTTCAACGTCACTGGTTTACTAACCACCAGTCCTGGCAACCATCATTACGCACACCTGCTCTCCATCATTACGCACAACTGGACTTCATCATCACCTTGATTACCTTCCCTTTGTTTAGCAATCAGTAGCCAAAATAAAAAAGTTCTGGGCGTACTCCGCCCAGGGAAGGAACCGGGCCCACTCCCGCTGCTGCTCCTGGCAGTGACTCAAAAGGAACCTCCCCAGTCATCAGACAGTGTTGGTTTATTTTCACATTCAGTATGCTACTCCTGTTTTGTTCATCTGCCTTGTCTTGTTCATCTGCCTTGTCTTATTATTAAACTTTCTTTCTGCACCTGCTTCCTGACTCACTGTGTATATGTCACATTAACAAGTGACATCAATAAGGGATCATAGCTTTCACCTGGATTCACCTGGTCAGTCTATGTCGTGGAAAGAGCAGGTATCCTTAATATTTTGTACACTCAGTGTATACATTACAATAAGATCAAACACACCTGGGATTGAATTGCCATGATGTACTCATAGAGATCCTGTTAAATTACTAGAGGGGCAATGTCATAAACACTCAAAGTTCCAGAATGGTATGAAAATGGCAGCCATTGTGGTAAGGGAGAAATCGTAACATTAAGACTATAACTACTCTTCCCTGAAGGAGGGAAATGAGGTACAAAATACTTTGGGGAGTCGCACTCTTGCGACTTCAGTTGAAGTATCTACAATTAAGCCTGACAAGGCCAATGAAATCTGTGCCTCAATGGAAGGCCGCCTTCCACAGGTGATAAGGGTTGGCTCGGATTCATTCCTTCAATTTAATACCGCTCTTCACCGAGCCCAGGAACGGGCAGAGTGGGGCCAAACAGGTGTTGAACCTTGTTTCCCTCCTTCAGGGAACAGTTGTTAAAGTCATAAAGTTACATTGTCTTTCAGTCAGTCAACTTCGGAACAACATACTATGGGGAAATATAATCATTCCCCAAGCCAACCACAACGGATTCTAAATGAAACAGCCCATGGGAGACGACCAAATATCTCCTATAGTCAACCCTTTAAACAACGCCCAAGACACTGCCAGACCCCTGGTCTCTCTGCACCAGTGTTCATATCCCCCGAATCGAGTTGCCTTCGTACAGCGCACCCCACCCTCGGGGGGATGCGTCTGTCGTGATCAGCTTAATTGCCTATAGAGCCCATAACCATTATCACTAGACACCTCATAGGGACTAGTGAGCTACAGGTAGGAATCAGCAATGAATCCCAGTAATGAGCCACCTATGAGGGAGAGGCACCCCCTTTTTGGACAGTGACCCAACTTGTCACACTCACCCTGGGGAGATTGATATACCCATTTACCCATTGAACCCTGTGAACATTGTGGAACGCGGGGTAACAGAGGGGGCAACATTAAACATTAACAAGCTTTCAACATACAGTGCCTTAGGAAAGTATTCAGACCCCTTCACTTTATCCACATTTTGTTACGTTACAGCCTTATTCTAAAATGGATTAAATAAATAAAAATCCTCATCAATCTACACACAATACCCCATAATGACAAAGTGAAAACAGGTTTTTAGAAATTTTAGCAAATGTATTTTTAAAAAAGAACAGAAATACCTTTACATAAGTATTCAGACCCTTTGCTATGAGACTCGAAATTGAGCTCAGATGCATCCTATTTCCATTGATCATCCTTGAGATGTTTCTACAACTTGATTGGTCCACCTGTGGTAAATTCAATTGATTGGACATGATTTGGAAAGGCACATAACTGTCTATATAAGGTCCCACAGTTGACAGTGCATGTCAGAGCAAAAACCAAGCCATGAGATGAAAGGAATTGTCCGTAGAGCTCCGAGACAGGATTGTGTCGAGGCACAGACTGTATAACCTGCATAAAGCCTGGACCCTTTACGGGCACAGGGGGCTCTGGAAATGGCTGGCGTAGTATCCCGTTTCCCAAACGTTGGGGCACTGTTGTTACAGTAATGTTTTTGCAGAGGGGCGCACTGCTCACTCAGACCCGTGCCAAGGCCCCACGCTCCGGGGGTCACCCCAGCCAAGTGCTCGGGGGGCTGCTTCTTCATCGGAGGTGGACGCAAACCCAGTTTCCTTCACTCCCTCCAACTCCAGGAACTGAAAATAGGAATGGGGTTGCCATAAGGCCGGGGGAAAGCTAATAAGTTTTACTTGCCGGAAGTTAAGCATGCTAGGCAACGTTAGCATAAGCTAGGCTAGCTAGCCACTTTGACCGCAGCATGGTGCATTTAGAATAACCAAGCGACTTAAAGCTATGTATACTAAACAAGAGCGCTACCCCAGCAACTCCACCGTGTGGAGGCAGGAATAGCTAGTAATAGCTAGCTCACCTGCGAGTTAGCCAACCTAGCTAGCACACTATGCAGCACTAGTTTAGCTAGCCCGGTCTCGAAAGTCCACGTTGGACCGGATCACTTCATCATCAAGTCTGGGAAGAGAAGCAAGCGGTGCTTGACAGAGGCAGACAAAGGCGGCGGGCGTACCCACCGAACCTGGCTGCCCTTTCTCTTCGAGTAGCCTTCCGTAACCTGCGACAGAGCATACAGGAGCCGGGTGGGGGCGCAGGCAGCTACCGCATACCCCACGCCCAGGGAGACAAGAAATTTGCTCCGACCACCCAATCTGTCTCTGCTTCCTGCACCTCGGTCCAAGCCGAAGTGTACCGGCATCCGGGAAAGGAAAGACACCATCGGTAATTCCAAGCTTCCTCAAAAATGCTACACGTCCTTCCAGGGATTCTGTATGCAGTACGTGGCAATGCGCACACGGACTGGTTCGAGCGAGGCCCACCTGAGCGTGCTTCAATCCGAGACAAACTACACATAGATCGTGAGTATCTTTCAGATAAATGCTATGACCGCACGACTGGAGGCATGATCTCGACCCCGAACTCAGCTTAGCCATCATCGTCTTGGTCATTTTGTTAGCCATCTTACTCATTGCACCAGCAAATTGAAGAATAACAAATTGTTTGTGATTAGAAAACTTATGAGAACAAGTACAACCTTTAGCACGCAATGTCCAGGGGGTGAGCACACTCTACCAATATGGGAAAGTTTAGTTGGCGCAACATAAGACAGTCTAGTTGTTCAATTGTTTGTTTTAGTAGCGTGAACCGTTCCTGTTCACACTAAGGTGAAGAGCAGAATAATTTAAGGAACAAATCCAAGCCACACACTTATCACCTGTGGAAGGCAGGGCTTCCAGCGAGGCACAGATTTCATTGGCCATGTCAGGCATGATTGTAGATCCTTCAACCGAAGTCGTGAGATTGCGACTCCCCATAGTTTAATTATAGTATGTTGTACTGAAGTTGACTGACTGAAAGGGAACCCAATAATCTCTCCTTTCTCCTAAAGTGTGCACTTGTTCACTTCCCTTTACTGATTTAATAGGAAATTACCGGTATCAGAAATACAATGTGTCACGCCTACTCCCGTTCCCTCTCTCCGGCGCTCGACATTGCCGGTCTACTAACCACTGGTCCTGGCAACCCACATTACGCACACCCTCAACCCTCATTATTAAACTCACCTTCTGCAACTGCTTCCTGACTCCTAGCGTATGCGTTACAGAATACTGCTTCAGAAGAAAATGGAAGCAGCAGAAGATAACACCATGTTCCGGACGGTCGAGGAACAGGGTAATCTACTCTACCAACAACACGACCAGCTGGTTCTACTGGGTACGACCATGAAGGAGGTCCTCTGCATTCTCCACCGCCTCCACACCACCAGCGAGGTCCATACCTCTGACGGAGGGCCTCCTACCACGGTTCGTCACAGTGATCCAGTCCCCCAGCCTACCCAGCTGTCCACCCATGTCAGCGATGCCCGACTGTGTGACGGTACTCCATCGAAATGCCGTGGCTTCCTACTCCAGTGCTCCCTCTATTTCACCTATCAGACGGGAGCCCCCACCACTGATAGGTCCAAGGTTGCCACGGTCATTTCCCTGCTGACCGGACAGGCATTGGAGTAGGATACGGCCGTCTGGGAGAGAGGAGGAGCTGGGTTCCTATGAGAGGTTCATGGCTCTGTTCAGGGCAGTCTTTGACCATCCTCCAGAGGGCAGAGAGGGAGGTGAGTGACTTTTCCAACTCCAGCAGGGTGCCCAGACCGCTGCGGAGTACGCCTTCACCTTTCGGACTGTGGCAGCCTCCAGCGGATGGAATGAGCCGGCGCTCCCCACTCTATTCCGCGGTGGACTGCGTGAGGAGGTCCAGACGGAGTTGGCATGTCGGGATGACAACATATCCTTGGGCGCTCTCATCGTGATGGCCATCCGTCTGGATAACCTTCTTCGGGAGCGCCAGTGTCCACCTCGTCACTTGCCTCCCTCCTTTGGCTGTCCTGAGGCAGAGCCTGAACCCATGGAATTAGGGGCCACTCACCTCGGCAGAGGAGACAGCTGGGGCTCTGTCCCTTTTGCGGCCAGGAGGGGCACCAGCTTCAGTGGTGTCCGGTGCGTCCCAACCCGGTGTCCACTAGAGCAGAGGGGCTCTTGTGACCTTCCACCTCCCAGGGTAGGCGTGAGTATTCCATTATCATTGTTTTTCCGCCAAACCCTTTCTGGTTCCCATTTCACTGGCTGGCTGTCCCTCAGGTGTTGTCTCTACAGCTCTAGTGGACTCCAGTGCAACTGGGAACTTCATCGACCAGGCCCTTGCCTCCTCCCTGAACTTAACTTCATACTTTTTATTTATTTATTTATTTCACCTTTATTTAACCAGGTAAACCAGTTGAGAACAAGTTCTCATTTACAACTGCAACCTGGCCAAGATAAAGCAAAGCAGTGCGATAAAAACAACAACACAGAGTTACATATGGGGTAAAACAAAACAAAGTCAAAAATACAACAGAAATACATATAATATACAGTGTGCAAATTTAGCAAGTTATGGAGGTAAGGCAATAAAATAGGCTATAGTGCAAAATAATTACAATTTAGTATTAACACTGGAATGATGTGCAAGAGATGATGTGCAAATAGAGATACTGGGGTACAAATTAGCAAAATAAATAACAATATAGGGATGAGGTAGTTGGGCGGGCTAATTTCAGATGGGCTGTGTACAGGTGCAGTGATCGGTAAGGTGCTCTGACAACTGATGCTTAAAGTTAGTGAGGGAGATAAGTGTCTCCAGCTTCAGAGATTTTTGCAATTTGTTCCAGTCATTGGCAGCAGAGAACTGGAAGGAATTGCGGCCAAAGGAGGTGTTGGCTTTGGGGATGACCAGTGAGATATACTCGCTGGAGCGCAGACTACGGGTGGGTGTTGCTATGGTGACCAATGAGCTAAGATAAGGCGGGGATTTGCCTAGCAGTGATTTATAGATGGCCTGGAGCCAGTGGGTTTGGCGACGAATATGTAGTGAGGACCAGCCAACAAGAGCGTACAGGTCACAGTGGTGGGTATTATATGGGGCTTTGGAGACAAAACGGATGGCACTGTGATAGACAACATCCAATTTGCTGAGTAGAGTGTTGGAGGCTATTTTGTAAATGACAAGTCAAGGATCGGTAGGATAGTCAGTTTTACGAGGGCATGTTTGGCAGCATGAGTGAAGGAGGCTTTGTTGCGAAATAGGAAACCGATTCTAGATTTAACTTTGGATTGGAGATTCTTAATGTGAGTCTGGAAGGAGAGTTTACAGTCTAACCAGACACCTAGATATTTGTAGTTGTCCACATACTCTAGGTCAGACCCATCTAGAGTAGTGATTCTAGTCGGGTGGGCGGGTGCAAGCAGCGTTCGGTTGAAGAGCATGCATTTAGTTTTACTAGTGTTTAAGAGCAGTTGGAGGCTACTGAAGGAGTGTTGTATGGAATTGAAGCTCGTTTGGAGGTTTGTTAACACAGTGTCCAATGAAGGGCCAGATGTATACAAAATGGTGTCGTCTGCGTAGAGGTGGATCTGAGAGTCACCAGCAGCAAGAGCGACGTCATTGATATACACAGAGAAAAGAGTTGGCCCAAGAATTTAACCCTGTGGCACCCCCATAGAGACTGCCATAGGTCCAGACAACAGGCCCTCCGATTTGACACATTGAACTCTATCTGAGAAGTAGTTGGTGAACCAGGCGAGGCAGTCATTTGAGAAACCAAGGCTATTTAGTCTGCCAATAAGAATGCGGTGGTTGACAGAGTCGAAAGCCTTGGCCAGGTCAATGAAAACGGCTGCACAGTACTGTCTATTATCGATCGCGGTTATAATATCGTTTAGGACCTTGAGCGTGGCTGAAGTGCACCCATGACCAGCTCGAAACCGGATTGCATAGCGGAGAAGGTACGGTGGGATTCGAAATGGTCGGTGATCTGTTTGTTGACTTGGCTTTCAAAAACTTTTGAAAGGCAGGGCAGGATGTATATGGGTCTGTAACAGTTTGGATCTAGAGTGTCACCCCCTTTGAAGAGGGGGATGACCGCGGCAGCTTTCCAATCTCTGGGGATCTCAGACGTTACGAAAGAGAGGTTGAACAGGCTAGTAATAGGGGTTGCGACAATTTCGGCGGCTAGTTTTAGAAAGAAAGGGTCCAGATGGTCTAGCCCAGATGATTTGTAGGGGTCCAGATTTTGCAGCTCTTTTAGAACATCAGCTGTCTGGATTTGTGTGAAGGAGAAGCGGGGGGGGCATGGGCAAGTTGCAGCGGAGGGTGCAGAGCTGGTGGCCGGGGTAGTGGTAGCCAGGTGGAAAGCATGGCCAGCCGTAGCAAAATGCTTGTTGAAATTCTCGATTATTGTAGATTTATCGGTGGTGATAGTGTTTCCTAGCCTCAGTGCAGTGGGCAGCTGGGAGGAAGTGCTCTTATTTTCCATGGACTTTACAGTGTCCCAAAACTTTTTGGAGTTAGTGCTACAGGATGCAAATTTCTGTTTGAAAAAGTTAGCCTTTGCTTTCCTAACTGCTTGTGTATATTGGTTCCTAACTTCCCTGAAAAGTTGCATATCGCGGGGGCTATTTGATGCTAATGCAGTGCGCCACAGGATGTTTTTGTGCTGGTCAAGGGCAGTCAAGTCTGAGGAGAACCAGGGGCTATATCTGTTCTTAGTTCTGTATTTTTTGAATGGGGCATGTCTATTTAAGATTGAGAGGAAATTACTTTTAAAGAACAACCAGGCATCTTCTACTGACGGAATGAGATCTATATCCATCCAGGATACCTGGGCCAGGTCAATTAGGAAGGCCTGCTCGCTGAAGTGTTTTTGGGAGCGTTTGACAGTGATGAGGGGTGGTCGTTTGACCGCGGACCCGTTACGGACGCAGGCAATAAGGCAGTGATCGCTGAGATCCTGGTTGAAGACAGCAGAGGTGTATTTAGAGGGTAAGTTAGTCAGGATGATATCTATGAGGGTACCCATGTTTACGGATTTAGGGTTGTACCTGGTAGGTTCGTTGATAATTTGTGTGAGATTGAGGGCATCTAGTTTAGATTGTAGGATGGCCGGGGTGTTAAGCATATCCCAATTTAGGTCACCAAGCAGTACGAACTCTGAGGATAGATGGGGGCAATCAATTCACATATGGTGTCCAGGGCACAGCTGGGGGCTGAGGGGGGTCTGTAGCAAGCGGCAACAGTGAGAGATTTATTTCTGGAAAGGTGGATTTTTAGAAGTAGAAGCTCAAACTGTTTGGGCACAGACCTGGATAGTATGATGGAGCTCTGCAGGCTATCTCTACAGTAAATTGCAACTCCACCCCCTTTGGCAGTTCTATCTAGACGGAAAATGTTATAGTTGGGGATGGAAATTTCAGAATTTTTGGTGGCCTTCCTAAGCCAGGATTCAGACACTGCTAGAACATCAGGGTTGGCGGAGTGTGCTAACGCAGTGAATAACTCAAACTTAGGAAGGAGGCTTCTGATATTTATGTGCAGAAAACCAAGACTTTTACGGTTACAGAAGTCAACAAATGATAGCTCCTGGGGAGTAGGAGTGATACTGGGGGCTGCAGGGCCTGGGTTAGCCTCTACATCACCAGAGGAACAGAGGAGGACTAGAATAAGGATACGACTAAAGGCTTTAAGAACTGGTCTTCTAGTGCGTTGGGTACATAGAATAAAGGGGGCAGTTCTCCGGGCGTTGTAGAAAAGATTCAGGGCATTATGTACAGAAAAGATATGGAAGGATATGAGTACAGTTCAGGTAACCCTAAGCGTTGGGTAACAATGAAAGAGATAGCGTCATTGGAGGCATCGATTGAGCCGGTCTCGGCGTGTATGGGGGGAGGAACAAAGGAACTATATGAGGCAGTTTGAGAGGGACTAGGGGTTCTACATTGAAATTGTATAATAAGAACTAACCCAAACAGCAATAGGCAAGGCATAATTGACATGGGAGAGAGGCATAAAGCAGTCACATGTGTTATTAGAGAGAGCTAAGACACAACTGGAAATAGCGATAACGTTTGGGCTAAGACTAAACAGAATTAACAGGACAGGGTACCGTGTAAAGGAACAGTCCAGCAGGCATCAGCTGTGCAGCTGAGTGATCATAAGGTCCAGTGAACAGCAATATGTGAGTCCGAGAGCAGTTCAAATTGGTGCTTCAGCACAGCTAGCAGGGAGCACAGTTGTAGTTTGCGTGTGCTAGCGGGCCTGGGCTGGCAGATGGATCTTCGTGGTCGTCGCAACGGGAAGCCTGATGAAACCACATCAGACTATTTCGTCGGCAAACCAGTCGTGTTGGATCGGCGGGGCTCAGTGTCAACACTAGGAGGTCCCGTCCGGTTGACAGAGAGGTAGATAGCCAGGAGATGGGCCTGAGGCTAGCTCAAGGCTAACTGGTGCTTGCTATAGGGCAATGGTAATGGTAATCAGCCAACAACAGATTGCAGCTAGCTAGCTGGTTGTGATGATCCGGCGCTAGGGTCCAGTGATTCCGGCAGAAAGTCCAATAAGCTCTGGGTCGATAGCACGCTGGGTCGATAGCACGCTGTGCAGACTGGCCGACGAATTGTCCAGGCTAGAGCTAGAGCTGGCTGGTGGATAGTGTAGGCCACGGACAATGGTGAAGACGCTAACGGTGACTAATAACAGGTAGCCACTATTTTCAGCTTACGGTTCTTGATGAAAGTTATAAAGAAATAATAGAATCCTTTCCACGTTGGGTGAGGCGGGTTGCAGGAAAGTATATTTAGTTAAAGAATGAAAGTAAAAAATTGAGAAATATAGACAAAAAAACCAAGAAACGGGATATTTACACAGGACGAAAAATAAAAGCGACCGCACTGCTACGCCATCTTGGAATCACCCACTCTCCTCTCCTTTTTACGTCCAAGCCCTGGATACGCGACCATTGGGATCTGGCACAATTACACATATCACAGCACCACTCACCCTCAACGTGGGACCCATACAACAGGAAAGCCTTCCTCATCACCACCGCACCTGTACACAAAGTCATCCTCTGCCTCCCGTGGCTCCAACTTCATAACCCCACCATCTCCTGGTCAAGAATGAAATCACCACCTGGGGACCAGGATGCCAGAGGACCTGCTTTCCCGCACCCTGTGGTTCCACATTGGTAGAGGGTCCTGTGAGTGCCCTCCAGCCTATCAATCTGTCCTCCCGAATCGTTGGCCTTGTGTGTTGGGACGTAGATGGGGACATCCACCAGGCTCTGGAGAGGGAACCCGCTCCTGCTACCAGAGCACACCTACGTCCCCATGTGGGTGAGAGATCGGCTGTTGACCTGGGCACACACACCCCTCACCACTGGACACCCAGGTATCACCTGCACCATCCAATCCCTCTCCGATAAATAATGATGGCCCACCTTGGTGCAGGACGTCGCCCACTATGTCAACTCGTGCACCATATGTATCCAGCACACTCCAGCAGGGAAACGACTTCCCCTTCCTGTGCCTCAGCGGCCTTGGTCACATCTGTCCATAGACTTTGTAACTGATCTCCCCCTTTTTGATGGTTATACCACTATTATGGTCATTGTTAACAGTTTCTCTAAATCCTGCCGTTTTATCCCTCTCTCTGGTCTACCTACCGCTCTCCAGGTTGCTGAGGCACTATTCAAGCAGATCTTCTGGCACTATGGCCTTCCGGAGGACATCGTTTCTGACCGTGGTCCCCAATTCACGTCACGGGTCTGGGAAGCCTTTATGGAGAAGCTGGGGGCCACGGTCAGCTTCACATCCGGGTACCGGCCTCAGTCCAATGGGTGGAGAGGACCAACAAGGAGCTGGGGAGGTTCCTAAGGAGTCACTGCCAGGACCGGCAGGGGGAGTGGGCCCGGTTCTTTCCCTGGGTGGAATACTCCCAGAACTCACTTCGTCACTCCACCACCGGGCTGACTCCCTTCCAGTGCATTTTGGGATATCAGCCGGCCTTGGCTCCGTGGACTCCGAGCCAGACCGAGGCCCCTGCAATGGACGAGTGTGGAACTTCGCCCACGTGAGGCTCCAGCACGCTGTCCGCCGTCAGAAGGATCAGGCGGACCGCCACCACAGTGATGCTCCCGTGTTCCATCCTGGTGATCGCATCTGGCTCTCCACCAGGAACCTCCCGCTTTGCCTGCCCTGCCGGAAGCTGAGCCCCCGGTTTGTGAGGCCCTTCAAGGTCCTCCGGAGGGTTAATTAGGTAACTCACCATTTACAACTCCCCACCAACTACCGGACCTCACCCTCTTTCCATGTTTCCCTCCTTAGGCCGGTGGTTCCTGGTCCCCTTGCTGATGCCGTCCCCCACGACACCCCTCCGCTTCAGCACCTGGTAGAGTGGAAGGGGTACGGCCCAGAGGAGCGCTGTTGGGTTCCGGCGGCCGACATCCTGGACCCCAACATTGTACGGGATTTCCATCTCCACCGTCTGGACCGGCCCGTTCCTCGCCTTCTGGGCCTTCCTCCTGGCCGGCTTCGTCCTGCGGTTGGAGCCGTGCACTCGATGTCGCCGGTCTACTATTTACCAGTCCTGGCAACCCACATTATGCACACCTGGTAACCATCATTACGCACCTCTGCTCCCTATCATTATGCACACCTTGACTTCATCATTAACTTGATTACTTCTCCTTTATTTAGCTCTCAGTAGCCTCAGTTTTCAGGCAGTATTGGTTTTGTTCACGTTCAGTACGCTTCTCCTGTTTTGTTTATCTGCTTATTCTCATTATTAAACTCACCTTCTGCACCTACTTCCTGACTCCTAGCGTATAAGTTACACCATGCCAAGCCCATCCCTCCACCAATCCAATGCTTTTACATTTGTGGAAAATAGTGAATGAGTGCACACTTCAGAAATGGTGTATGGTGTTTTTTGGATGCAACTCAGCATTCTTTGTCCTCCAAACACGACGAGTTGAGTTTTTACCAAAAAGTTCTATTTTGGTTTCATCTGACCATATGACATTCTCCCAATCCTCTTCTAGATCATCCAAATGCACTCTAGCAAACTTCAGACGGGCCTGGACATGTACTGGTTTAAGCAGGGGGACACGTCTAGCACTGCAGGATTTGAGTCCCTGGCGGCGTAGTGTGTTACTGATGGTAGGCTTTGTTACTTTGGTCCCAGCTCTCTGCAGGTCATTCACTAGGTCCCCCCGTGTGGTTCTGGGATTTTTGCTCACCGTTCTTGTGATCATTTTGACCCCACGGGGTGAGATCTTGCGTGGAGCCCCAGATCGAGGGAGATTATCAGTGGTCTTGTATGTCTTCCATTTCCTAATAATTGCTCCCACAGTTGATTTCTTCAAACAAAGCTGCTTACATATTGCAGATTCAGTCTTCCCAGCCTGGTGCAGGTCTACAATTTTGTTTCTGGTGTCCTTTGACAGCTCTTTGGTCTTGGCCATAGTGGAGTTTGGAGTGTGACTGTTTGAGGTTGTGGACAGGTGTCTTTTATACTGATAGCAAGTTCAAACAGGTGCCATTAATACAGGTAACGAGTGGAGGACAGAGGAGCCTCTTAAAGAAAAAGTTACAGGTCTGTGAGAGCCAGTAATCTTGTTTGTTTGTAGGTGACCAAATACTTATTTTCCACCATAATTTGCAAATAAATTCATTAAAAATCCTACAATGTGATTTTCTGGATTTTTTTTCTCAATTTGTCTGTCATAGTTGACGTGTACCTATGATGAAAATTACAGGCCTCTCTCATCTTTTTAAGTGGGAGAACTTGCACAATTGGTGGCTGACTAAATACTTTTTTCCCCCACTATATGTGTCCACTGTGACAGTATGTGCTGATTTACTGCTAAGCAGGTGCTAGATTTTGTTTCGTTTTGTCCGGTGTCTGCTGAGGTTTCTTCGACCCTCCTCTGACCTACACCTCCCACTGCTTCTGGTGATAAACGGTGTGGTGATGGCTCCCTGGATGTACCAACACACCACATACTGTAGGTTCAAACAGCCACACAACATACTGTGGCCCCTACCATGTTAGCATATTACTTAATCCTCAAACAGACAGACAACCTACAGTAGTGGTCTGGACGTTAGTCATAACCCTCTTACAGCCAGACCACATACTGTACCAGTTGCAATATTACCCACACACACTTACACCCTGACCACACCACATACTAGTAGTTTATTGGTTAATTTCATCTTGTGCACTTTCACTGGCTGCACCATGTTACCAGTTACGTTACCTACAGCTAACCCTCAAACAACCAGACAAAACTCACTTTGGTTCCCTATCTTTTTTCTTTTTTTCTTTTTTTTTTAACAATTCAAAACGTACACATACCAACAACAGCATACAAACACACACAAAAAACCCACCTGCTCACAACCCCATCTCCAGCGCCCACATCATTCTCTGCCACATGGCCTCAAACTGCAGCATTTTGTTTCTCTCCATCGCCCACTCACTTTCAACATTTAGATAATAAAGCATTTGACCTTTCCATTGTGTTAACGATGGAGGATTAGTTGATTTCTAGTTTTTAAGTATATGTTTTTTTCAAGATGATTGACAAGAAAAGTATCATCCAACCCATTGGGTATCTCACTGCACCCTCATATTCCATGTCTTGAAATATGCAAACAGAATGATTAAAAGTAAATTTACATTGTAATACTTCTGACAGCCAACTTTCTAACTCCGCCCATAACTTTGGGACTTTATAGCATTCCCAGAAGGCATGGATTATTGAGTCATTGTTCGTTTTACAGTTAAGACATGACTCTGCAGATGTGCTGTAAAATGTGTGAATTTTGTCTGTTGTATGATCAATTCTGAGTTTGAGTTTATTCATTCTTGCTCACAGATAAAACTGAAGAAATGCAGAATTTACATTACTAAGAATTGCAAAACACTCATTTAAAATATATAACACAATACGTGACATAAATAGAATACAGAACACTTGAAACATTACAGGACATTTTTCATGATGGAAATTGAAATGTTTTAAAATGTGATTGTTAAAAAGAGAATTTTTGGCGTTTCTCAGGCGGTTCGTATGGGCAGTTATACAGCACAGTTCGTGGCTGTTTCTCAGAAGCCTGGTGGTGCAGTTACCTCTTTTTGGAGGGAGCAGGTCATTCAGTGGGTGGTCAAGAGTGTGCATGTCCTTCACGAGGTGCACTGCAGCCTGCTCTTGCCTGTTCTGCAGTGACGGGAGCTGTGGTTGGACAGCTCCACCTCTGGAGATGATCCTCAAGGCCCTCCTCTGCACCCTGTCTAGTTGGGCCTGCTGCTTTTTACTGCATCCAACTACCAGCCCTCAACCGTATGCCAGACAAGGCTTGACCAGTGTAGTGTATACTGTGATCAGATCTTCAGTGGGTAGACCATTTCTTTCTAGAACAGTCAAAAAGGGCAGGCGTTTTGAGGCCTTCCTCACTGACTGCTCCACATGTGTGTCACCACTGAGATTAGAGTCTAGATGAAAACCAAGAAACTTGGTTGTTGTTACCACTGGTACTTCCTGTCCTCCTAGGATTAGTGGTACAGGTTGTGGATTGTCTCTAGAAAAACATATCAGAATTTCCACAGACCTTTTCCCATTCAGGAGCATGTTGTTGGATGTTGCCCACTCTTCCAGCTGCTTTGCCTCCAAGCCCATGAAAGTCTCCTCTTGGATGCTGGTTAATGGTATGGCTTGGGACAGCCCTACATCGTCTGCATACCCAGTGTCCAGAGTGTCACTGAAGACAACTTTTCGGGTGGACATGTGAAGGAGAAACAGATATGGTGAGACCACGCCCCCTTGTGGCACACCAGAGGTGACCTCTGACCAAGGACTAAATGTGCCATATGCCTTCTTCCAGTTGTGTAGCTGTGGAGCCAGGCTAGTAACCTTGGACACTCGATCAAAGGCTTTGGACATATCAGCAAGTAACACCCTCACCATTGTTGGTTTTCTGGGGTCTGTAGCTGTCAGCCAGGAGTGTGAGGCTTTCACAAGGGCGGTAGTAGTGCTGGACGTTGGGCGGTAGGCATACTGATTTGTGCACTCAGATAAAACTGTTGGCATGAGTTTTTTTATGAAGAAGCTCTCCTGGACTTTTCCAAGGCATGAAGTTAGAGAGATGGGCCTTCACTCACTCATTGTACATGGGTTTGACACTTTAGGTATGGGACACACATTGGCAATCTTCCAGGCAGCAGAATGTGTGTGATGACAGGGGCTAGATCTTCTGCATGCTCTTTTAGTAGCCAGGCTGGAATGCCATCAGGCCCACATGCTTTATGTGGGCAGAGTCTGGTCAGAGCTTGCTTTATCTGGCCAATGTTGCACAGCTCAACCTGCCTTGTAGGTATGGGCAGGGGGAAGATTGCAAGAGGTGTGGTGCTTGTCCATGCCTCAGCAAAGACGCCATTCAAAACATCAACCAAGTCATCATCTTCTATACATTAGTTTATACTGGATTAAGCTTAAATGTTCATTAACTGTAATTTTGTTAGTTATATTCCAACATTCTCTCCATTGTGTGCCAATCAGTCTTGGTTCCAACGGTTTATATTTTTTTCTAAGAGATTGTCAGTAGGATAGGCTCTCTGTAAGGATTTGTATATCTTACCTATCATAAAAATATAATTTTCTGACTTAAATAGGATTCCCTCAAGATTGCTCTGATGTCCAGAAGATTTTAAATGGACATTTCGTGATATGAAACTTTTTTGGTCAGTCCAAAATTACGTTTTAATTTTGTCATGGAAATAAATGTATTGCCTATTACCAAGTAATTTACGGTTTCTATGCCTTTAGTTTTCCATGTGGACCTATTTATCAGCAAATTCTGAAAAGCTTTCCAAGGATTGTTCCATACATTTGTGTATTTAGGGCATGATATTGGTTCTTGTAGAATACTTTTCATTTTCTTCCATATTGTTATAGTGTTCTAAACTATAATATAATAATAAATAATATGCCATTTAGCAGACACTTTTATCCAAAGCGACTTACAGTCATGCGTGCATACATTTTTGTGTATGGGTGGTCCCGGGGATCGAACCCACTACCTTGGCGTTACAAGCGCCGTGCTCTACCAGTTGAGCTACAGAGGACCACAAACTATGAAGTTGTTAATGTTCTTAGCTTTAGCCTTTGAAAATAGACACCTAAAAAGATTCTGGGGATGAGTATGTGCATCTTCAAAATGTACCCATTGTTCCTCTTTAGTGCATTTAACTATATGTCGCAAGTAAAAGCCTTTGGTGGCTAGATGATACAATTTCAAGTCTGGAAGGTTAAAACCACCCTCAGACTTACGAAGATGTAAAACTTCCTTTTTATTCTATGAGTTTTATTTGCCCATATAAAGTCTGTTATGACCGAATATACTTTTTGTATACTCGGAATGTCTTCGGTGGGGTAATTGGTATTAATGAGAATACATATAAAACTTTGGGAGCCATGCCATTCTGAAGAGGTTTATTCTACCTGTAAGATTTATGGGAAGATTGCTATAATTTAGCTCAGGTGCATCCTGTTTCCATTGATCATCCTTGAGATGTTTCTACAACTTGATTGGAGTCCACCTATGGTAAATTGAATTGATTGGACATGATTTGGAAAGGCACACGCCTGTCTATATAAGGTCCCACAGTTGACAGTGCATGTCAGAGCAAAAACCAAACCATGAGGTCGAAGGAATTGTCCGTAGAGCTCCGAGACTGGATTGTGTCGAGGCACAGATCTGGGGAAAGGTACCAAAATATTTCTGCAGAATTGAAGGTCCCCAAGAACACAGTAGCCTCCATCATTCTTAAATGGAAGAAATTTGGAACCACCCAGACTCTTCCTAGAGCTGGCTGCCCGGCCAAACTGAGCAATCGGGGGAGAAGGGCCTTGGTCAGGGAGGTGACCAAGAACACAATGGTCACTCTGACAGAGCTCCAGAGTTCCTCTGTGGAGATGGGAGAACCTTCCAGAAGGACAACCATCTCTGCAGCGCTCCACCAATTAGGCCTTTATGGTAGAGTGGCCTGACGGAAGCCACTCCTCAGTAAAAGGCACATGACAGCCCGCTTGGAGTTTGCCAAAAGGCACCTAAATGACTCTCAGACCACCATATTCTCTGGTCTGATGAAACCAAGATTGAACTCTTTGGCCTGAATGCCAAGCGTCACATCTGGAGGAAACCTGGCACTATCCCTACGGTGAAGCATGGTGGTGGCAGCATCATGCTGTGGGGATGTTTTTCAGCGGCAGGGACTGGGAGACTAGTCAGGATCGAGGCAAAGATTAATGGAGCAAAGTACAGAGAGATCCTTGATGAAAACCTGCTCCAGAGCTCTCAGGATCTCAGACTGGGGGGACGGTTCACCTTCCAACAGGACAACGACCATAAGCACACAGCCAAGACAACGCAGGAGTGGCTTCGGGACAAGTCTCTGAATGTCCTTGAGTGGCCCAGCCAGAGCCCGGACTTGAACCCGATCGAACATCTCTGGAGAGACCTGAAAATAGCTGTGCAGCAATGCTCCCCATCCAACCTGATAGAGCTTGAGAGGATCTGCAGAGAAGAATGGGAGAAACTTCCCAAATACAGGTGTGCCAAGTTTGGAGCGTCATACCCAAGAAGACTCTAGGCTGTAATCGCTGCCAAAGGTGCTTCAACAAAGTACTGAGTAAAGGGTCTGAATACTTATGCAAATGTGATGTTTGTGTTTTTTATTTTTAATAAATTAGCAAAACAATCTAAAAAAACTGTTTTTTCTTAGTCATTATGGGGTATTGTGTGTAGATTGAGGGGAAAAAATGATTTAATTAATTTTAGAATAAGGCTGTAAGCTAACAAAATGTGGGAAAAGTGAAGTGGTCTGAATACTTTCTGTTTGTTGCCACTTATTAAGCATCCTAAGTATTTAATATTTTTTGTGGTCCACTTAAAGGATTACTGTAGATCATGAGTTATACTATTTATTTTCCTATTACCATTATTTATTTGTTTAAATCCACATACATTTTATATCCTGAGATTTTAGAGTATTCTGATTATATTTTTAACAAGGGGGTCATTGAGTTTTCAATATTGGTCAGGTATATCAGGAGATCATCTGCAAAGAAGTTTAGTTTATATTAATGTTTACCAATACTGATACCTGTTATGTTTGGGTCCTGTCTAATTATTTCTGCAAACGGTTCAATTGCCAGTGCAAACAGGAGGGTGGAGAGAGGACATCCCTGTCTTGTGCCCCTTTTTAAAGCAATTTCATCAGATAATGTATTATTTGTGTATATTTTTATTTAGGACATTTATATAATGTTTTTTTAAATGTATTATTTCAGCTGGAAAGTTGAAAGCTTCCAATGTTTTGAATAGAAAATGCCATTCAAGACGGTCAAAAGCCTTTTCGGGCATCAACAGCCATTATGATAAATCTATATCTTGTTTTTAGCGTATTGTATTAAACTGAAACATATTCTTGTATTTGTTTGTGTTTATTTTTAATAAAGCCTTTTTGATATGTATCAAGTCTGGTAAGACTTTTGTCAATATATTGCTTATGAGCTTTGTTTTTTTATTGTCACAATTTATTAAACTTGGGTCTGTAATCAGCAGGGGACTCTCCAGATTTTCCTGGTTTAATATCAATGAAATAATTGTTTGATACATGGAACTAGGAAGCACTGAATTGAGTGACGTGTGTTTTCATTTGCGTAAATACTGTTTTAACAGCGTCAAGTATTTCTTTTTGGCTAATCTCTGTTTTTAGTGATTATTTTTTGTCTGCTGATAATTTCTTCAGGGTTGTTGAGTCTAAGAAGGCTGTAGGATCAGTTGTTTAATTCTGATTTACATAGATTTTCATAGAAGATTTTAAAATGGTTATTAATTGCATTGTTTCTAATTCACATATTTGTATCTTTATCTTTTAAAATTATAACTGGTTTGGCGTGTATTTGTTTTGTGAGGGCTGCGAGATGTTTACCAGGTTTATTTCCCATTAAGTAGTATGCTTTATTTGAGTTTAACCTGTAGTTGTCTCTCTTCAAAAGTAAAATATCATATTCCTGCTTAAGTTCAGAAATTGTATTTTCTTCTTTACCTTGTAAATATTTTTTTATGGGCTTTTCTTAGAGATACATTTTTAATTTTTCTTTCGTTTTAATTTCTAACTCAGATTTAACTTTTGCCGAGTATGAGATTATCATTCCCTTAATGTACGCCTTAAAAGGATCCCAAATTATATTGGGGGTCGGCTTTTCTCTGTCCTCTATGTCTACATTTGTAATGGTAAAGGTTTTTATTCTTTCATTTACATATTTAATACATTTCGGGTCCTGAAGATGCGCTCTGTTGATTCTACATATTCTGTCGCGTATTTTCTGTTAGTATAATTAAGCATGATACCCGAGAATGATCCGATATCACTATGTCGTGGGTTTTTTAAATCCATTTTAGGGGGTGGGGGAATGTAGTCAATTCTTGAATAGCTTTTCTTACTTTGAGAAAAAAAAGGAGTAGTCTTTTGAAGTTGGAAATAGTTATCTCCAGGTGTCCTGTAAATTATTTGTAGAGATTACATTTTTCTGCCTTTTTGGAGGCTCATTGAATCTGTCTTTTTATTGCTAAGTCTGTCAATCTTATCAAATGTATTGTTTAGGTCGCCTGCTAAAATAATAGTTTATCTAATATAGCTTGAATTCTATCTAAAAACACCAGATTTGCCCCTGGTGGGATATACAGTGGGGGAAAAAAAGTATTTAGTCAGCCACCAATTGTGCAAGTTCTTAAAAAGATGAGAGAGGCCTGTAATTTTCATCATAGGTACACGTCAACTATGACAGACAAAATGAGATTTTTTTTCTCCAGAAAATCACATTGTAGGATTTTTAATGAATTTATTTGCAAATTATGGTGGATAATAAGTATTTGGTCAATAACAAAAGTTTCTCAATACTTTGTTATATAGCCTTTGTTGGCAATGACACAGGTCAAACGTTTTCTGTAAGTCTTCACAAGGTTTTCACACACTGTTGCTGGTATTTTGGCCCATTCCTCCATGCAGATCTCCTCTAGAGCAGTGATGTTTTGGGGCTGTCGCTGGGCAACACAGACTTTCAACTCCCCTCCAAAGATTTTCTATGGGGTTGAGATCTGGAGACTGGCTAGGCCACTCCAGGACCTTGAAATGCTTCTTACGAAGCCACTCCTTCGTTGCCCGGGTGGTGTGTTTGGGATCATTGTCATGCAGAAAGACCCAGCCACGTTTCATCTTCAATGCCCTTGCTGATGGAAGGAGGTTTTCACTCAAAATCTCACGATACATGGCCCCATTCATTCTTTCCTTTACACGGATCAGTCGTCCTGGTCCCTTTGCAGAAAAACAGCCCCAAAGCATGATGTTTCCACCCCCATGCTTCACAGTAGGTATGGTGTTCTTTGGATGCAACTCAGCATTCTTTGTCCTCCAAACACGACGAGTTGAGTTTTTACCAAAAAGTTCTATTTTGGTTTCATCTGACCATATGACATTCTCCCAATCCTCTTCTGGATCATCCAAATGCACTCTAGCAAACTTCAGACGGGCCTGGACATGTACTGGCTTAAGCAGGGGGACACGTCTGGCCCTGCAGGATTTGAGTCCCTGGCGGCGTGGTGTGTTACTGATGGTAGGCTTTGTTACTTTGGTCCCAGCTCTCTGCAGGTCATTCTCTGCAGATTTTTGCTCACCGTTCTTGTGATCATTTTGACCCCACGGGGTGAGATCTTGCGTGGAGCCCCAGATCGAGGGAGATTATCAGTGGTCTTGTATGTCTTCCATTTCCTAATAATTGCTCCCACAGTTGATTTCTTCAAACCAAGCTGCTTACCTATTGCAGATTCAGTCTTCCCAGCCTGGTGCAGGTCTACAATTTTGTTTCTGGTGTCCTTTGACAGCTCTTTGGTCTTGGCCATAGTGGAGTTTGGAGTGTGACTGTTTGAGGTTGTGGACAGGTGTCTTTTATACTGATAACAAGTTCAAACAGGTGCCATTAATACAGGTAACGAGTGGAGGACAGAGGAGCCTCTTAAAGAAGAAGTTACAGGTCTGTGAGAGCCAGAAATCTTGCTTGTTTGTAGGTGACCAAATACTTATTTTCCACCATAATTTGCAAATAAATTCATTAAAAATCCTACAATGTGATTTTCTGGATTTTTTTCTTCCCAATTTGTCTGTCATAGTTGACGTGTACCTATGATGAAAATTACAGGCCTCTCTCATCTTTTTAAGTGGGAGAACTTGCACAATTGGTGGCTGACTAAATACTTTTTTCCCCCACTGTACAATGAAATCAGTGTGTATTTTCCACCATGTAAGGTATAATTCAACATTAGAAAACGGCCTTCTTGGTCCCTGTGCTGGGATATAAGGGAAAATGGTGTATTCCTATTTATCAGGATGCCTACACCTCTGCTGTTGCTACAGTAGGTGGCAGCCTAGGCCTCTCCAACCCAGCTCCTCTCCAACCCAGCTTTCTCCTTTTTTTAAACGTAACTCTTGAAGGAGAACCACATCTGCTGACAATCTTTTTAAGTGTTCAAGGGCCATTTGTTTATTTTTGTTATCATGGAGCCTGTGCTCATTCCATGTAATAAGTAGGATTATTTTATTTTATTTTATTGTATAGAATCAAAGTTATATTTGTCTGTTCCGTCTATCACTAAAGAACCAGATAAAACATTTTAGCAGACATGAGGGCGGTGGACATCCCATGCAATGGGAGAGTGATAGTATGAATACATAGTTATTGTATACATTAGATATATGGAGCGTGTGAGCATGTGGGCTGAGCAAACATTTAACAGAGAATACACAAAAAACATAAAGCAAAGTTCTTCTTTGTACTTAGAGGCTCTATGCCTTTTTAGAGCTTTTATGCTCCAACTCCTCTCCTAATGTACCAAAAGTCTGTGGATTATGTCATTGTACATACAGGCTTTCCCGGACCAGGAAAACCTCTGGGCTCTAGTTTCTGCCTACTACCCATCATTGATACCACAGCTGCTGGGCATCAACCCATAGGCCTATGGTAGATCTATTTTGTGACTTGACAGTGTGTCTATTTGCAAATGGCAGGGTCTGTCCACTGCCCCAGTGAGAACGAGCCTGACGTGGCCTGCTGCTTCTTCTGTCTCAGAGAGCTGGAGTGCTGGGAGCCTGAGGACAACCCATGGTAAGTATGGTCCTTACACTAGAACCAGGGCCCAGAGTTATTACTGGTCTGTGCCCTAACTGTATGAGCCACCATTAAATCCTCCTCACCATTCACATTGGATTCAATACCATTATTGTTCAGTCGAAACTCTACACCTTTGACATTTGCATTATCAGAGTTGTCACTGTGATAATAATTGAGTCTTTAATGACCTACATGTCTCTGTCTTCTCTTTCCACTCTCTGTTGTCCGTAGGTCTGAGCATATCAAACGCTCAACGAACTGTGGCTTCCTGGCCATGAGGAAAGACTTTGAGGAGCTGACTGTGGCTGAGTTCTATCATCTGGAGCAGGAAAGACTGCGCATCTACATTGTAAGTCACCAACCCTACCCTATATATATATTTTGACACAGTTTTCTATACAAGAAACTGTATTGTCCCCAATGGGAAAAATGTCTTAGACAGATACTGCTAAACATCATATACATTGCAGCCTCACACACATTGCACATGTCATACACATCATATACACCTACATCTTCTCATTCAAGGCAAATACTTGATATACATGCATTGCACATTGTCCCTGTATTTTCTGCTGTGTGTAGACTCATGCCTTGACTGAAAGTTGTGCTTTTAAGTATTTTCTTTAAGTTCACAAGCTATTTGTTACTTGATGTAGGGTTGGGGTCATTTTCAGTTGACTTCTGTAGGCCTAAGTTGTGTATTACTTGGAGTTTGCCCGTGTCAATAGCATGTAATTTCTACTGTTGCAGAGGAAGACTTTCCATCTGGAGATCGGCATTTTTCGAGATAAGGTGGAGGAAACAGTTGATTACATGAGAATGCTGTTTGATTCGGCACCTATAATGTAGTTGACATTAAGGAGTGTATATTTTAGCCTTTGGTGTGTGTTTTCTTATCTGTAAATATTTTGGTGTGAATTGATACAGTTTTTCTATTCTATACCTTTTAATGCAGTATTGCAGGATTTTCTAAAATGTTATGCAGTATTGCCTCTTACCACAAGGTGGTGCCTTCACACTGGAGTAGTGCTGTTTTCAAACATTATGTCGCAGATATGTACCATAGCTCAGGTTCTCCAGCCCATATTCACAAAGCCTCTCAGAGTAGGCGTGCTGATTTAGGATCAGTTTTGCTTTTTACATCATAATGAATAAGATTGTATTGACAGGGTGGACCTGATCCTAGTTCAGCACCACTACTCTGGCTGCGTTTACAAAGGCATCCCAATTCTGATCTTTTATTTCACTAATTGGTCTTTTGACCAATCAGACCAGCTCTGAAAAAAAGATCTGTGAAAAGATCTGATGTGATTGGTCAACAGACCAGTCAGTAGAAAAAAGATCAGAATTGGGCTGCCTGTGTAAACGCAGCCTCTGAGACACTTTCTGGACCCTAATTCCCCGGGGCAATCATGACTGAAAGAAGGCACACATTGAACATCCCACAAAATAACAATGTTTCCTGATATTTTTTATCCCAAATACTTGCCGTTGGGTTTTCCTGAACGTGCCACCGCCACCATTTCTTTCTGCCTCATGTTTTCAAACCTTGACCCTGGACAGATGGCCCCTTAAGCCCGTCCCACTCAATACCAACTGTTGCCCTAGTAACATCTGTCGCTTATAGGGGCGCGTTCAGCAGGGAGAGGCGTGGCACATAGGGGTGTACTGAGCTATAGAACTGAGACGGTGCACAGGGACGCTGGGGTGCTCCTGGAGAGGAAAAGTTGGAGGGGGATGCTAGAGTATCAGTTGGATTTTTTGCTGAATCGGCAGTTAGTTGTCACAGCAGCATTAGCATAGATCATGTAATGTGACTGTGAGGAAGTGTTCCATGGACTCGATGAGGGGTATGGGACATGTACAGAATAATATCCTAAGCACTCATTTGCTTATTGTCTTACTCCGACATATGCAGTGCCTAGTGAAAGTCAACACACCCCTTGCACAGTCTTTACATTTTCCTGCCTTGAAATTAAATGTAACGGAATAAATTACTTTTTTTTATATACCAGTTTACACAACCTACTCCACATTTTCAAGGTGAAAGACAAATTATAGTATTTTCAAAATTTATAAAAAACAAAGATGTCTTGTTTGCGTATGTCTTCACACCCCAGAGTTAATACTTGGTGGAAGCATCAATACTGGACCATTCAGGAGCACTCAGCACCTACTAGAAAAACATTCTGGTGTGTCTTTTGCATTAGCATTTGTGTAATTGTCCTGCTGAAAACTAAAACTCTGTCCCAGGGTTAGATATTCAGAAGACTAATGCAGGGTTCCCTCAACATTTTAATCTGGGCTTTGCCCCTTTTCATATTTATTTTGATCCTGACAAACTCCCCAGTCCGGTGACAAGTATACCCATAACATGATGCTGCCACCACAATGCTTGAAAAAAGAGAGGAGCAACAGCATTGCATTCACTCATTACTTGCCATTACTGGCCAGTATTGCAAAGTGAAAAGAAGGAAGCCTGTGTTAAAAAATCCACTCCAAATCATCCATTCTGTTTGCAACAAGGCAGTTAAGCAATACTGAAAGACAACATGGCAAAGAAATTAATTTTGGCCTAGATTAAAAACTACAGGCTTGGGTCAAATCCAACACTACACAAAACGAATTGTTCAGTGGGACAATTACACAATGTTAATGCCAAAGACACACTAGCTTTCCAAGATTGTTCCTGAGTGGCCTAGTCTCAGTCCTGACTTAACTCTGCTTGAAAATCAGAGACAAAGTTTGAATATTGCTGTTCATCAATGATTTAGCAATTTTAACAAAAACAATGAGCAAATGTTGCCCTAAGAGTTGTGCAAACTTGGTAGAATCGCGTTCAAAATGATTCACAGCTGTAATGGCTGTATTCACATTTTTTCCAGAAAATAAAGAATGGAAAAAAGGTTTGCTGTAATATTAAAAATGGCACTGTCCACATTACTGTCTTGTCTTTTTCATCCAGATCTCACAAGAGTGGAACTTGTATTTGTATTAGGCTACATTTGAAAAGTCCCATATGTCAGAACAAGATGTCCCACTGGGCACAAACTGGTTGTTTCAACGTAATTTGTCAATGTATTGTGACATGGAAAATACATTGGCTTTGATGTGGAAAATACATTGGCTTTGAACAAAGTTTGCAACTGTTGTTTTGAGGGTAACCACAGGACATCATGGTAACCAATTTTCTAAATAGACAAACCTTGTATAAAATGTGTTGAATTTGTACCTTTGAAACAACGTCAGATCTTCAATGTAATATCCACCATAAGAATATAATAGGCTAGAAAGCACCTCCTACTGGAGAGTTGATCTATCTACAGCTATCCCTTCAGTGTTTTAACCAAGCCCAGACCTGCTTGGCTTTGATATTTGCCACTGACTTCTACCATGTGCTATTGTGAGAACAATTGTTTGTGTAATCTCCACTTAATAGATACACTGTTGCTATCGAAGTCATTCCAAAGTGTAGGTTCAACCGAGTAAATGAAATGTAACCATACTTTATCAATCATATATCATCAATGATGCTATTTAGGCCTATCCCTCTGGGCAAAAACTGGTTGAATCAACGTTGTTTCCACATCATTTCAACAAAAAAATTCAATGTGATGATGTTGAATCAACGTGGAAAACGGATTTGATTTTTAAAAAGTCAACAATTTATGGGAAATGTGTCTTTTTTTCACCCAACTTTTCACCTAAATCCAATGACATGGTTACATTTCTTGTTAATTTCACGTTGAATTTACAACTCAACCAAATGCCAATCAAAACTAGACATTGAACTGAAGTCTCTGCCCAGTGGGATATAGCATTAGGGAAGTCATCAACAGCTCAGGATTCAACAAAAAATAGACAATACATATAGGCCTAGGGTTTCAAGCTTTGGTTGATTTCAAATGGAATCTACAAGCTAATAATTAATATTTTGGATTCACGTCTCCATCTCAACCAAAAATAAAAGTTAAAGAATAGGATTAAATCAAATCAAACTGTATTTAAAGTACATTTAAAATGTGTTTTGATTTGATTTAGTCATTTTCTTTAACTTAGATTTTGGTTGGAATGGAGACATGAATCCAACATATCAATTATTATTTTGTAGACAAACTGGAATTAAAGCCAGACTCAGTGGCACAGATTGAGCGATCAAGCAGAAGATTCCACTCCTTCAAAAGTTGATATTTGGTTGCGTTGACAACCAAACACAATTCAGTATCACTTTTGCAATATGGTAAATACCCTATTAACTTGTTAACAAATTATATGTTGGATTCACATCTCCATCTCAACCAAAAATAAAAGTGAAAGAATAGGATTAAGCTAGTGGCTCAGATGGAACTATACAAGCAGTAGATACAGCTCCTTTAAATGTTGATATTTGGTTGCCTTGTCAACAAACACAATTCAATATTACTTTAGTAAGACAGTAAATAGCCTAATGTTAAGGCTATTTTACAAATTAATGTAACAGTATTTATTCAACCTTTAAATTAGTAACACATTCATGGCCACATTTTGAAGTTACTGTAACAATAAATATTATCTTATGTAATCATAGAAAGCGTGCATGTTCTGGTTCCCATGCCAGGTCTGTGGAAATGTTCCCAATTGCTATAATAATCTGCACATAATCTCAAACGGTATTGATCACTTGCACAATGTACTTTAATGTAATCTCAACTAACTGCAATCCAGGTCATTTGGTTGTGCTATTAGATCAAGCATAATGATAACACATTAAGTTGTTGTATAAATAAACAAAATATCTGACATTGCATTCCCATTTGAACTTTAGTGTGCTTTCAAATGGTTGAAAGCGCAGTGATAACAAATGTAGGTGATAACTAAACCAAAAATCAGACATTGATTTTCCATTGGAATTTGATTGTGCTTCTAGATTGTTTATTTTATTTTATTTATTTCACCTTTATTTAACCAGGTAAGCCAGTTGAGAACAAGTTCTCATTTACAACTGCGACCTGGCCAAGATAAAGCAAAGCAGTGCGATAAAAACAACAACACAGAGTGGAATATGGGGTAAAAAAACATAAATATGGGGTAAAAAAACATAAAGTCAAAAAATACAACAGAAAATATATATACAGTGTGTGCAAATGTAGCAAGTTATGGAGGTAAGGCAATAAATAGGCTATAGTGCAAAATAATTACAATTAGTATTAACACTGGAATGCTAGATGTGCAAGAGATTATGTGCAAATAGAGATACTGGGGTGCAAAAAAGCGAAATAAATAACAATATAGGGATGAGGTAGTTGGGTGGGCTATTTTCAGATGGGCTGTGTACAGGTGCAGTGATCGTTAAGGTGCTCTGACAACTGATGCTTAAAGTTAGTGAGGGAGATAAGAGTCTCCAGCTTCAGAGATTTTTGCAATTCGTTCCAGTCATTGGCAGCAGAGAACTGGAAGGAATGGCGGCCAAAGGAGGTGTTGGCTTTGGGGATGACCAGTGAGATATACCTGCTGGAGCGCAGACTATGGGTGGGTGCTGCTATGGTGACCAATGAGCTAAAATAAGGCGGGGATTTGCCTAGCAGTGATTTATAGATGGCCTGGAGCCAGTGGGTTTGACGACGAACATGTAGTGAGGACCAGCCAACAAGAGCGTACAGGTCACAGTGGTGGGTAGTGTATGGGGCTTTGGAGACAAAACGGATGGCACTGTGATAGACTACATCCAATTTGCTGAGTAGAGTGTTGGAGGCTATTTTGTAAATGACATCGCCGAAGTCAAGGATCGGTAGGATAGTCCGTTTTACTAGGGCATGTTTGGCAGCATGAGTGAAGGAGGCTTTGTTGCGAAATAGGAAGCCGATTCTAGATTGTTGAAAGCATAGTGAACACATTAGGAATTCAACAAACCTTTGGCTGTCTTTTTGAGTAGGTGAAAATAGGTTGGAATCTCATTGATAAATGTATCTACCAAATATTACCCAATTCTCGAGGTTGAAATGACGTGTTGTGCAGTGGGTTTTTGCCTAATATGAATTATCTCCAGCTTCTTGCAGTTTGCGTTAACAGTGCTTGACTTGGACTGAAATAGTTGCTGGCACTCATTTTTGGTGCCGGTACTGTTTACATGTAGGTGCAGGAGCTCCACAATACTTTTGAGCTAATATTCTATAATCAATAGGAACATGAGCTCGAGCAGTAGAAAATATGAGGTGCTGGTACTCAGCTCCGAGCTCCTGCAAAAGTCAAGCACTGCCGGGCGGCAGGTAGCTTAGTGGGTAAGAGCGTTGTGCCAGTAACCGAAAGGTCGCTGGTTCTAATCCCCGAGCCGACTAGGTGAAAAATCTGTCGATGTGCCCTTGAGCAAGGCACTTAACCCTAATTGCTTCTGTAAGTCGCTCTGGATAAGAGCGTCTGCTAAATGATTAAAATGTAAATGCCTGTAGCCTAATAAATTGGATCATACCCTTAAATTAAAACTGCTTCAACCTTAGCATTCCCTAATAATAGCCCGCTATATTTTCTCTTTGTTTTAGCATTTCTAATTAATTATCTGCTGAATTACTACTTTTAGCACTACAGAGAAGAAGTACCAATTCATCCAGAGATGTAGACTACTAGCCAACTTCTGGTAGCACCGCTCTCCGAATAATCGATGCCCTCCACCCCTCAATGGATTTTAGGCACCATCCATCGCGCGCTCAGTGGCCCTTGAAATCACCGTTTATGTCTCGAGTGTCAGAATAATAGCGACATACGACCCTCACAGCGCGACCAAAGGCACTTCTGGCGCATTTAGCATATTGAATATTTAAATGTACAGAGTTAAGATAAACGACCACCTAAACTGTGTGCTTTTCATTCCGAACACAACGTTTTGATTCTGCATTCAAAATGTATTTTACTTTATTATAAATATTTCAAAACAATGTCTGTATTCTGTTAATAGATGTGTTGCCCCTACATGGGCCCAGCTGAGTGAAGGTTGATGTTAAGATGACAGGACAGATAAAGCCGAGTCTGGCGAGCAGACAGCACAGTCACTCGTCTCAAACCGTTTAAAGGGATTAGTTGGCGCTGGGGCAAGTCCTCACGTTTTCGGAATACCCCCATAACAATAATAAACCATGCACCACTGAGCAATAAATCAAATCAAATTAAATCAATTGTTATTTGCCACATGCGCAGAATATAACAGGTGTAGACCTTACTGCTTACTTACAAGCCCCTAACCAACAATGCAGTTTTAAGAAAAATAAGTGTTAAGTAAAAAATAGAAATGTAAAAAATAACAAATAACTAAAATAACAGTAGGGAGGCTAAATACAGGGGTACTGGTACATAGTCAATGTGCGGTGGTACAGGTTAGTTGAGGTAATTGAATCCCAAAACATTTCAGCAATCAGAATCCCAAAACAATTCTTCTGGGCCATTTTATAACCCAATACCTTTGCTCAATTTAAAGCTTGTCCAGCCCTATAGCCTATTATGGCAATATCCTTATTTTAACTGAACCCTCTAAAATGAATATTCAGTCTTGCAGATCATTCAATTGACACTTCGCTAAGCCCCGCCCCAGAATGTGGTGCAACCAATCGCAGCGTTCCAATGGATAGCAACTGTCTTCCAGTCTATTGCTGTGTTCAAAACAACTGGGAACTAGGAACTCTGGGAAGAAAATTAGCGCTGACTGGGGAAAATTGATTTGAACGGTCATCCAACTTGGAATTCCAACTTGGGAACTCGGGCCTCTTTCTAGAGCTCCGACTTTCTGATCTGAAGATCACTGACCTCGTGATTTGACCTCTTATTTTTTCAGAGTTCCCAGTTGTTTTGAATGCACTGTAGTCCCCTGTAGCTCAGTTGGTAGAGCATGGCGCTTGCAACGCCAGGGTTGTGGGTTCGTTTCCCACGGGGGGGCAGTATGAAAAATGTATGCACTCACTAACTGTAAGTCACTCTGGATAAGTGGCGCAGTGGTCTAAGGCACTGCATCGCAGTGCTAGCTGTGCCACTAGAGATCCTGGTTCGAATCCAGGCTCTGTCGTAGCCGGCCGCGACCGGGAGACCCATGGGGCGGCGCACAATTGGTCCAGGGTAGGGGAGGGAATGGCCGGCAGGGATGTAGCTCAGTTGGTAGAGCATGGCGTTTGCAACGCCAGGGTTGTGGGTTCGATTCCCACAGGGGGCCGGTATAAAAAATAAAAAATATATAAAAAATGTAAAAATAATGTATGCACTCACTAACTGTAAGTCGCTCTGGATAAGAGCGTCTGCTAAATGACTAAAATGTAAATGTAAATGGATAAGAGCGTCTGCTAAATGACTAAAATGTAAATGTAAGTCAGAAGTCTGAGATTTCCAAGTTCCCAGTTGTTTTGAATGTGGCATTATACCAATTAATTAGACAAGCTCCCATTTAAATCAAATGAAAGCCAGTGAGAGCTATGGCAAAAACTGAGAGTTTTCTTTAAAAAATTAATGTTTAAATGGTTAAATAATTGAACAGTGTACCAGGAGTAGAAAAAAAAGAAGGAAGGGAAGTGCTGCTAAGGTACACAGTAGTAGATTTTAGTAGACAGAAGGTGCTCTTTGGTAAAAGGGGTAAATTGTTCATCAAAAAGAAAGGAGGACCAAGGCACTCTTCATATAATTAATTAAAATGCCTTTATTTGTATGGCATGTTTAATGGAAACAAAGTTTTAAAACGCCAACGCGTTTCGGCTGCATGGCCTTCGTCAGGGAGTACAAAGATATGATAATACTGTCCTCTTTTGAACAGCTTTTTCCAATCAACCCTGCTTTGAAGAGGGAGTGGTTACATAATTCATTGGACAACACCTAGTAAGCAATACTATACACATGAAAAAGTGAAATACTGTAAAAATGCATCTCAAGGCTAGAACCATCAGAACCTCTAGAAAGGTAGTTGTAACCTTGAATATGACTTGGCAAAGTGTTAAGAATAGGAGAGCCGTCTATTTTATAGTACACTAGAACACAGCAAAGTGTACCAGGAGAATGCAGAGCCTGTTGATAGAGTATTTTCCGAGTCGAAATTAGACTTTTGTTACATTGTTGCCTAGCTCAGCTGTTTACCTAGCTCTCATCTCAGTCTCATTGACAACCAAATGTTGCTAACGCTAGCTAGTTACTTAATATACTGTAACTTGTTTTCTCAAAATGTATGTTAACTAGCTAAGTTAGAAATGTTATAAATGAAACTTCCATCTGCTGTCGACATCAGCAATACAATTCGAGAGCACTAGTTAGCTCCAAACGTGGTTATAGCTTTGACTGCATGCTGACAGTGAATTCAGAGCCATTCAGTGGTTAGCTACACTACAAACATAATTTTACCAGGTTCCCATGAAACAATTGTAATGACAGTCCACCACAACATACCCAAGAGTTTCCTGAATAGCAAGGGGTAGTCTGTGTATAATTTAATGTATTAGAAACACAGTTTGAGATCATTGTGATGGGATTTCGCCGGTGTTTGAATGGAGAATTGGGCTTCCCAGGAAGGGTCAATTATCAAAACAAACTCTATTTTATTTTCCACTTCTGAGGCCTGTGGTGTGGGAATAAATTGAATTATTCTAACTAAGAGGAAATGTTTCAATGGTTCCTTTGGGGTCCCCTAATGAAATTATACCAATTCTCCCAAACTAATGTCTTACAACCCCCCCCCCCCCCCCCCCTTCTGCCCTGCCATGCTGAATCTCCCAGCACCTGATTTATTTTTAATGATACTATACCCCTCCTCTTCTTACGGCTGTGTCATGGTAATCATCAGGGTTGCATCCCAAATGGCACACCTATACCCTATGTAGTGCAAGCTACACACTACTTTTGACCAAGGCCCATAGGGGTAGTGCACTACACAGGGAATAGGGTGACATTTGGGACGCAGGCCAGGACTCCTCCATGCAGCTGCCTCCAGATCACATTAGCCAAGCTTAATATTGACTGGGGCGAACTAAACAATAAGTTGAGGGGACCGGGAGCTTAGAGGGCTGGAGGCAGCACAGGCCCTGCCAATACTTAGACTGCAGGAGGTAGATGAGGTGTTTAATCCATGATGCTGAAGAGCCTTTTGCCCTGGAGGATCAGTTCATTTCCATCATTAAGCATCTCATCCCTAGGCCTGTACAGCTTTACCCACTCAGAAAGCTTCAATCCAGACTCAGATAGGTTGCCCAACATCAAAACCAGCATGACGAGGGACCATGACTCTAGAGGCAACTTGATTCTTTTATTTTGCGCTGCTTGTCTTTTATGAGTTTAACACACTATTATCACTTTTAGTTTTTACATTAGATAAGACACTTTACAGCTGAATTTGGTTGCCACTGATAGTGTGACAAAGTCCTTTTAGAAATAAAAAAGTGCTGAAGATGGTTACTCTACATGAATGTGATTGGCATGGGACAAAGTCAATCTATTGTAATCATTTTGTGAAGAGATTATATGCCTGATTCCTGGGACTGATAAAAGTTTTTTGTGGAAATCCACAGAAAGTAAAACATTTACCATCTCAATTTCCTTTGCCGTAAATGACCTTTTTTTTTTTGCATATCAAGTATCAATCAATTTCACCTAAGTTTTTACACAATAAATCAGTAAAATGATCAAATCAATATGGTAATCTAATTTGATTAAAAGCACGTTTCATCCATTGGACTAATTCAGGCTGCTGGCATGCCTGGATGCTGCTGTATTTGCATAATAGTCACACAGGGAATCAGTGGGGCCACTTGTGGGACACAAACACCTGATCACAGACACACTCTATAGCTCCTTGCCAATCACACCTATTTATTATTCTCATTCAAAAAACATATGTCAGAAGAAGAAATCTCTGTTGTTAGATTCATTTTATAGATGATACCTGAATCTCCCTATTCCTCCTAATGCTATCGCTCTGTCTGGAGCAGTGGGACTGTTCCCTAACACTGTTTAGTGTGAGAGACACAAAGATTACCGCCCTTGATTAGTGGATTGGTGTAATCTATTCAGGCCCCTCGCTCTCTCCCTCCTGCTCCCTCGCTCCCAAAACCCCCTTGGGATATGCCTGACTCCCCCAGGACCACTAGCATGGCAGATGGAACCCCCCCCCCCCCCTCCCCCTCACCAACATCCATCTCCCAGGACTCCCAAATACAGTGTTGACACTCAGAGGGTAGATGGAATGGAGGTTGTAGTGTCTTTAGAGAACTGAATATGAAACTACTGTCACCTTTGTTTAATAGCTCTCTATCTCCACTGTTAGATGTAGACGCCTCAAGGCAGAATCCCCATTCTTTATACTGGCCACTTTAGTGTGATTTTAATCCATTAGCTGCCTTCGAGGAATTGTAAAAGGCTCAGTCTGTGCCCCACCTGCTAAAAATCTCATCAAGCCGACTTTGTATATAAGGAAACACTCCTTGCAACCTGTTGACTTAAAGTTTGACTCCTGAAATCAATCCATCTAACTCTTACCTAAATCTAAGATTTTATGGTTTGAGAAATGTCTATTTACAGTACAGTACAGTACATGCATGTCCATTTGATTCTGCATCCATCACACGGAGTCTCTACTGCCGAGGTGCTGCAGCATGTTTAGAGGGGCTGCAGGCCCATTGGCAGCAGGTGGCATAGCGTGGTAATGGCCAATTGTATGCCTCCAATTAGGCGGCAGATCTCCATATATAATATTGGTTTGATTTACATATGGAGACAGACTCAGTCTCATTCCCATCCTCCCTGTCCGGGAACAGGAGGCAGGAGCTCCCTTTTCATTCTACTTCTGGCCTCTTTATTCGCCTTCTTCGATTTCCCTGAGGGGACACTGGGATTGCAATAATAAAGAGAGCATGTAGATGTCAAAAGTCCACAGTCGTACAGTGTGTGTGTGCATGCATGTCTCCCCATGTGTAAGGCACATTCAGTGGGGCTTAGTCTCTCCCCCAGGATAGTCTGTATGTATATTCAGCCTCAGTCAACAGCTAATAGAGAAAGCTGAGGGGGACTCGATTTTATAGGACACACACATTTACTATACAGAGACAGATAAACAGACAAGAAAACACAGACATACAGATGGAAGACACAGGGAGAGGAGTAAACAGGGAGAGGAGTAAACAGTGTGAGGAGTAAACAGTGTGAGGGGTAAAACTTGTCACTTGAAACGGTTCAACTTCAAATATGCTTTGTGACGAAAATTGAGAGGTCCATTGCAAGGAAAATGTATCTTGAATCAAAAAGATTTGAAACAGGCAAATAAGGCAAACGTTTCATTCGAGTTAAAAACAAGCACACAACACTCCCCCCTCCTCCCCCATCCCCCTTCCAAACACACCCCTCCCTTCGCACACATCCACGCTCCCTCCATCCTTTTATGATTACTACAAGGGGCTCAGCTTTCAGCCCGGCCGAGGGAGCATGTGTGCACGGCTTTAATTCCTATTGTATTTGTGCTGTCTCGGTGTGCCAGTGTGTGTCTGTGTTTTAGCGAGCGATGGAGAGGGAGAGAGAGACCCATCTGTCAGAGTAGCGTAGAATCCCCCCGTTCCCCTCTAAATCCATCCCATGGGGCAGGAGCGAGAGACAACTCACTTGTGGCAGGGGTTTTTGTGTTAAAAGAGGAGGGGGGTGGGGTGGGGTGGGGGGGCAATAACAACAATCATAACAACAAAAGCAGCATTTAAAAACCTACTAAAACCCCCAAACCATCAAAGCTTGTTTCCTTACCCACGTGAGTGGGGCACTTGTTAATATTGGCGGAATCACCTAATTAAACAAATATTCTAGTGATATTTGTCAAACTGGATATTTTAGTCACAGAATTGAAGCAGGCAGGAAGAACACAATTCCCAAGTTCCCCCTTAGTCTGTCATTAGGGACACTGGGGATGACTGTGGGAAGCTAGGCAGCACTACTATTCAGCATTCCCAGAGCTACTATTCCCAGAGCAGGCTGCAGGTGTGATGAGGACTGGCATGGACTCAGGGGAGGTAGAGATTGTGGGGGACAGGAGTTACCTGGGGACTATGGAGCTAAGTGGGAGCAGGGGGCTGCACATAGAAGACACTGGGTCTGGCTGCACAAACTGTTGACACACACGACTACTTCTGGTTTCCACATTGGACAATGCCATGCACACACACTCATTTGCACGAAGCGCGCACACACATAAAAACCAAACCGTCCCTACTCCATCCACACGCCCACATGTGCAATGCGCTGATGAGGAATGAAAAGGCCACGTGGGTATGGATGTCGAGATATCAAGTGAGGCAGGCAAGTGACGTGTGAACACACAAGCAACAGATGCACCCCCTCTTCCGTTTTTGTATCTGACCATCTGTTCCTACAATGATCTAGAGAGTCCTACAGCCTAGCAACTTAGTGTCATAGGATTTTAAAATGCAAATTTTACTCAATGATGCTGCAATATGTTATATTTATATCTATGAGCTAAAGACCAAAAGGAGATGTAACTGAGATGTAGGCCGATGTAGGTTTTTTGATGAGAGAGAGAGAGAGAGTGCAAGAAAGCCCAAGAGCACAGTTGCAAGCACCATAGGATCAATGCGGGGGCACGTGCGCCGCAAGCCCCGGCTGTCAATAGCATCTGACCACAATAGAGCCCCTACTGTGTAGAGGATCGCCCTGCACCATGCACTGGGACATCACATATGTTGTGTTTGTTATGCCTTGGCATTTGTTGTGAAATTGGAAAAAGGTAAGGAACGGAACTAAATTATGGTAAATGTTAGTCTGGCTAACACCTCACTCTCTTCCTGACTTCAGAGTCTGGAATTACTCTTTGATGTTGGCACAATGCCTCGATAATGAAGGAGGCTGTGCTTTAACTGGTTGGCTCTCCTCTGTGTCTTTCTCACTCAAATACCCACATGCAGAGCCACCCCCTTCCGTTACAACGGTTGGATTTTCAAATCCAAACAATGTGTGGTCTAAACCCCAGATGAAAAAAAGTTTTGAGAGAACCAATCAAACCTGTCACACAATTTCAGAGCGAATATTTATTTAACAAACAGCCTCCTGTCCAGACCAGTGTGTCAAAACTTTCCCTGCGCTGTGTCACGGTAGCGTCAGCCAGTCTATGGAGGGGTAGGAATAATGGAATAATTACATTTACATCATTTAATGTGTGCAAACAGTTTTAAGTGTTTAAAGTGTTTTTAAAAACAAGTTATATTAAACCTAAAATACCCTTTAAACTATCGGTTGAAACAATTAACTTTGAAACACCATCCATTTTACTCCATCTCAAAGCATCCACAATTAAACTTGGAAATTATTTGTATTTCGCAAACGAATAAATTATTTTTAGTCAGATATGATTTAGTCTTGAGTTGTATATCAAATCTACTTTCACTTTACACATTTTATTTTAATATAATGATGATACAATTCCAACCCAACTATTATTTAAAAATCGATACTGTATATTCCCAGAGCATTCCGGCGCCCCAACCGGTTTTAATCAGATAAACGTATTTGCTGCTTGACTCATTCAACTGTTCTTGGGCGCAGAGACTGGGGAGTAGGGTATATGAGGCTAATAATCAGAAGAAGCAAATTAATGGACGGGTGAACAACGCATACACCTAATCTTACCACACCAAGCTGTCAAAATCACTTACACCTAACGCGATGAAGGAGCGTCCCTTCTTCAGAATATGCATAACTAAAAGTTTCAAAATTGCGCGCTTTGGTAATCATGGGTATGATTCCAACCAATGATCATCCGAGCATTAACGAAAATTAATAATCTAAGTGTTGTGCAGAATGAACATCAAAATTGTTAAGGAAACGTAAACATTTTGTATACAAATTGGGTTACGGAACAACCGTAGCATATAGGCCTCTCACATTTGGAAAGGCAGCTTCAAAATTGAATTGCTTAATACATCTCATGGTTGCCTATTTCAATTAAAATAATGTATGACATAGGTTGTTATGGACAATTGTGGACACAATATTGTATGAAATAATTATGGAATTGTGGACATTTGCGCAAACTCTCTCTCTCTCTCTCTCTCTCTCTCTCTCTCTCTCTCTCTCTCTCTCTCTCTCTCTCTCTCTCTCTCTCTCTCTCAGACGCACGCACACACACACAAAGATTGGTGATGCATGTGCGGTTGTTTGGACGAGACACTTTGGCCACGAGCCCGCCACACGCCTTTGGATAAGATTAATGTTATGGGTGGGACACTCGTGGGAGTGGCCAGTCCACCTCCTAAAGGCTAAACTCAGACATATTCATGCCAGTCCGAGATGAAAGTCCCACGCGCACTGATTGTATAACTGAGGGAACGAAAAGGAACTTGGAAAGGACTGTGACACTGCGCAACAGAGAGAAACGGCATCAGTTGAGGATTGTCTATAAAGTCATTTTGCTTGGTACTGGGACTTTGGAAGTTAGCCGGACGTCTGACAAGTTTGGAAGAGCGAGTTGTGTACATAAACAGGTGCGTTTTGATTTTATGTTAATAAAATAATTGCATTTCATGTGATTCTATTTCAGATCATTTAGTATTCGTCATAGAGGATCAACCCATAGGCCTATGCATATTTCTGCAATGCGTGCCAACAGAAACAAACAACTGTAAACTGCCTTAATATTCGATTTAAAAAATATATATATATTTTCTATAACAGGAAAGGCAATTGATGACGATGGTATTCTTCATAATAGGCTTATGCCAATGCCACCAAACAACTATAATGCATTATGGTATTGTATCAACAAGAAAGCGTGATACCACTATCTTTATGTATTAACCTGATATAGACTGTTATAAATATAGATTATATGGTTTGTATTGTACCATATTCAATACTATTGTCAGTGTCAAATACAGTTATAATTGTTTGTTAATCATACAGTCTAGACAGAGTTGAGTCTGTGCGTAATACACTGTTGCTATTCATGATTTATAGGCCTATAGTAAACTGTGCTACTTTTTCGCACGACTTCACAATCACTAACTAGGACGACTTAGTTGTAGAACAATTTTGTGTGTCCTTAGAAATAGATTTATTTGGTTGTTGGTGTGTTTAGGAAAGTTCACCCGAGTCCCCATTGAACGTTTTTTATCCTTCGGACTCGGATATCAATCTATAGTGGCATTTTCGATACAATTCCACTCAAAATTGGATTTAAAACGGTACTGATTCCACTCAGCAAATCAAATTTAACTGTTGATGCAGGAGATATTTGGTCCGGTTGTTACCGTGTTTGTTGACTTGGCTCTGTAGACTACCCTCAATTTAATCTGAGGGTTTTATAACCAGATTAAATCCCGCCATGTCCCAGATTGACAGCATCTCCAAAACCACCATGGCATAAACAGCAGGGAACCACCGAGTTTATCCCCAAAGTTTCTCACATTAGATCGTCCTACAAAGGAAGGAAATTATTCTGCATAGATAGTGCTATTTTCAATTTGAATAAGTTGTTTTTGCTGTCAGAGTTGAGAGATGTTCTGTATCTGGTAAAATGTTCATCCATTCTGTTGGAATGGAAAATGAGCTGTCCCTGCCAGTGTGCGCTGTCCACATGACAGTGCTGAAATTATACTCTCTTGTCTATGTATAGGCAAACAGTTTACTGGGAATTAAGTTAAAGAGATAGGTCGACCAATTCCAATTGCAAACAATGAAGAAAAATAAAACAGCTGATTCATGAGCTTGACCAAATGTGTTTTGTTTTCCTCAGATCACAATGATGACCAAACGATTTGGTAAGCCTGGAGGAGGAGACATGCCTGAGCTGGTCAGTTCCCTGGCCTGGCTGGAGGAGGACCTGAGCTCCCAGGATGGAGAGAGAGGTCCAGAGATGGGCGGCCGCTACGGCCTGGGCCCAGGAGGCTGTGGGAGCATAGAGCTGGGCAGCGAAGACATGGAGGATCAGGAGGAGGAAGACAATTATAATGATGATGACGAGGAGACCGGAATGGATGGAGAGAACAAGGCGCCCAAACGGAGGGGGCCCAAGAAGAAGAAGATGGCCAGAGGCAGACAGGAGAGATTCAAGGCGAGACGCACCAAGGCCAATGCCCGCGAGCGCTCCCGCATGCATGGGCTGAACGACGCGTTAGATGTGTTACGCAAGGTCATGCCCTGCGCCGCCAAGACCCAGAAACTGTCCAAGATTGAGACCCTGCGGCTGGCCCGCAACTACATCTGGGCCCTGTCTGAGGTGCTGGAGAGTGGTCAGTCCCCAGAAAGCCACGGCTTCACAGAGATGCTGTGTAAAGGCCTGTCCCAGCCCACTAGCAACCTGGTGGCTGGGTGTCTCCAGCTGGGGCCTTCTTCCCCCATGATGATCAACAAGCTGGATGACAAGCCCTTTGGAGGAGCTCCAGGAGTTGTTAGTGGTGTAGCACGGCAGCCTGGTGGCCATCACCCCCTGAGTGGTCACTACCCCTCTCCGGGCCTGCCTAGCCCCCCCTACGGGTCCCTGGAGGCCTCCCACCTCCTCCATATGAAGAGCTTCGAGGGAGGGCCCTACGAGAAGCACCCTTCCCCTAATGAGTGTAGTAGCAACGGCACTCCCCCTTACGACGGGCCCCTCACGCCCCCCCTCAGCATCAGTGGCAACTTTGCCCTGAAGCAGGAACCCTCCCCCCACGAGGCTGAGAGGAACTACCCCTCCCACCCTGCCCATTACCTCTCGTCCCTACCCCACTACCCCCCCTCCTCCCTGGCCGGGCTGCCAGGGCCTCAGGGCCACCTCTTCCAGGCCTCGCGCTACGAATTGCCCCTAGACATCCAGGCCTTCGACTCCTTCCCTCCACCACACATGGTCGCCTCACAGATGGGTACTATCTACAGTGAGTGAAGGGGAAAGTGAAGTTGGTTGGCCAGGCAGGGGAGAGATCCATACACAGCCCTGCCTCTGGTCCTCCAACCCTTCTGCACATGCATAGGCCCGTGGCTCTATGAATGACTGTGTAGATAGACAATTATATGACGTTTACACTGTCTGGTATCCTACTCTGGGAGAGCATGGAATGCTCTGAGAGAGAGACTCAACTAAACTCAACCTACCTGATCATAATGAACTATTGAAGAGATAAAGATGCACCCTTAATTGTATTATTAATTTATTCTCATTGTTGTTTATTATTTGTGTTGACATTATTTGTATTGTCATAATTTTTTTCTGTCTGTATAAGTCTTCCCTCAGTTCCTATTATATGTAGCTATACTATTTTACCAAATCAGATATCCAGGTATAAGCACTGCACACTGTCACAGACATTCATGACCAGGGATATTTCTTACTAAAACACAAGGGTACTTGGGTTGAAAGAAAGTCCTCTCTTGTGTGCTTGAGGATGGAGAGAAAATGTTTCACACAATGTTGTTCTACACTCATTTACTTAAACTTCTGCACTGAGGCCCATACTGTAGCCAGCATCCTTTTAGCCATATGAACAGAAATGCATTTAATTTATATCCGTATTTAATATTTATTTGGATAACTATTGTCTATGTTAATTTTTGCAATTTTCTCAGCACTGTTTTTGTTTTAGTGTCTTCTTGGTATATCGTTTTTCAGTCACTGGCGACTTTACTAATGAAGCATTTCAAGTATGTTTCAGGATTTTGTCTCTTGTGGAGTCCGTCACTACTTTGTCATACTGTTTTTGTAAATATTTAGCTGTTTCGCACTTAATTGAATAAATATTCTTATATTATATACTATTTCTGAAGCAACACATTTTGCCATTGTCTTTTCATTCAAATGAACACATCAGATATAGGCTACCAGATAGAGTATATCAGTTTCAGCTGTACATAGTTTACTCCATAGTGCCATTGGATATGGGTAGTTACATTACCAGTGGACCAGTGGATTTCTGGGATCTTTTATATCAGCTCATGAAACATGGGACCAACACTTTATATGTTGCGTTTATATTTTTGTTCAGTATATAATATAGACAATTGATTTACATTCAGCTGATAAACTAAAAGACAACGCTTGTTTTGATAATGGGGTCCTGTGGTTAATGTTGATGGAGATGTGTGTGATGTCATTCCTGGGCTGTGCTACAGTGTTTCCCTGCATCTGCCAGGTCAGGAAGGGGCACACTGGGCCACTGGGCCATGGGAAAACAGGCCTGGGGAACAAGTGACTGTGTCATGGAAGCCTTTCTCTCTCTCCCCATGATACATTCTCCTATACACCTCATGCCAAAACATGTTTGGACCAAATCCAAGCTTAGTAAACATCTTAATCAAAACTTATTACAAACTGTATTTATAAAAGTCTAAGATTAAAAAAGCCACTCATTCATCACTCTGGGATCTATTTGGTAATATTGCGGTAAAACATGTATATACTGTATATAACATTAATATAACATTCAAAAAAGTAAACTGAAGCCCAACTAAAATTATTTTTCTGACAGACCCATTACCAGCACTGCTGCTCAAATTCAGGTAAAGTTCCAACACAATGTATATCACTCGACAAACAACAAAAGTTTAAGTTTGACTCTGGCAACAAGGATTTGTTTCTGCACCGTGTTGACATAGTAGAATATGATGGTTCTTCAGACAGACAAAGGGCAGGGTGACAGCGTGCAAAGATGGAGAGCTGAGAGCAAGAGAAAGAGTGTGTGAGTCTATGTTTACCATTGTGGTCCTTTAGCCAATGGAAATAAAGAGGAAGGAGCCTCTGTGGCTGTTGTCCAAAACAAAAGCTCTCACCTCATCCCCTCCTCATCCACCTCTCCTTAGGCTTGTGTCTTTTCCAGTCCCTCCAGTCCCGGCAGCATGAGAAAAAAGCCAGGGAGGGAGAAAAAGGGAACGATTGTTTTAGTGGGCACCACTGGTCCATTGTAAGTGCAGCCTGTTCTTTCTCTTGACCCCTGACCTGTATTGTTGTGGCGCTTCTCGTTCCGATATGAAAGACAGCTGGGAGAACAACGGGGGGTTGACGGACAGCTGGGGACAAATTGGAGAGAGGGAAAGAGAGTGGGAGAACGAGAGTGAGCGGGGAAGAAAAAGTGAGGGAGAGAAATAGGGATGCAGGGTGTGAGAGAGCAGAGGTGAATGAGGTCCTTGCTCTATCCATTCACAAGTGTTTCCTTTCCTTTTTTTCTCTCCTCATCTCCTTCGCTCTCAGCCTGGGCATAGGAATGGCACATAGCTCCACACAAACACACACACGTTGGCCAGGGAGAAGGTGCTGGAAGAGTTGATGTCTGGTGTGTTGCTACTGCTTTGTGCCATTGCTATATTTGCTATGGCGTGTTTGTTAAGTGGTGGGGGAAGGGAATGTGGATTATCCTTCTGAAATAAATGAAATAGTAGAGAAGGAGATATTTATTAAATATCAGATAGCAATTTCCGAAACATTATGTTTTAATGTTTTAAAAAGATTAGGAAAAGTGTTAAAGGTCAGAGGTGATAGAGAGACAGATAGAGCAAGGAAGTGCCAAAAAGGTTTTTACCGTATATAAAATGCCATCTTGGCCAGCGTGTGGGCAGCAGACAGCGACCTGTGGCTAGTCAGTCAGTCAGTCAGTCCCATGGGACAGTGCATATGTCATTGTCATCTGTGACGCAATTCAATCCACAGACATGGACTGATGTGCACAGGGCCAGGGCCACCTACATCTTATAATTATGCAGGCACTGGGAGAAATCTGCCCTATGTATGTCCATGCCCCTCATTGTAAATAAGAATATGTTCTTAACTGACCTGCCTGGTAAAATAAAGATAAAATAGAATAAATGCATAATTGACGATATACAGCATCTGGGGTATTTTGAACATTGGAGTCACATTAACAACAACACAGAATTTTGAATCCATCTTTACTCAACAGAGCAGGCAATATTCCATTTCAGTTGCGATTAAAAAAAGGGGGAAAAGTGAGCAATAGAAAAAGAGTGACTGGATGATGTAGAGAATGGATCAGCAAAGTGCTGTCTGAACCTCTCTATCTGTTGTTTTTGTCTCTCAGAGCACAGCATTACTAATCCACTGGTCAAACAACAGCCTCTCCCACTAAAATGAGAGATCCTGATCCATAGGGGCCAGCTAGATGGAGGGCTGGATGGAGGGATAAAGCATTGTGATTAAGATGGTATTAATGTGTCCATAGGAGCTGCTGGAAGGATTTAATCAGTGTCTGCACTGCAGTTAATCCCCTAGCCTGCCTTTAAGATGGGGCTAACACTGTGATCCTCCCTCTCCTCTCCTCCCTCCCTCCATCCTCCTCCTCTTTCTTTCCTCCTCTTCTCGCCTCCTGGGTCGCAGCGTCACATACAATGTAGGGAGAAAAGAGGGAGAGCAAGAGGGGAAGAGAGAAAGGAGTGCATAGGTGGTAGAGGTATAGCGGGTCCTGAAACTGAGACGGCTGGGACCGAGGGGAGCAGCTGGGGAGAGAAAGAAAGAGGGATAGACCGAGGGAGGAAGAGATTTGGGGACAAGAAAGAGGCAAACAATAAAGGAACAGGGGAGACAGGACGAGATTGTCTTGGGGAGGAGAGGGGGAGGGAAAAATACAAATTAAAGAGATGTCGGGTAAGATCAGACACAGAAGTAAACTCCCATCCATAGTGTCAAACATAGTATGTCATGAACTTGGCTTGATACCACTAAGCTCTACATTGCACAACTCCACATGATATTACGTCACCAGACACAACTCTACAACAACCACCAAAACTTTTTTCACTGGACAAGAGTAAACATGTGCCACTAGCCGAACCCCCTTGTATAGAAACAACCATGTTCACTGCTTTAAAAACAATACCCTTTCTCCAAGTACACCAGGCACAACTTATAAAAGGGGTTGTTTGGATCCTGGATGCTGATTGGTTGATAGGAGTTATAGCACCTCGGGCCTAAGAACAGCCCTTAGTCGGGAGTTATCACACGATAATCCCCGGGTTCTCATGCCTTGTTGCTTAAATATACAGTACTCCTGCCCATATGGAGACACAGAAGTATTTCAGTGGGACTAGTTAGAAAAATAAGGGAAAACAGTTTAAATGGAACAATGGTATCAAAAGAAACTGCGAGAAAGAGAGTTGGTATGGGGTATGGGGGGTGGGGGGGGGAGAAAGAGAGAAAGAGAGCAGATCGGCGGACTTAATACGTATGTGAGTGGATATAAAAGGTGATATTGTGAGGTTGGGATGAGGGGGTGGGGTCCTACCCCTCCCAGAGCTGTGTGAGAAGTACTAGGGTGTCGGAGTTAAAGAGCTTCTAATGGGCTCTGGTGCTGTCCTGTTTACCCTGGCCCCCCTCCTCACGCCCACTGCTTTGTGGAAGTTGCCCGGCTTTGAGGCTCCCACAATGGGGCGAGCGGAGGGACAGATGGGGGTCTCTTTGGAAGAGCCAGGGCACAGAAACAAGGCAAGGTAGGAGGGCCCGGAGCAGAGAGAGCATCTGAGAGAGAAGAGAGAGCTGACGTCTAGCATCACGCACTGCTGCCATCAGAGGCATGGCGGGAGAGAAAGAGAGATGGAGAGATGGAGGTGAAGGAGTAAAAGGAGGATAGAGACAAAGGACGTTTTTCTCTCCTTTCAGATATTATGCAAGGAGTCACGTAGCGCAGGCCGAGCCGAGTGTTTCTTTGGTCTGCTTGTGTCAGCTTTGCGAAGGGAGTCCTGTCCAGTCCTGTCCGGACCAGAGATGTCATGGGGGTCATGGAACTGTTCTCCAGGGTCAAGACCACTGTGTCCTTTGACCTTTGTTGTTACATTCCCTGTTGATTCTCTGGCCAATCAATGTTGGTCGCTGATAAATATTCTAAAAGGCTGGGTGAGCTTCCTTGAGGCCCTTTGCTCCACTTTAGTAGGTGCTAAAATGAATAAGTAAAGTTAGTTTGAGAGAGAGAACATGCAATGGGTGAGTTAAGTTATACTCTGAACATAAGTGATTCATTTGTAGTGTTTTGTAAGTGAAACCAGAGCTGTTTGGGAGCAGTGCAACAGGGGACCTGTAGTGATGGATGAAGAAGGAGGAATGGAGGAGGAGATGTAGGGTGGAGGAGAGGTATTGAGAAAGGGGTGGAGGAGGAGAGGAGATGCAGGGGAGAGCAGAGGGAGGGACTAGGCACAGGAGTAACAGATGGGGTCTAATTTGGAGCTCAGTTCACGTTATAAACTTTCTGTTGGGAACATCTGTCCATCTGTCCATTTGCCACCCACTTTCACAACACTGTTTACATATAGGAGAACACTAGTTAGTTTGTTTAGTAGAGACTCCTCAATTAGAGAGGAAGTAGTAACTTTAAAACTCAGTTGTAAAGACAAGAGATCATATAATAACTGAATCAACTGTTGTGGAAACCCACTGGGCACACCACTTCATTTCAACATGGATAATTGGGTCATTTTTGGCTGAGACAATGGTTGATTCATGAGATTACAACCTTTATTCACCCACTCAAAAAGTCAGCCAAAAGTTAGTTGAATTTACAATGTGTTATCACTATGCCTTCAACCATCTAAAAGTACAACCAAAGTTCAAATGGGAATACAATGTCAGGTATTGTGTGCTTCATCTAATAGCAGAACCAAATGACTTGGATTGCAGTTGAGATTACATTAAAAGTACATGGTGCAAGTGATCAATGCCGCTCGATTGTGAAGATCTCCACAGACCTGCGACGAACTATGCATGCTATCTTGAACATGCAAACTTTATTTGATGACATAAGAAGACATTTATAGTTACAGTAAAATTAGAATTTGGCCATGGATGTGTTACTAATTTTAAGGTTAAACGATACATTAGTTTTGTTAGATAGTCTTAACTTTAGGCTATTTACGGTATTTCAAAATTGATATTGAATTGTGTTTGGTTGTCAACGCAACCAAATATCAACATTTGGAGGCGATTTATCTTCTGCTTGGATAGTTCCATCTGTGCCACTGACTTAGTCTTGCTTTAATTCCAGTTTTTAATTCCAGTTTTCCTTCCACAAATGAATAATTCATATGGTGGATTCACCTCTCCATCTCAACCAAAAATCTAAGTTAAATAATAGGACTACATCAAATCAAACTTTAATTGCACTTTAAATAAAGTTTAATTTGATTTAGTCCTATTCTTAAAACCTTGATTTTTGGTTGAGATAGAGACGTGAATCCAACATATCAATTATTAATTTGTAGACAAACTGGAATTAAAGCCAGACTCAGTGACACAGATGGAACTATCCAAGTAGAAGATACAGTACATCTCCTTCAAATGTGGATATTTGATTGCGTTGACAACCAAACACAATTCAATATCACTAAATATCTTTACATTTGAAATCAACCAGCTTGAAACCCTATACCTATTTTATTGTCTATTTTTAGTTGTATTCTGGATTGAATTGAAAGAATAGCTGTTAATTACTTTTTAAATGCTATATAGCCCTAAATAGCATCATTGATGAAATATGAATGATAAAGTATGGTCACATTTAATTTGCTCTGTTAAACCTACCCTTTGGAATGACTGATGGCAAAAGTGAATCTATTTCGTTTTTAAGTGGAGGTCTCTCAACAATCATTCTCACAACAGCAGATTGGTAATAGTCAGTGACAAATATCATAGCTAAGCAGGATTGGGCTTGGTTAAAACCCTGAATAGGAGACCAAAGGGTAGCTGGAGATACAGTGGCTTGCAAAATTATTCACCCCCCTTGGCATTTTTCCTATTTTGTTGCCTTACAACCTGGAATTAAAATTGATTTTTGGGGGGTTTTCATCATTTGATTTACACAACATGTCTACCACTTTGAAGATGCAAAATATGTTTTATTGGGAAACAAACAAGAAATAAGACCAAAAAAAACCAGAAAACTTGAGCGTGCATAACTATTCACCCCCCCAGACTTGCTTATTTTTTTCTTTAAGCAATGGCTTTTTTCTGGCCACTCTTCCGTAAAGCCTAGCTCTGTGGAGTGTACTGCTTAAAGTGGTCCTATGGACAGATATTCCAATCTCTCTGCAGCTCCTTCAGGGTTATCTTTGGTCTCTTTGTTGCCTCTCTGATTAATGCCCTCTTTGCCTGGTCCGTGAGTTTTGGTGGGCGGCCCTCTCTTGTCAGGTTTGTTGTGGTGCCATATTCTTTCCATTTTTTTATCATGGATTTAATGGTGCTCCGTGGGATGTTCAAAGTTTCGGATATTATCTCCACAACGTTGTCCATGACCTGTTTGGAAAGCTCCTTGGTCTTCATGGTGCCGCTTGTTTGGTGGTACCCCTTGCTTAGTGGTGTTGCAGACTCTGGAGCCTTTCAGAACAGGTGTATAGATACTGAGATCATGTGACAGATCATGTGACACTTAGATTGCGCACAAATTGACTAGATTTAACTAATTATGTGACTTCTGAAGGTAATTGATTGCACCAGATCTTATTTAGGGGCTTCATAGCAAAGGGGGTGAATACATATGCACGCACCACTTTATCGTTATTTATTTTTTACAATTCTTTGAAACAAGTTATTTTTTTAATTTCACTTCACCAATTTGGACTATTTTGTGTATATCCATTACATGAAATCCAAATAAAAATCAATTTAAATGACAGGTTGTAATGCAACAAGATATGAAAAACGCCAAGGGGGATGAATGCTTTTGCAAGGCATACATTCTCCAGTAGGAGGTACTGTCCAGCCTATAGTTTTTTTCTGATAGTGGATATAATGTTGAAGATCTGACATTATTTTAAAGGTACAAATTCAACATATTTTGTACAAGGTTTGTCTATGTTGAAATGGTTACCATGATGACATAATCCTGTGGTTGAAATGTAATCCTCAAAACAACAGTTTTGAGGATTGATGACTTTTTTCAAATCCAATGTATTTTCCATGTATGAGTCCACGTTACAATATAATGACAAATTACGTTGAAACAATGTTGATTCAACCTGTTTGTGCCCAGTGCTTTGCTCTTCATATTTTTTTAAAGTCATTTATTTACTTTTTTATTATTTTTAGTCATTTAGCAGATGCTCTTATCCAGAGCGACTTACAGGAAAAATTAGGGTTAAGTGCCTTGCTCAAGGGCACATCGACAGATTTTTCACCTAGTCGGCTCGGGGATTAGAACCAGCAACCTTTCGGTTACTGGCACAACGCTCTTAACCACTAAGCTATCTGCCGCCCACTACGAAGTTGCATGAAAGGATTTATGCTTATTAGAATTTGTTCTGAATATAGCTAAATGATTGGTAATACACACAAATAACCTCTCCCGGTTACAGTGGAATTGATGTGAATTTTCGGAGATAAGCTCACATCTGTTAAACAGACCACAACAGTCATAGTCTCTCGCCTTTTTCTGAACCACACAATTAATAACTGGATTGGCATCATAATTGAAGGTTTAAGCCCTGATTAAGTCAACATTAGCCATAACTGTAAATTATATATGATCTCTATGATCTATGCCAGGGGTACTCAACTCTTACCCTATGAGGTCCAGAGCCTGCTGGTGTTCTGTCCTACCTGATAATTAATTGCGCACACCTGGTGTCCCAGGTCTAAATCAGTGGAACTGGCTTCGAGGTCCAGAGTTGAGTTCGAGGGATCTATGCATTTATTCAAATTCCTAACTCCTCTCACCTATTAAATAGGGGTCATAAGTACTGGTTGAGCAATACTGACATCTAGTGGTATGGACAGGTAACTGTGGTGAGTGCCATGGCTCAAATGAACAACCAGAGCCATGCCCTAAAATAGTGTGTGAGAGGTCATACAAAAGGTTTTGCTGTGACTCTTATGTGGATGATGTAAAAAATATTTGTTGGTCTGATGTGATTAATAAGGAGCATCCAGACGCTGCACTTGATGAATTTATGAAATTGCTTCTTCCAATTATTGATAAACATGCAGCTATCAATAAATGGACTGTTACAACTGTTAAGGCTCCATTGATTGATGAGGAATTTAAAAACGGTATGGGGCGAAAGGTATGGTATGAACGAGATGGGGGGAAAGGAGTGGCTAATAAGTCTGGCTGCACATCTGACTGGCTGACTTACTGCAAATTGAGAAATTATGTGACTAAACTCAACAAAAAGAATAAAAAAATGTATTATTTATGAAGCCAAGATCAATTATATAAAGAATGGTAGAAAAAAACTTTGGAGTAATTTAAATGAAATTATGGGCAGAAAGACAAATTCAACTCCATCTTTCATCGAATCAAATGGCTTATTCATCAAAAAACCATTTGACATTGCCAATTATTTTAATGATTACTTCATTGGCAATGTGAGCAAACTTAGGCAGGAAATGCCAACAACGAACAGTGAGCCATGGTATTCATGCATATAAAAACTAATAATGAAAGAAAAGCATTGTAAGTTAGAATTTTGTAAAGTTAGTGTGGGAGAGTTGGAAAAATGATTGTTAACAATCAGTAATGGAATAGATGGAAAGCTACTGAGGATGGTAGCTGACTATTTTCCACTCCTATCTGTCATATCTTTAATCTCAGTCTACAGGAAAGTGTTTGACCTCAGGCCTGGAGGGAAGCCAAAGTCATCCTGCTACCCAAGAGTGGTAAAACAGCCTTTACTGGTTCTAACAGCAGACCTATCAGCTTGCTGCCAGCTCTTAGCAAACTGTTGGGAAAAAATGTGTTTGACCAAATACAATGCTATTTCTCTGTAAATAAATTAACAATAGACTTTCAGCATGCTTATAAAGAAGGGCACTCAACATGTACTGCGCTGACACAAGTGACTGATGATTGGTTGAAAGATAATAAGAAGAGTGTGGGAGCTGTACTGTTAGATTTCAGTGCAGCCTTTGATATTATTGACCATAACCTGTTGTTGAGAAAACGTATGTGTTATGGCTTTTAAATCTCTGCCATATAGTGGATTCAGAGCTATCTATCGAATAGAACTCAGAGGGTTTTCTTTAATGGAAGCTCCTCTAATGTCAAACATGTAAAGTGTGGTGTACCACATGGCAGCTCTCTAGGCCCTCTACTCTTTTCTATTTTTAGCAATGACCTATCACTGGCATTAAAGAAAGCATGTGTGTCCATGTATGCTGATGATTCAACCATATACGTGTCAGCAACCACAGCTAATGAAGTCACTGACACCCTGAACAAAGAGTTGCAGTCAGTTTTGGAATGGGTGGCCAGTAATAAACTGGTCCTGAACGTCTCTAAAACTAAGGGCATTGTATTTGGTACAAATCATTCCCTAAGTTCTAGACCTCAGCTGAATCTGGTACTGAATGGATGGCTGTTGAGGAGACAAAATTACTTGGTGTTACCTTAGATTGTAAACTGTCATGGTCAAAACATATAGATTCAATGGTTGTAAAGATGGGGAGAGGTCTGTCCGTAATAAAGAGATGCTCTGCTTTTTTGACACCACACTCCACAAAGCAAGTCTTGCAGGCTCTAGTCTTATATTTCTTATTGTTCAGTCATATGTGCTGCAAAGAAAGACCTAGTTAAGCTGCAGCTGGCCCAGAACAAAATGGTATGTCTTGCTCTTCACTGTAATCAGAGGGCAAAGTCTCTGAATGTCCTTTAGTGGCCCAGCCAGAGCCCGGATTTCAACCCGATCTATCATCTCTGGAGAGACCTGAAAATAGCTGTGCAGTGACGCTCCCCATCCAACCTGACAGAGCTTGAGAGGATCTGCAGAGAAGAATGGGAGAAACTCCCCAAATACAGGTGTGCCAAGCTTGTAGCTTCATACCCAAGAAGACTCAAGGCTGTAGTTGCTGCCAAAGGTGCTTCAACAAGGTACTGAGTAAAAGGTCTGAATACTTATGTGATAATTAAGTTGTACAAAATTTATAAATTTGCAAACATTTTAAAAAACCTGTTTTTGGCTTTGTCATTATGGGGTATTGTGTGTAGATTGATGACAATTTAATAACATTTAGAATAAGGCTGTAATGTAAAAAAAAATGTGGAAGACGTCAAGGGGTCTGAATACTTTCCGAATGCACTGTATATCAGAATTCTACAAACATATACTTTTTTTTCTCAAATTACTTGAAATAAGAGACTTCAAAAGTTAAATGTTCAATTTATATATGAACACCTTGCTGCACACAAAATGATTACTTATTACCATATTCATGTTTGATAAATTATCTGCTTCTCGCATGGAATAATACCCAGCCACTGTCAGGATGAATAATCCACACAGGGTGAACTTCGACTTCCACTGCACACAATGCTTTTGAGAGCATCTAAATCTGGCACAAATCTATGTTTGGTTTGACACAATGCCTTTTCGCAGCTCCAGTATGCCTGTGTGTGTGTGTGTGTGTGTGTGTGTGTGTGTGTGTGTGTGTGTGTGTGTGTGTGTGTGTGTGTGTGTGTGTGTGTGTGTGTGTGTGTGTGTGTGTGTGAGTGTGTGAGTGTGTGAGTGAGAGAGAGAGACATCTCACAAATGTCAGTTTATATTCCAAACATATAACCCAATAATTTTTCATTTTTGAACTTCGTTACAGGTTTAGTCAAAACATCTGCAACCATGTCTGCCGTTGGACAATATTCAATACTTATTTTACCATCACTGAGTGCAGATCGAATAAAATGATATCTGATGTCGACATGTTTACATCTCTGACGACATACTGGGTTCTTTGACAGAGCAATTGCACCTTGGTTATCTTCAAAGATTGTTACTGGTGCGTATTGGCACTCACTATCCATCTCGCCCAATAACTGTACAAGGTACAAACTTTATTGTGTAGTAGCAGCCAGTGCCATGTACTCTGCTTCACATGTAGATAAAGCTACTGTTGGCTGCTTCTTAGATCTCAATGAAATAACAGGTCCACATTTAGTTAAACTAAAACAATACCCTGTTATGCTTCGTCTGTCACTTTGATCTGCTGCCCAATCAGCATCACTATATGCTACGAGGTTGAGTTTTTCCACCCCCTTTTTGTAACACATCTCCTGATTCATTGTCCCCTTCAAGTACCTCAACACATGTTTAGCTGTTATCCAGTGTTGCTCTTTTGGTTCTGATAGGTATTGTGACAGCTTGCTGACAATCCAACTGATATCCGGTCTTGTACATGTCATCACATATATCAAGCTGCCTATCACTTCACGATACCTTTTTGAATCAATAGGTTCACCATCACCATCAAAGTTTTGTTTTTGTTCACATGGTGTTGACCTTGTTTTATAGTCTGACATACCAAACCTTTCCAGTATCTTGGTTATGTACCTTGTTTGGTTCATCTTTATTTTCCCTTCACTTTGTGTAAAATCAATGCCTAGGAAATGTCTAAGCCTCCCAAGATCTTTCATCTTTAATTTTTCACTTAACATTTATTTTACACTTGTGAGTGAGTCACTATCACTAGCAGCGATAATTAGATCATCGACCCAAATTATCAAAATGATCCTTTCTGTTGCAGTTTGTTTGTTATAAACACAGTGATCAGCTGGGTTCTGTGTAAAACCATTTTCACTAAGGTGATCATGCAACATTTTGTTCCAGTTCCTTCCTGACTGTTTCAGGCCGTACAGTGACTTGTTCAGTTTGCAGACTAGTTGCTCACCTGTATCTGACCTGACTTCAAAACCCTCTGGTTGCTCCATGTACACTTCACAGTCAATAGGAGCATGTAGATATGCTGTTTTGACATCCATCTGATGTAACTCTAAGTCATACTGAGCTGCTAGCTGCATCAAACAGCGTACTGATGTCATATTTGCAGTTGGAGAAAAAGTCTCCTTATAGTCTATTCCTGCCACTTGACTATACACCTTTGCAACATATCTTGCCTTGTATGTCTCAGTCTCATCTGAATAGTTTTTGACCGCATAGACCCACCTGCCCCCCACTGCATTTTTACCCTCTGGCAGTGTGGTCAATGTGAATGTATTATTTTCCCTAAGGGAATCCATCTCATCCTTCATAGCAGTAGCCCAAATCTCTGATTTTGGTGAAATCATTGCTTCTTTGAAGGTTTGTGGTGCATTGCACATTAATCTGTAGCATTAGTCAACACTAGGTGGTATCTGGTCATCACACTTCACTTTACACTCATAGTCTTTGAAGTACTGGGGTTTCTTCTCGATTTGTACATCTTGTGTCTCTTCGGAATTTTGATCTGCCATCTTGGCTTTTGGCATGGGGGATTCAAATCTCTCCCCATGAAGATCATCACTCATTTCCAAATCTGTATGAGTTCGGCGTTCGACTACACCTTTTGTAACGAACTTGACTAATCTGTTTTTAAGAACTTTTCCAGTGTCTGGGTGGTAGACTAGGTATGCTGGACTATTTTTATCATACCCGACAAAAATACCCTTTTCACATCTTGAGTCCAACTTTTTCTTGTTCTGTCTGTATGCATAGCAAACAGATCCAAATTCTTTCATCTTTGAAAGATCAGGCTTTCTCCCAGTAAACATGTAGTGTGGAGTCTGTCCTACACGCTTATTGTAACACCTATTGCGAATTACTGCAGCAGCCATTACAGCATATGTCCACAAGTTCTTTGGTAGGTTGTTCTCAAGTAGCATGCATCTTGCCATTTCAAACAGTGTTCTCCAATTTCTCTCAGCGGTCCCATTTTGATGGGGTGAGTAAGGGGCTGAAGTTTCATGTCTTATGGCATTCTTACTGAGCAGTGACTGGAACTCTTTGGCTGTGAACTCTGTGCCATTCATTATCTGACCTGACACACTTTATTTTCCCATAAGGGGCCACATCAGCAATTAACTTCTCAGTAGCTTTTACAGTATCACTCTTTGCTTTTAGGAAATACACAAAAACTGACCCTGAATAATCATCCGTAAATGCTAGAGTATATCTGAACCCAACTTTCGCCTCTGGCTCAATAGGGCCAGCCAAATCAGTGTGCACAAGCTCAAGAGCCGCTTTTGCCTTTTCATCAGGCTCTCTGTTCCTGCTCTGAACAAATGTTCCCTGTGTGCAGATTTCACAGTTGAGGGTAGATTTGTCAATCTTACCTGTGATTTTCATTCCCTCTGTCACATTTTCTAACTTTGACACATCCTCAAAATTACAGTGGCCAAGAATTTTGTGCCATGTGTGAATGTCATAGCACCCATGACATCCATCATCATTTTCATCACTTACAGTGTTAAGATAGTAAAGTCTATCGTACTCCTCGATGTCAAAAGTGGTACCGTTCTTGTGGATGAGCTTGTTACACCCCTGTCGAAAGTTGACTGAAGCTCCGTTGGCTGTCGCTGCTTTAACAGAGAAAATGTCCTGTGGAAACGACGGCACGTACAGCGCCTTCGTCAGCGTTGTTTTCACCCGACGACCCGTGTTGTCTCTCAGGTAAACCTCCGCTGCACCTCTCCTCTTCGCGACACCATTCGTTCTTGTTCCGTCCGTCAGCCAGCTCCACGGAATGTTTTTCCGGTTTGAAAGTCTCGTCAAACTCCTTAAACTTCCCGATGTCCGTGACTATATGTGACGTTGCTCCCGTATCAACCATCAGCCCTTTCTGTTTCAGTCCACGAACCTGACAGTCACATATTCTGAATGCAAATGTGTGGCCTTCAGCATCTGTTGCTTGTTTCACATTGTCTCTTCTTTTTCGTCTGCAATTTGCGTCAGTATGAGTGGAGCTCTTGCAAAAACCACACCACTGTCTCCGTTCTCTGCGCTCTCCAGTAACGGTACATTCCCGGGCCTTGTGCCCTTTCTGGCCACAGTTGAAGCAGGTTATCTCGGTCCCTTTATCTCTTCCTCTTGGCCAGCTAACTTTAATGTTACTTGCCTTCATCACGTTGTCGTCAGTGGAAATGGCGCTAAACTTCTCGGTGCTTTCATAGCTCCTCAACTTGGTTTTGAACTTGCCAAAAGTTGTCTGCTCGTCACTCTGCGTTATGTGGATGGCAAACGGCTTAAATGATTCGGGCAAACTTTTCAGAATCATTGCAATCAACAGCCCGTCACTTAAAGTCTCTTCAGCATTCCTCAGTGCTGTAATAGCCGTCTCAGCACGAATGATATAGTCCGCAACACTTTCGTCAGCGGCTTTCTGAAGAGAAGTTAGCTCAGTGTAGAGGTTAATCACACGTGGCTTCCCTTTACCTGCATAATGTTCCCTCAATATCTTCAACGCTTTTCTCCCATCATCTGCTGGTTCTCTCATTATCAGGGAAATACTTGTATCATCCAAAACCTGTATCAATTCGGTGTAGGCTTCTTCATTTTTCTCTCCGTCTTCTTCAACTTCATCCACGCTCAATATGGCGGCCTTTAGCCCTAGCAAACGCAAGTGCCCCAAAAACTTCGTAGTTTTTTTCATCTCTGTCGAAACATAATCTATTCCATCTGCTTCCATGTTCCCTTCTGGGCCCATAACCTGTTGGTGCTGTCATCTTCAGGACAGGAATACCGGTTTACTTAACGGAGGAATAAACACACATGTTCATCGTTGGTGTTTTAACCAGAACGGGGGGAATGCCCCTTTCTTTATTTTCGCACATGCGCAGTTGTACATCTCTCATAGGGCATGACTGTACCAGTGTAAGAACACAATTTAATAACATATTAGTCTATATGTTAACAGAGAGAGCCACAGAAACAGAGCGAGAGAGCCACAGAAACAGAGAGAGAGAGAGAGAGAGACAGAAATGGAGAGAGAAAGAGAGAGACAGAAACAGAGAGAAATAACCACAAAAACAGAGAGAGAGAGAGCGACACAGAAACAGAGAGAGCCACAGAAACAGAGAGAGAGAGAGAGAGAGAGAGAGAGAGAGAGAGAGAGAGAGAGAGAGAGAGAGAGAGAGAGAGAGAGAAACAGAGAGAGAGAGCTACAAAAACAGAGAGAGAGAGAGAGACAGATACAGAGAGAGAGCCACAGAAACAGAGTGAGAGAGCCACCGAAACAGAGAGAGAGCCACAGAAACCGAGAGAGAGAGAGAATTCTTCATTCTTTTGGAATTGCTGAGTGTAATGTTTACTATTAATATGTATTGTTTATTTCACTTTTGTTTGCTATCTACTTCATTTGCTATGGCAATGTTAACATACGTTTCCCATGCCAATAAAGCCTTTAAATTGAAAATTGAATTGAATTGAGAGAGAGAGAAAGAGAGAGAGAGAGAGAGAATGAGATAGAGAGAGAGAGAGAGAGAGAGAGAGAGAGAGAGAGAGAGAGAGAGAGAGAGAGACAGAGAGAAACAGAGACAGACACACAGGTACAGAGAGAGACACACATAAACAGAGAGAGAGAGAGACACAGAAACACAGAGAGAGAGAGCGAAACACACAGAAACAGAGAGAGAGAGATACACAGAAAGAGAGAGAGAGAGATATACACAGAAACCGAGAGAGAGAGATACACAGAAACAGAGAGACAGAGATACACAGAAACAGAGCGAGAGCCACAGAAACAGAGGGAGAGGGAGAGAGAGAGAGAGAGAGAGAGAGAGAGAGAGAGAGAGAGAGAGAGAGAGAGAGAGAGAGAGAGAGAGAGAGAGAGAGAGAGAGAGAGAGACAGACAGCCAGACAGACAGACAGACAGACAGACAGACAGACAGACAGACAGACAGACAGACAGACAGACAGACAGACAGAAATAGAGAGAAATAGAGAGACACAGATACAGAGAGAGAGCCACAGAAACACACAGAGAGAGCGTACAGAAACAGAGAGAGAGCCACAGAAACAGAGAGAGAGAGA